>NW_004524641.1:9605557-9606939 GCF_000260255.1 Octodon degus
GACAGTGGAGCAGCAAACACACAGAACTACCGTCTGTGCATGGCTAAAGACCGTGGTGGTTTTATAGCATCCTGGGCGCTTCACATCCATGAAGTAGGAATTGGGGCTCTGCACCAGGCGCTTCTTCTTGTGCTTCCTCTTCTCCTCCTCCGGAGAGGGATGAAGGAGATCTTTTGCGAGAGGCATGTTCTCGTGGGGAGTTCGTCACCGACAGAAAGGCTAGGTTTTTGGTAATTTTTGAGTTGGGTTTTTGTGTATGGTGAGGGGAAGGGATCATTCTTCCATACACATGTATCCAAATTTGCCAGTGCCATTTATTGAACAGACTGAACTTTTCTTCACTGTATGTTTCAACTTTTACAAAAAATTTGTTGGCTAGACAAATTTCATTTTTGGGTTCTCTGTTCTGTTCCATTGGTCTCTATGTATTTTTATGGTAGTGCTTTGCTCTTTTGGTTATTGTAACTTTGAGGTATGTTTGAAGTCAGGTATTATGATGCCTTGACCTTTGTGGGTTTTAGATGGGGTTGTTTTGTTTTGCTCAGGATCATTGGTTACTGTGCTTTGTGGTTCTATATGAATTGTAGGATTGTTTTTTCTTGTTCTGTGAAGGAAAGTCATTGATTTTAACAGAAATTGCATTGGCCCTACAGATCATTTTGGACAGTACAGACTTTTTTTTTTTTAATAGAAATGAAAGGAGCTGCAGAAATGTAAGATTTTACTTCATAAGCATTCGAATAGTTGGACCTCATTATATTTTACCTTTTTTTCAGTTAAATCTCCTATGAGGACTCAATTCCTATTTAATTACCTTACCTTCACAATGAAGCAAATACACTTGATCAATAAATTAGTATAGGAGTCATTTAGGAGTTTACTTTCAGTGTTTTGAGGTGAGAATTTAACTGATAAAATATACTTATTTGACATGAAGAATAAGCAATATACATTTTCTCACTACTAATTAAGAATTATATTTATGAAAGTATAACTGATGTTTATGAAGTTATCAACTAAATAAAGAATGGTATTCTGTAGAGAACACTAGTGAAAATTGCATAGTGAGACAATTACAGATCTTGAGAATGAATTCTTATTTTCAAATCCCTAGCATCTCTTCTTCCTCTATGTTTATAATTTTTTTTTTACACTGAGAAAAGATCTGTGAATCACTAATTACTTTCAATCAATGGGATTTGAAAACATATTTGATCCAACAATTTGGCAAATAGGAATATTCTACTCCAAGAAGATACAATAATGATTTCATTAGAATAATTAGACTCTTTTCCACATTACTCACATAACTTTTTACCAGCAATATTTCCTTGTTTTCTCATCCTGGTACTGTATTAAATGTGCAGTCTTTTAAAATAGTG
>NW_004524641.1:9607054-9607821 GCF_000260255.1 Octodon degus
ATTTGAACAAATCCCTCTATTCATTGAATTAAGAGAATGTAGCTGTATATCTATATTAACTATTTTGAATATACAGATACAAAATGGTCATTCATTTGTATCCCTTTTTTTTTGTTTAGTTTTGTCATTTAAATATTATAGGTGTGTGAATTCAACAAAATATTCCAAAATAGTCCAGTAGTCCATAATAATACTGGGTTTTCCATATCACTGGCAATGTCAGAAGTTGTTGACTTGAGTCCTCTACAGCTCAGCATAATAAAATGGCTTTACTTTTTGTATTTCGTTTTTATACTTTTCTGCTGGATGGTTAAGACCAAGGTAAAGCAAGATTTACGTAACAAGAATTATAGCTTTTGTATCTGATAAGTTCAGTCAAATCCCCTCAAGATTTATCCTGTAACCCTGTACCGCAGTTTGTAGATCCTTTATCAGTGTCAGCCATGTGGATGAGTCACGGCCATTGCTTGACCAATTTGCTCTTTGTGAAAGCCTGAGAGAATGTTTTTTCTCCATGTGACTCTCCTTAGGCACACTCTACATCATCGATCACTTTCCTCTTTGGCCGCATAATCTCCTTGATCAAAAAATTTGGGACACAACTGAGTTACATGATGTTACAGTACAGGTTCTCATATGTCCTGAGTCTTAATTGACCTTGAAAGGCTAGGGCCAAAATGTTGGCTGTCCTTGTGGCCCTCCTTTTTCTCTAACTTTTGGTCTACAAACTTAGGTTGTTAACTCTCCAGAAGAGAAGCTTATTATTA
>NW_004524641.1:9608312-9609057 GCF_000260255.1 Octodon degus
GGGCCTGCAGCCTGGGTCAAATGAGGATCCCGCGACCCCGTCTTACTCATCTGCCAGGCCTGCTCTCTGGGTCTGTTCAGGATCCCGCAGGCCCCCATTTGTCTCTCTCACTTGCCAAGCCTGCGCTCTGGGTTTGTTCAGGATCCTGCAGCCCTGGGTCCTCTCACTCACTCGCCGGGCCTGCGCTCTGGGTCTGTTCAGGATCCTGCAGCCCTGAGTCGTCTCACTCACTTGCCAGGCCTGCGCTCTGGGTCGGGCCTGTGCTCTGGGTCTGTTCAGGATCCCGCTGGGCCCTGGGTCGTCTCACTCACTCGCCAGGCCTGTGCTCTGGGTCTGTGCAGGATCCAGAGGGCCCCGGGTTGTCTCACTCACTTGCCTGGCCTGCGCTCTGGGTCTGTGCAGGACCTCCTGGCCTAAAAACACTCATGAAAGAGGGCTTCCAGAACTGCTTCAGACAATGGCATGAATGGTGGGATAAATGTATTCAAAGTAAGGATTATACTTAGAAGGAGGTCACTGGTAATGTGTCTTTTAAATTTTTGAAAATTTCACTATATTTTGATCATCCCTTTTACAAGGTAAGAGGGGGCCAAATTCACTTTTTTAAAATTTGTTTTATTTATTTTAATGTTTTTCCGTAATTTTACTGAGAAACAAATAGCAATGAGACAGTTTCAAACCAAATTGGTAGAACAGTTTCAATAATTAACACATTGCGTACATTCTTCCTAGTGGTTAATTGCTG
>NW_004524641.1:9609250-9611100 GCF_000260255.1 Octodon degus
TTTTTTTTTCAGTGCTAGAAATAGAATCCAGGGCCTTGCACATATAAAGCAGGTACCCCTACCACTGAGCTGTATCCCTAGCACTCAGGATGCTATTGCCTGTGTTTTTCATGCATAGAAGTTAGCACTTTGAGTATGTTCCTCCTATACTTTACTGAGTTTCTTTCTTTCTTTCTTTCTTTCTTTCTTTCTTTCTTTCTTTCTTTCTTTCTCTTAAGACAAAGTCTCACTATGTAGCTCAGTCTAGCCTTGAATCCCCCGATTTCCTTACCTCAGCCTCCCGATTACTGGAATTACAGGAATGTACCGTTATACCTGGTTTTACTGAGTTTTTAATCATGAAGAGAGACTAAATTTTATGGAATCTATTGACATAATACATTTTATACATTCTGTTAATGAGTTATATTGTGTTAATTTGTATGTGTTGGACCATCCTTGCAATTTGGGATGAATCTCACTTGATCACAGTGTATGAGCTTTTAATTTTTTTCTTTAATTCCACTCTAGTTTTTTGTTGACAAATTTTAAGTCTCTACTCATTTTCTTTTTGTTATATCTTTGACTTTTTTGATATCAGGGTAGTGCTGCCTTTGTAAGAGAGTTTAGCAGAGTTCTTTCCAGTTCAATGTTTTGCAATAATAGTTTAAGAAGAATTGGAGCCAGGTATGGTGGCACATGCCTGTAATCCTAGCACCTAGGATGCTGAGGCAGGAGGATTGCCATGAGTTTGAGGCCAGTCTGAGCTTCAGAAAGTGAGCTCAAGACTATCCTGCACTACTTAATGAGAGCCAGTCTCCAGAACAAAACAACAAGAATTAGAATTAGTTCTTCAAATGTTTTGTAGAATTCAGTAGTAAAGACATCAAGTCCTGGACTGTTTAAAATGGAAGATTTTTATAACTTAATCTCATTCTTCATAGGATTGGTTAGGTTTTCCCATTTCTTCTTGATTTAATTTTGGTAGGTTATATATGTTTAGGAATTTATCCGTTTCTTCTAAGTTTTCCAGCATACGATGGTTGAGTAGTTTACTGTGATCCTTTGTATTTCTGCTATCAGCTGTAATGTCTCCATTTTTATCTGATTTTATTTATTTTTGTCTTTTTGTTCTTCTTGGCTGGTCAAGCTACAGTGTTATCAGTTTTATTTATCCTTTCAAACAACCAATTTCTAGTTTCATTGGTATTTTGGTTTTTTTAGTTTTGAATGTGTTTATTTCTTCTATGATCTATATTTCTTCCTACAATTTTGGGCATGGTTTGTTCTTGTTTCTTAAAGTCTTTGACATCTATTATTGGGTTATTTGAGATTTTATTTTTGGATGTATGCATTTATTGCTATGAACTCTCTTTTTTACTACTTCTGCTATATACCACATTTTGATGTCATGTTCTCATATTTGTTCATTTTTAGAAATGTTATTTTCCTTTTAAGTCCTCAATTATTATTGTACTGAAGCATTTCTCTCTTTAGATCTAATAATATTTGCTTTACATAGTAGGTTATCCCATGTTGCCTCAGGTTCACTGGGGCGAGTGAAAGTGACACCAGGGATTGTGGTGTCAGCAGTTATAGTCCCTATCCCATGGAATAGGAAGACTTTCCCTTCCACTTCCAGGAGGAATGTAGGAGATTCATTCATAGGGCCTGTGGCATTGGCAGCCAGAGTTCTAGAGCCCCAGGATGGAATGACACCTTTCTCACAGGATGAGCAGAGGTGAGGCACATGTCTGTAGCATCAGTAATTATGGATTGCAGGACACAAAGGGGACCTTGTCTAGGTCTTGTGAGGTGACTACAATTAGTACTGGGACTTATGGTGTTGTCAGTCATTCTCATGAAGTTAG
>NW_004524641.1:9611563-9612739 GCF_000260255.1 Octodon degus
AAAAAAAAAAAAAAAAAAGGACAAGGAATATCAGAGCTGCTGTATCCCAGATTTTGATGTTATATTCCCCAGTTATGGCCCCAAGTCTGTGGGCTGTGGGCCACTTTCCTAGCTTAGCCAGGACATGTGTAGGTAATGTCTGGGCTTATGGTGCTGGTACCCATGCTCCTGGATGTGAAGGACATGGAAAAACCTTCTCTAGGTCATGTGATTGAGCAGGGCAGTTCTGGGTGCTAGTGGCTTTGGTTTTTGTGCACCTGGAGCTGCAGGGTATGGATGGGAACGACCCTAGGCTATACCAAGCAAACCCTAGTGGGAAAGAGGCCTGTGGCCTTGGCAACCACCATCCTGGAACTGCAGACATAGATAGGACCTTCTCTTTGTCCCTTGGGATAAGACTGGATGATGCCAGGGTTGGCTTTTTTTGTTAGTTTATATCAGCTGCAGTCCTGAGACTGTAGGCTGGGCAAGGGACTTCCTTAGTACTGGCTCAGTGAGCATCAGTGTTGCTTGAGAGATAGGCTGTGGGCATGGCTCAGGCATTTCCCAGCTTCCAGTGGACAGGTATTGGTGACATCAGTACCACCAGTACCTGCAACCTCAAGGGTGTAGGCTGGTGAGGAGACCTTCCCTAGTTCCCACCAGAGAAGAGCAGAGGGTATAGGAATTGGGGGCCATAGTAGCCAAATTTCTGGGATTGTGGAACTCAGCTTGGATCTTTCCCAGCTCCTGATGAATAGGTGTGGCTTAAGCTGGGAGTCTGCAGTAGTAGCTATAGTCTCAAGCTTGTGGGCTTGGCATAAACCTTTCCCACAGGGTGAGTAATGAGAACTCAGACTTGTGAGTCTATTGACTGGTCCAGAAACTGAAGTATGCTAAGGGGATTGTCTTCTATCCAGTGGGGCATGCACTGGTGTGAGAATTCTGGAAGCATCAAATTACTGGTCCCTGAGGGAAGATGATATATGATAGTAGTTATTATAGTTTGGGTTCTGGAAATTAGGAAAAGTCTAAAGTGAGTTCCTCATGTGGAGCAGAGTGGACACTCTTAGATGAGCCAGCTCTCCAAAGTGGGTCACCTTTAAGTCCTGTGGAGTTTTCCTATCATTAGAACTGCCAGTCTGGCTGTGGTTGGAAGTGGTGGGACTTTTCCATCTACCTTTACCCAGTGTCTTC
>NW_004524641.1:9613264-9613788 GCF_000260255.1 Octodon degus
CTGCATATTGGGCAGAGAGCCCTTGATTGATAAAAATTTTCGCTGACCCAGATGGAACTTAGAATTTATTAACCACCTGTCAAAGGCTCTGTGGCTCTTTGGTGGGACGTGGTTCTGCTTGTCTACCATTAGTGTCCACCTGGATTGATATTAGTCTAGAACAGTGACAGAAACCTTGCAGAACTTTCAGTGATAAAGCCCGCTGTGCACACGTGCCATAGGTTCACCACCACTGGCTAGCGGGTGAGCCACCAGAACCTGCATTCCTGATGCGGTGCTGCTGACCCTCAGCACCAACTTCACTTTTGCAGAAAAAAGTGAAGTTTTTCTTTTTCCTTGCAAGGAAGCTTACTAAGAGGACAATGCCTTGAATAGACTTTCCAGTTTAGGGACATAAATTGTCCCTTTGGTTTTGACCTTCCTGAGTAGAATAATTCTTTCAGGAGTCCTGGGGTAGTCTGCTCTTTCAAATGGGGGTTAGAGGCAGAATGTTTCACTCATGGGTTGCTTGTCTGGCCTGGAAG
>NW_004524641.1:9614416-9615600 GCF_000260255.1 Octodon degus
AAAAAAAAAAGAAAGAAAGAAAAAAAATAAAATAAAATGAAAGCTGTAGTATCTTTAGGTGTCTCTTTGTGTTACATGTTACAAGCTGTGTCTACATGATAAAATTTCCAAGAAATTCATTAAAAATAAATTATAAATAGATAAATGCTCACATAAGACTATTAAATTAACCCAACTGCCTTTTATTTCAATGCTGTTAGCATATATTTTTACGTAGATTTACCGGCCAGGCAGTGTTACATTTGTTTCTATTATTTATCTCTCAATGATCATTATTATTCAGAACACTTGATATATTCCTTGTTCTTTAAAATCTTTACTTTTTTTTTTTTTTTACTTTGTCTGTGTGCTTCTTTTATTTTTATTTATTTTTGTCTTTTTTTTTTGGTGTGTGTGGCCCGCTCAGCCTGCCACGGGGGCTGTGCTGGTGAGGCATGTGGTGCCAGGGATCCGCAGTTCCTGCGCTTGCCTAAGCTTACCTAAGCAAGCGCTTTAGACCACTGACCTATCTTGCCGGCCCCTATTTTTGTCTTTTTAAAAGAGTCTCCCTATGCCGTTAAGCCTGGCTTTGAGCTCACTTTGTAGCCCAGTCTGGTCTGTAACACACAAGGATCCTCCTGCCTCAGCCTCCCATTTACTGCTTGATAATCAGAATCTTCTTCATTACTGCTGGCAAAGTAAACAGGACTATGCACAGTGCTTCATTTACACTAACACCTAGAGAAAGCCAAGACATGGCTAGGCAAGATCCCCCAAATATTTGATAGTTGTAGAAATCAGAAAAGAGTCTCTCATTCTAAAAACTGCCATGAAGTATTCAACTGCCCTTGAATTACTTTTCAGGAAAAATAAGAACAAAGAGTATCATAACTTTCCCTGAAGGTCTTAACCCAAACTGACAAGACTGCTGCTGCAGTCTAGTATGCAGTTGCCATAAGAGCCCCTAAAATAAAAAGGCCTGTAAAAGGAAAGCAGGATCTCAAGGACTAACTAATCAAGAGAGGGAAAGGAGAGGAGCTAGGAAACATGAATAAGTCAAGCCATACAGTTATATGTAGAAGATGAGCAAGGCAATGATCCTCAGAATCTTCAGAAGATTTTTTAATCTAGCTGTTAATTGGAAAGATTCTCACTCTGACTAACTATATATACTGATACCTGTGAACTAAGCTACTGCACTGCAG
>NW_004524641.1:9616855-9641845 GCF_000260255.1 Octodon degus
AAATAAAATAACATAAAAATAAATAAAAAGGCCTGCTGGACTGTAATGGAATCTCTGACCCAGGTATCCTGGGATAATAGCTCTGCCCTAGACACATTTTACAAAGAAGAGTTTCACAAAGAAGAATCTATGCTACACTGAACTATAGCTATTAATGCTCAACAAGTAGAACTATGAATATTGAAGATTTCTTTCTTTCTTTTTTTTTCTTCCTTCCTTCCTTCCTTCCTTCCTTCCTTCCTTCCTTCCTTCCTTCCTTTCTTCCTTCCTTTTTTTAGTGGAATCGGGGATTGAACTCAGGGCCTTGTGCTTGCCAGGGAAGCACTTATTCCACTGAGCCATCTCCCTGGCCCTAAAGATTTCAAAACTAGCCGAATCACTCATCGGAGGCCCATCTGCTGGCCCTTGGTTGGACTCCTTTCTCTTTTTCAAATATGTCGTTGGCTTCCCGCTGGGCAGGTTCCTTTCTGTGCTCTGCTCTATCCTTTACAATGACTCTTCTTATTCTAGTTAATGCATATCAATTTGGATGGCTGCAGCACTGGCCTTTCATTAATGATTCTTATTGAAGGTATTCCTTCTTCAGCCCTAAACTTAGACCCCTGAGTATACCTGGTTCCACAAAAACTAGCCAGGGTGTTTGTTATCCTAGTACATCAAGAAGAACAAAGACAACTGTGGACAGACTGAAATTGACCAAGGCTTGGACACATATTCCCTAGATCAGAAAAAAAAGTTTTTCCAGAAGGCTCTTAACCTGACTTTCAGAAAAAGCTCCTAGACCTTCCATTAATGATTCTCACTGTTTTGAACCTGATTTTCACGTGGACATGGGCAAAAGCAGCCAGCTCACTGCATGCAGCCAGTCATTGACGTCAGAAGCTCAGAATTCCCTGCACAGAATATAACTCCTTCCTCCCAAAAGAAACACAGAAACTGTGAAGAGCCGTGCTACCCAGTCACCAGGCAATGTGCCCTTTTCATGAATTTCCTGCCACGGAGGCAGACTTGAGCTCGAGGCTCATGGCCTCCTTGGCAGTCAGCTGTGCAATAAGCCTTTCCTTTTTGGAAAAACCTGTTGTCACAGTAGTGGCTTCTATGCACTTTAGACAAAAGCTCTTAATCAATAACAGCTGCCTTCTCCGCTCTGTGCTGTTGAGGGTTCCTGCCTGTTCCTTGCCAATGTCCAGAATTCTTTCTCAGTCACTATCCTTTGTTGTCCTGGTTCTTTTCTGTGGCAGTTGTGCATGGGGCACCTCTATCCAGCCAGTTTGGCCACATTCTGCTAATTATATCTATGTACTGAAAGTTATTGGCATTGTCCAATTCTGTCATTTTACTGTGAAATTTTCATAGCTAGCAACAAGACTTGCAGGAGTGCAAGAATGGTACAAAACTTAATATATTAATACACCCAGATGTGTTATTTTTGAAAGACAATACCAAAATAATGTCACTAAATGCTGGCATGAGGCTCATGGATTTACTCTACATTAGCTTTGCTCCTTTTGAGTAATATCTTCAATTTTGTTTTTTTTTTTTTTTTTTTTTTTTTTTGTTTTGTTGTTTTGTAGCACCCAGGTTTGAACTCAAGATCTTGTGCTTGCCAGGCAGGGACTTATGCACTGAGCCAACTAACCCAGCCCCTAAAAGCTGAGAAATGTTTTTTTTTTTTTTTTTGGCTGGTTCAGACTGCCTTAAGGGTGGGTCTGTTAAGGCATGGGGACCTGGGGATCGAACTACAGTTCCCTGTGCCTGACTGGGTTTGCCCCAGCAGGCACTTAAACAACTGAGCTAACCCACAAGCCTCCTAGCTTTTCTCCCTTTGAATGCCAGCTCAACTAAAAGAATGAACGACTGTAAGAGCAAACTATACTTTGTTTTACAAACTAGACTTCTCAAATCAGATGCCAGAATCATCACAGTACTTTGGCACTGTGAGTATCCATAAGATTTGGGTTGTTTGATTTACACATTTTAGGTTTGAAGTATTTCCACTTTGGAAGAAACCATAAAGACTATGTGAGTCTAAATGTCCTCAGTCAAAATCCACACTTCCTCCATGACATACTTATAACTCACCCATGGTTAAAATGAAATCAAAATTCCAGCCAAGGAGATAGCTCAGTGGTGTAAAGTGCCTGCTTAGGTGAATTTTGGCAAGTGCAGGGACCAAATGCCTGCCCATTTGATCCCCAGCACCATACCAGCCCAGCCCCCAGGGCGGGCAGAACCGGCCAAAAAAAAAAAAAAGATATATGTATATATATACAAACTGGAATACCTTGGGGTAAGAAAAGCCCTTTCTTCTGTAGGGTCCATTCTCAAACCTTGCCTTCCAGCTCTCTACCCACTGGTCGTGTTTCAACTCCTTCCAGGAGCCTCTTTCAGCAGGACGTTCTTATCCTCAGCCATCTGCTTTCTTTTCTCTACTTTTACAGAAGAGGAAGGGGCAGCTACAGCTCTATAGCTTCCAGCTACTGTCTCCTTGGGACACAGAAGCTTGTCATAAAGTCTGAATTGTGATTGATAAAGGGAATATTTTCTCTTGAGAAACCAGCTAGCAATCTTGTACTTCAAACCCCAGCAAAGTATAAAATTCGTGACCACAATGACTTTCTTGGCTGTCATCACAAAATGACTGGAACTTCAAATGTAATAACCCCAGTAAGAAGAAAGTATGGCCTTATGTTCACACCTCCCTCTTTAAAACTTTATAAGGACTTGAGTCATCTATTTCTGTTTTGTATAATTTTAACTAATTATAATCTATCCAACCTGGGATTAAATCTGAATAATCTATCACTGACCACTTTCAATAGTAATGTGAATATTTTTCCCACTGATGTTCATAGTCTACAGGGAACATCAGCCAAGTGCTGCACTACACAAATACAGCATAATTTGAATCTACAAATAGAATATAAACCCGGTGTGGTGGGACATGCCTGTAATCTCAGTTCTGGAGAGTCTAAGGCAGGAGGATCACTGGAGTTCAAGGCCAGCCTGAACTGCATAGTGAAATCCCGTCTAAAAAAGAAAAAAAAAGTGTTCCTTAATATAGGACGCTAAATCAAATATGGGTGTAAGTATTCCCTTTAAGAGAGACAGGATACAAAGTTTCCATGTGAGAAAACCTGAGTTTAGAGGACAAATGGGATGCGACTTCCGCAAGAGATACAGAATGGAAAATACAGTACTGGAAATTAGAGTAAAGCTCACATAGAAATAAGAGAAACAAGCTGTAACAGTTATCGTATATAGACTTTTAGGACATTTTTACCAAATACTTAAAAATTAGAACATACTTTCTCCATCATGAGCATAAATGAGTTAGCCTTGATATTTGCTTTGTGAATTGGTAGAATAATTTGAGGGCTAGATGTTTTACATTTGTTTTAGACTATGGCAAACATTAAATAATTAGAAATTACCTATATGACAATGGTTTAACTTTATACTAAAGATGATATGGAGACATCACCTCAGACTTTAGAAAATTTAGTACACGCTTGATGCCAGAGTTTTGGTAATAGTGAAAAATCAGTTTTACTATAAAACAAACTTCCATTGTGTAATAGGCAGATTAAATCTTAATCATTGATTGAATCAGCTTCCTACAAGGTGAAAACTTCAGACTCTCCAAAATATCAAACTAAGAATTGATTTTTCCCAGACTGATAACCAAAATGTATTAGTTAGTATAGTTTAATAAGTGTTGTGTAAAAACTATTGCAGTTTACATGCATGCACTGGATTAAGAATTAAGCATCATATAGCCCATCGGGAATTATGTTTTAGATAATCACTGAAGACATGGAAGGAAGACTGTAGTCTATAAAGGGAAGTAATTAAAATGTCAGCATGAACTTGTATCAATCATGCATATGTCAATCTTCTATTGATAAAAGCTAGAATACAACCACTGTGAAACAATTAAAAATTGTAGGGGCCAGGGAGATGGCTCAATGGAATAAGCGCTTCTCTGGCAAGCACAAGGGCCTGAGTTCAATCCCTGGTTCCGCAAAAAAAAAGAAAAGAAAAATTGTGATGGTCCACTGTGGTTTGATCACATCTTTGTTGAACAAATAACACTTATTCTAATAGGGACATCATACAAGTTATTTTATTTATTTATTTATTTATGTATGTATTTGGCGGAACCGGGGATTGAACTCAGATCCTTGCATTTGTCAGTCAAGCGCTTATCCTGAGCCATCTCCCCAGCCCCGATGCAAGTTATTTTAAAATGTCCTTAAATTAATTTGAAACATTACTCTTTCTACTAATATATCAAATTCTTTCAAAACAATCAAGGAAGAAATGACTGACAAAATTTTTATGCAAAAATAGAGTTGACTAACCAAAGGAAAAATTTACAGTTCAAATTATATATATTGAGTGCCACCTTAATTAGGTTACCACTAGAGTGGCCCAATAGTGACACATGTCCTTTGGAAGTATTAATCTCATCCGCGTGCATCTATCTAGATGTTTTCCTTATTTTTTCCCACATCATCGAGCTTTTGACACATAGCATCTCAAAATTATCCTGGATTTCATACTCTTAAAGTTTTCCCGTATCATGAAAACTAAAAGAAGGTAAAAATATTCAAGTGGGAGGTTACATTTACCGTAGAGAAAAAGTTTGAAGTTAGAATCTGATTCAAGCAGACTATTATTTCCCAATGAGAATTTAACAGTTTGTCATTATTCTATGTGGTGATTTAAAGCAAGTGAAAATGCTTTGCAATTTTAGGGCCCTATATAACTTATCACATATCTATAGGCATTTGAAGTCACAGCTACTGCTAGCAGTGGTGAAATGCACAGAAAAATCATATATGGAAAATACTAATGACACTGTTTTAAATTGATCATTTAAAATTCCATAGAATAGAGAATGGTACATGTTGGGTTGAAAAACTGCCTTTCTATAAATGAGATAGGTTTCTGCACAAATCATCCTTGATAGGATTTTTTTAATTGGCATGCTGTTTGATTTGACTTATAGCAAAATAATTTCACATATATGTACCATAATTATGAGATTTAAATTAGCTAAATGCAAAAACATTTAATATGGAGATTAATAGATTTGTTTTAATAAACATACTTTACTTTCAGCTGGGTATGGTGTTACACACCTGTAATATTAGCATACTGGGAGGCTGAAGCAGGAGGATCATAAGTTTGAGTGTAGTTGCATAGAGACTTGGTGAGACCCTGTCCCAAAATAATAAAAAAGGGGCTGGGAACCCATGCCTTGGGTTCAATCCCCAGTACCACAAAAAATAATAACAATAATAATTTACTTTCCTTTACGGAAAATCAGCTAGGGCTGTATTTGCACAATTTTCTTTTTTTTTTTTTTCTTTTTGCAGAACCGGGGATTGAACTCAGACCCTTGCACTTGCCAGGCAAGCGCTTATTCTACTGAGCCATCTCCCCAGCCCGCAATTTTCTCTTTTGAAAAGAAGGAAACTACAGAAAGTTCAGAAAGACAATTGCAAATTAGCTAGTTTACTGATAACTTGATTTCTCTGGGTTTCAAAAATTCTCGATCAAAGTAGTGCATTTTATATGTAAAATATAAAGGTTATTTTAGAATTTTCTGACATATTCATATTTGCACGTTACTAAAACATTTGCTTAAAAAAGTAAGTCTAGTCACATGAGGCAAACATTGACAGATTTTCTTTTAAACTTGTTTGAGTTCTGTGCCACCAGCCTATAAGTAAAATGCCACAGCATACTTCATTTATGAATAAGTTATGCATATTAATCATTGGACATTGCTGCATTTTAAAATAAGTTTTAATGTCCTAAATGATACTCGTTTCAGGTTTATGAAATTCAGCACACATCAGCTGTTCAAATTTTAACAACTTGTACAGCAATACATTTCTGTAGTGTGAAACTTGTATTTCTAAGCATTTAACTTAGCATATTTTCAGTATAAATATTAAATGCCTTCTAATACCTGGATAATACTATGATATATTATTGTGGCTTTCTGACTTCTACTTGGATAATGGTAAATTATTTTTGTAAAGTAACTGAAACAGATTTGCAGTGATGAGTTGAGCGAGTCTTTCTGAGCTGTATCAGTTCATTTGAAGACCACTTTTACCCTAATTTTTACATTTGACAATTCAATTAAGTACAACAATAAAAGGGTCTTGTCCTTAAATTGACTTTATCTTGTTGCAACCATTATAAGTACCTTATTTTGAAAAATTCCATTATTATATAGTTTTCCTGCAAAATGATAAGAAAATTATCAATACTTAGATGTTTAAAGTGTCACACATTTTACCTATTTTTGTCCAGAACTATTTTCATCTTCTTATCTGGCTGAATATTAGATAAATGATCTTTAGTAATAGTAGGCTCATAGCAAAGTAATCATTTTTCTTGGGCAAAGGCCTTTCTTTCCAGGGGACAGTCACTTCAAGCTTCCCAAGGTGTGGTCTTTCCACTCTCTAACAAGGGTTAGAAACATTTCTGCCAAGAAGCCTTCTCCATCTCCAAAGCGGAGCCCTGAGCACAGGTCAGGTGCTGAGTTTCTGTAACTTTTCTCTCACTGATTTATGCATCTAATTATATGCTCTACAATAAATCAGGATTAGACTATTTCAAATTGAGTAGACTAAGAACACATACTTTAATATGTTTTAATGCTACTGCTTAGCAACTTTATTACTTTTTTTTTTTTCAGAACTGGGGATTGAACTCAGGCCCTTGCACTTTCCAGGCAAGCGCTTATTCTACTGAGCCATCCCTCTGGACCCCTACTTTATTACTATTGATTATAAAACTGCCACAACACTAAAAATTTAGTCTCAACTGCTCTTTTCAGGTGAAGCAGACCATTCACATTCTAACTTGGCATCCACTAGTCCACAGATTTCTAATGGGATCAAATGACACCAGGATTCTAACATTTACTCATAATCCTGTCCCACATTACGCAGGAAGAGGCTAATTCATTCTTTCTTTCTTTCTTTTCTCTCTCTCTCTCTTTCTTTCTTTTTTTCCTTTATTTTAAGAAAGGGAGGAAAAGGCTATTTCTTAAGAGTATAAAAGTTTTCATTTCAGTCATGTTGTGCTTTACTTAATACGAGTCTCAAGAACAACCTTCAGAGCTTTTTGGACTTTATCCTTCAACTTGACTTAAAAACAAAGTAGCAGCAGTTTGCAGGCCATGAAATATTACCAATGTATACACACTTCCACAGTGAAAAAGATTATTTAGTTCCATTGAATTTGTTATTCATGAAATTAGTTAAAGATATTAAAAACAATTTTTGTTAATCCTAAATCAGAAGATTTATTTGCTCATTAAGATTTAAGTTTCAGGGATCAAAGATATGTAGCTCAGTGGCACAAGCACCTCAAAAGGTCCCGAGTTCAATTCCTGATCCAAAAAAGTAAGTTTCACATTTAAACCCTCAATTAGAAAACATCAAGGAGTTGAGACTTAGGGAAAAAACCACTTAGAACCCTTAAAACCAAATTTTAGAGAAAACCAAGAAACCCAGATTAAAAAAGACACCCTATTTTCCACAATTCTATGCTGTATAGTATTCATTCTTGGCTTCTCCCTGAGAAAGAACTGTTTACATCAATGATTAAAAAATAAAATCAATACCAAAACATGGAACTTAACCTTCCTGGCCTAACCAGAAATCCCTGGTTACACTGATACAAGACTTAAGATTTCCTCAGCAAAAAGACTTCAAAATAAGCAAGAGTACATTGCATGTCATGACCTAAATACAGGACTGTCAGAGGAAGAGACGTTAATCTTCTTGGTTCTCTCCTGGGCAAAGACCCTCCATAACAAAGGCCTCTCTTCTTGCTTCTCTTTAACTTTCCCAAATCTCACCCGCCTGCGAACTCCTGAAACCAGCAAAGCCAGCTGCGGAGCGAAAGCTCAGCGACCTGTCCTGTCCTGAGTGCACCAACAAAGGGAAAGCCACAGGGAATTGGCCACATAAAGATTGGAGACATTTTATGGTCAGGAAGGGCCATACTTTAAGACAAACCCAGAATGTGGTCCTTTTAAAGCCTCAGGAAAACCTCCAGTTGTGATTGCCAAATCTCACCCTAGCCTCTTTTCCACAAAACTGATCTTGCCCTACTTTTCCATGCAAGCCCCAGATACACTTGCCCAGAAGTTTGCAAACCAAAGACGCCTCCCCCGACAGGCACCCACAGGGACCGTCCAATTCCCAGAGAAACCTGACCACGCAGTGAAGCCTCCCGGAAGAAGCAAAGATCAAATGAGACCGGCTCTGCGGGTCTTCCCGAGGTGACCCTGGAGCGAACGTATTTATTTTCACGCTGCAACTGCTGATTGCTTTACAGAGATATATCATGCTGTAGCTCTGCATGGAGCTGAGGACAAAAGAAACATTTTATTAATGTTAAAATTATTATAATTACTCTTTAACAAAGCTATTAAATAACCTGTACAAAGCCCGAACCAGCCTTAGGGAAAACCCAAGCACCATTTCAAATGTCCCAAGGTCCCTCCACTTTGACTCAGCAGCATTGCCTGCATAACAACCAGCTCGGAGTGGTGACCAACAGTGGTTGGTCTCAGGGGCTGGAATTTGGAGCTACCCTGGCATAACTCTGAGCTCCCAACCATAACCCAGTCAGCCTCGATTTCCAACCCTGCCACCCTTGCCCCTCCCTCTGTCCAGGACCTGGACAGCTAGAGGCCTGGCTCCACTCTGGGAGGCCGGCAGCGGGCAGCCCGTCCGCTGAGACTGAGTGCCTGCTGCCCACAGGCTCCAGGTCCTCCTGTCCCTTTCCATAGGTGCTGGGAAGGGCGTGAGGCAAGAGTGGCCCCAGGGTGGGCTCACAGATCCCGCGGATTCTCTCGCTTAACCCCGGCCTCTGCAACTTTGAGCTTCTTATTTTGGTGCGTCTTGACGTGCTTGGCCAGGTGGTCGCTGCGCATAAAGCGCTTTCCACACTCAGGGCAGGCGAAGCGCTTCTCGCCCGTGTGAGTCCGCAGGTGCCGCTGCAGCTCGTCCGAGCGCGTGAAGCTCTTGCCGCAGAAGAGCCAGTTGCACACGAAGGGCCGCTCGCCCGTGTGCCAGCGCAGGTGCGCCTTCAGGTGCGACGTCTTGCCGTACACCTTGCCACAGCCGGGCACGTGGCACACATGTTGCTTCTTTTTGCCCGGCTCCGCCTCGGGGGCACCGCCCGCTGCCTGGCAGTTGGGACAGCGGCAGCGGCGGCACCTCCTGGCCGTGGCCGCCAGGGGGGCCTTGGTCTGCAGCAGCGCGGCGATCTGGCTCTGGTACTGCGCGAAGTCCGACGGGCCCAGCACCAGGCCACGCTGCAAGGCTGCAGCTGCCGCAGCGGCCGCAGCCGCTGAAGCTGGAAAGCGGGGTGCGTGGGGGGGCCCGGCACAGGCGCTGGAGAGGCCACCACCCGGGACTCCGGAGGCCCCGGGGCCGGCTCCCGACTGCGGGATGCTCCACCACGGGAGGTCGTCGGGGGCTGGGGTGGGCGACAGCTGGCGGCAGGCTGGTGGTGGCGGCGCGGGCAGCAGGTTGGAGTAGCCAGGCGGCAGCGCGGCCTGCGCAGCGTAGGGCACATAGGCGGGCGCACAGGCGGCGGGCAGGGTTGTCATGCTGGAGGGCAGCATCTTGACCGGCGAGAACTCGTAGGGGTACGAGGGGTCGGCTGGGGGCGTGAGCGGGAGCTCGTGCGCAGGCCCAAAGGACGGCTGCAGGTGCGTCTTCTGAGGCGTTAGCCCCAGGCTAGGGTGCGGGGGCGGCAGCGCGCCGGGTGAATGCGCGGGCATGTCGGCGCTCCACGGGTGGAAGAGCCTGGAAGGCGAGCCCAGGGCCGGGTCGTAAGGCACCTGCAGGAAGTCCGGGGCCGCAGCCGCCGCTCCGGGCTGGCCAATGCGGCTACAGGTGGCGGCCAGCAGCGCCAGGGGCGAGTGCTTGCCCAGGTCCGGGGAGGCGCTGGGGGTGCGGTCCTGCATGGGCGCGGAGGGGAGGGCGGAGAAGAGACAAAAGGTTAGCGCTCCCAGCGCGGACTCTGGGCAGGCCCGCCGCCCCCACGCCCGCTCTTATACCTCCGCCCCTCCTCCGCCGACCGGCCCTCCCCCGCACCCCACGCGCGCACCCACGGGCCCCGGCAAAGTTAGGGTGCCTGTGCTCCCCGCGAGCGAGGCACGCGAGCGCTTGCTGCTAACCTACTTGGTGCGAGGAGACACCGTCCTGCCTTCAAGGAAGCGCGAAGGGGAGGCAGAGGCATCCGACGGGCCGCTCCAGGCCCCGCGGTCGGTAAAAGCTGCCCAGCGCCCGCCCTCGCATCCTTCAAACTCTCTCGCGCTTGCCACCCTCGCGCTCCTTCTCGGCCCTCGGGAGGCCGTCATCAGCAGGAGGGCCCGGCAGGAGGACTCCGGCCCAGTTCACGGCCACTCGCGCACCTCCCAAGCCCCAGATCCACGTGTCTCTCTACGAGGCCGCGCTTCTGACACCAGGGAGGTGTGAAGTTGGCGTGAGCAGCCCTCCGTCTGACTCCCGCTGCACCGCCGAGGGGCTTCCCTATGCCCGGAGAGCCGCACCGGGCGGATCCGACCCGGCCCTGCCCACCTGCCCCGCCCCTCGGGGCCGGGGCCTGACCTGGAGGAAGGCCTGCAGCGAGTCGTTCCGGAGGACGGCCACCGCGGCCATGGCTACAGCTTGGGGACCGCTGGCCG
The DNA here is from genome assembly GCF_000260255.1 of Octodon degus. Classification (NCBI taxonomy): domain Eukaryota; kingdom Metazoa; phylum Chordata; class Mammalia; order Rodentia; family Octodontidae; genus Octodon; species Octodon degus. The sequence goes on from NW_004524641.1 coordinate 9,627,594, forward strand.
CGGAGCGGGGCGCCGCCGCGCAGGCATGGACACCCGAAGGCGAGGACGCGCAGCCGCCCAGTGTGGCTCCCCGGCGCCCGCTCTGCGCGCCGGAGCCCTGAGCCCTCCCCGCCCGCGCCCAGCTCGTCGCTCCTCGCTCGCTGGCCCCGCGCGAGGTCTGAGCGCTTCAGGATCACCTCCAAGAATTTGATAAGGACTTTGCTGGGCCGCCAGCCAGTCAGAGGGAAGATTTATGGCTTTGAAGTTTGCCGCTACCCAATCATCAAAGAATAGCGGCTCTTTCAGAAGCGAAAGCAAATCCTTTGAATCCACAAAGCTCCTATGGTGTGTTTGTTGGTCTGGATAAAAGAACTGATTATTAGGGGGGATGGGAAGGGAGGAGATAAAGGCGGGACAATTAATGAAGTAATCACTATGTGGGAAATGTATATACACAAATAATTGGATTTTCCTGATCAAAGGGGGCCTTGCCGCCTAGAGACTCGCACTTGGGTTGCTCGAAACACTCGATCCCCCGCCCCCACTTGCAATTAAAGATTTGCACCGCGGCAGCGCCCAAAGTGACAAAGTGTCTTTGTTATCTGTAGAAAAATCTGCTTTCAGGCGCAGGACTTCGAGACCGGGATGAGGGTGACTCTTTTCAATATTTCTCTCTCCGAACACGCGGCACGCTCACCCGCCCGCGCGAACGGAGGACCAGCGCGCGAGCTCCTGGGGCGGGGCGTAGGGCCAGCCGCAACGGGTCGGCCGCGTGTCCCCCGCCCGCCGCGGCGGAGCCTCAGGCAGGGCTGTGACCCGGGCGGGGCGGGGCGGCCGCCCAGGGTGGCAGTGGGTGGCGCGCACACTCCGGCGCCGCCCGCCAGAGGAGCGATCTCGCACTCCAGCGAAGTTCCTGCTGGTGACCTGGAAGTTTTCCTCAAGCCACAACTTTTGCTGAGTGAACCTGAGAAAAACATCTGCCTGGAGCTCATTCCCAGAGAGGAGTTTGGCAGGACTCCAGAACAAGCCCTGACACACACACTCGAAGGGGAAGAAACTGTGCTGTGCTGCCCTCTTCTCCCCAGGCGGGCAGCCCTGGCCTCAGAGGAGAGCCTGGAGGTGGCTGACTGCTGGGAGGCTCCTCCGAGGTCCCCAACGATGCCAGTCATTTGTCTCCTTAACCCTAGGCAAGCGAGTGAGTTGTCACTAGCTGGAGCTCTAGGCAGCTTCCTGGGAAAAATAAGGTGTAGTCAGGAAGCCTTTATTCTTGTGATTCAACAAACCACAGATCATACAGGAAGACTCCTGGAGGAGAAAGAAAAGTCAATACAAACTCTTGTTCCTGTCATCTTTGGGAAAAAAAAAAATTCTGCACCAGGGGAAGTGCTCTCCAAGATATACTCTGGTCCCCCCAACCTTGGTGGCTATCCACGCCTTGCAGAGTAGGACAGGTGGCTGCAGGTGTCTCTCTGGCCCAGAGCGCTGGGCGCATCCTACCCGGGTGCTGGGGACAGCGGCATCAGTTTCCTTGAGAGAGCCGGGAAGGGAAGGAGGAAGAGGCTGGCGTGGCATCGGGGGTCCTCACTGCATTGCGGGTTTTGGGTGCCCTGATTCAACTCAAAGGCCTTGCAGTCGAGGTTCTTACAAGTGCACAGTGCAGTGGGGCCGCCTGAGTTTGACCAAGCCTTATCCTCATCTGGCCCCTCAACAAACATAGTCTGAGTCCACTAGGCCCTTGGGAAGCCCGGAACCAGTTCTGCTCCTACCCCACCTGTCTGCATGTTGTCCTCAGGGGCTGCAGTGCGACCAGGAGTTAGCAGTCCAAGAACTGCATCCTGAGCTGTATATTGGGACCCTTCATATTTCCAGCAAGGGTCGAGACACTGTGCTAGCAGATAGGCCTTCAGTCTCCCATGCCCACAGCGTGGCAACTGATGGAAACATCTACTGAAGACACATAGGCCCTTCCCATGCCCTACCCTTGTGTCTGGTGCTCCCTCCCCCAAACAAACTTCTGGAACCTTGGGGAGCATCTCAAGGCTTGGCCTACCTGTGATCTGGCTCTTTCTCAATTTGAGGTTGGAATGTTAGGTAGGCAGGAAGGGAAGAGGTCTTAGAGGTTTGCTTTGGGGTCTGGCAGACTAGGTGAGAGTTGGGGCGAGCCTGGGTTCCCCCCTTTACTGCAATCAGAGTCCTGAGAGCCTCCTGGCGCATACTGGTGCAGCACAAGTTCTCACCCTCCAAAGCGCTCTGGTTCCTTGGCTTTGCTTTCCTCTCCAGTTCCTTTGAACCCACTTTTCCCCTGGGAAAAGGCAGACTGGGCTCAGCAGGCACAAGACACCCTCTTTTGCCAAAGCTGTTAGCTATCTTACAAAGAAGGCAAGAAGAGCCAATTCACATCTCCATAGTTTTAGGTGTGAACTTTTCCTCCAAGCCACCTCCATTAGCCAGTGAAACCTCATTCTGTGGCTCAGGGCAAAAGATTGATGACCTGGAAGAGTTCAGACTCAGAGCCACGGCATGTGAGCCTGGCCACTTTCTAGTTAGTGAATTTGGTAACCAAGTTACCCTGTCTCTTTGAGCCTTGGTCTCCCCATCTGTAAGGTGTGCAAAAAGTAACTGATTTTAAAAGAGTGAATACATGCACCATATTAAGACAGTGTCATGCGTACAGTAGACCCTTTCTGGAACATTCGTAGTCGCTGCTGGACGCTCCAAGGCATTTGGGCTCTGCCACGCCCCAGTTGAAGTTTACAGAGGGGCTTGTCAAACTGCTGTTTAACCTCTCTCCTTTCGCGCTCAGAGCGCCAGTAAAACTTCTTCCTAATGAAGTAATGTTTGGAGCATCCATTAAAAATGCAACGCCGGAGATCAAAGTACAATATTTATTTTAGAAATTTGTTGCAATCACCAAGAGATACAGGTATCAAGGCCAAATGTCAGTTCCGTTAGACAAAGCTCCGCGTCGGGGAAGAGCGTGTGGCTGCTCTGCCATAATATAAAGAGACATCAAAGACCAAGCGAGCTGCAAAAGTGCGCGGCCGGGAGGGCCGGGAGCGCCCCAAACAGCGCGGGGGCTGCGAGGGCTGCGGGGGCGGGGGTCAGTTCAAAGAGGTATCCGCTGGGGCCTGAGTTCACAGGAGGGAAGATTTAATGGGCTTTCCTTTGTTGGTGGGTGTATTTGTGCTCCGCGGACCCAGGAACTCCTCCGAGGTCTTCCCGCCTGGGGGCGGAGGTGGGGGAGCGCCGAACGCGGAACAAACTTTCTCCGCGGTGGGGGGCCGGGGGCGGGGGGCGGAGGGCCGGGTTGGAATCCGGGTCTCCCTGCAGCGGCCGGAGCGGCCCAGGGCTTCCAAGCAGCGGGGTTCCGAGGCTGGGAAGTTGGTGTCTCAGTTTTCCTCGCAGGCGGGCAGCCGGCAAATCCACCGGGTGCGATTTTCGAGAAGAGGATGAGAGAACCCGCAGAGGATCCTGGGCGGGGGGCGGATCACCCCGAGTGTACTTACTCACTCAAGCCTGGTACTGCCTGGGGCATTTGCTTCCAGCACCTGGGCCCCCACATCTCTGGCATGAAGCCGACCAGACACTCCCCCTCTCTGTACTTTACTTTTTTAAAAATGTGTTTTTGTTTTGTTTTGTTTTTTAGATCATCTCAACAAAGTTTTAACTCACTGGTCTTCTGCAGCAGCATTGTTTAACCGGCTGGTTCTGGGCCCTTCCCTGCCAAAGGAAGTTACCAAGTGCGTGCCTCTGCCAGTTACGCTAGCAGCAGTCCTTGTCTTATGAAAGGTGCTGGGATCCTCCAGCTAATGGGGCACTGAGCTGAAGGAAGATGCGTGTGCGCGCTGCCTCAGTCGTCTACCACCAAGCATTCTCAGAACAGTCCCTGGGCGGCCTTTTGAAGTCATGCTACAGCAGAAAGCTGCTATTGTTCTCATCTCTCAACGTGGAAGGGATCAAACTTTGCTTCTTCAGTTTGAAAGATTTTTTTTTTTAATGGTGGTGGTGGAGGGGAGGGAGGAGGGATTGCAATCTGATACTCTTTAAGTTAAATTGGAGGATTTGTGCAGCCTGTTTAAGCTGCAGACCAGATCGCAGATGCTCTAGCCTGTGCGTCACATAGACAGGGTCTCTTTGTCGTTAATGTGGCAGAGGGCTCAGTCGCAAGCATTTGTCCTGCTGAGGATCGGGTTTGGTGACCAGAATTTCCTTTGGCAGGTTTCTCTTCCATGGAAATGGGAATGTTACTTCAAGAAACCTTGCGTTAACTGAAGCCTCCAAATTGGATCAGTGTATACTAAGTGTAAAACTAAGGAGATTTTTATTTCATCTAATTCTACACCTTCATTTGATGACAAGAGGAAACATTTGAGAGCATTGTATGATATGTCAGGTGTCCTGCATGCATGGTGTTCTGAACTTCAGAAGGCGCTCAGTAAATGCACACTGGGGGTGGGAGGTACCGACCTCTTCTGTACAATGATTGGCCGGTTCGGTAAGAACTCAAAGGAAAAGCACTGGGGAAGACTGCAGAAAGCGAGGGAAGCTTCGCTAGCAACTGGGGTCTGGAGGAGACTTTAGAGACCCATAGATGGGGGGCCGCGGAGATGGCTCAGTAGAGTAAGGGCTTGCCTGGCAAGCACAAGGGTCTGAGTTCAATCCCTGGTTACACACACACACACACACACACACACACACACACACACACACCTAAATTGACTTAGGGATTTAGAGACCCATAGAATTTTAGTATGGGGGCTGGAAAGGAAGGAAGGGAGGATGGAAGGAACAGAAGAAAAAAGGAACTTTCAATTCACCCAGAAGCTAAACAGTTCTGGGCCTTTGGGTTGCTGGTGTAGACAGGGTGGGAGCGTTTGGAGACGTCAGGGATGGGAGTTAGTAGAAGTTTATTATGAACAAGGTCCTGTATCTGGACCATTGTCCCCTAGGAGGACTAGAATGACAGATGCAGATGCAGTTATATCTAAGAGTGAGATGGTGACTCTTTTGGGAACTGGTAGTAGTGATGAAAGAGTGGTTCATCATTCTAAAGGGGAAAAGAACAAAATTTGGTGACAGATTGGAATAATAAATAAATAAAATAAAATAAAGGTAAAATAAAGTAGCCCTCTTTTGAACAAATGATTGTGGGACAAATGGATATTCACCTGTAAAAGAAAGGAGTTGACATTTGGCCTAGTCCTAGCTGCTTGGAGATTCTAGGCAGGATAATCACAAGTGTAAGGCCAGCCTGGGTACATAATGAGGTCAAGGCCAGCCAGAACTATATTTCAAGACCCTATTTTTTTTTTTCAAAGTGATGTTAGGGATGAATGAATAAGGAAAATGTGATATATGTACATTATTGAGTTCTATTTCACTATAAAAAGATTAGAATTCTTTCACTTGTAATAATTTGGACAAACAGAATGCTAAGTGAAATAAGTCAGGCTTAGAAAGACAAATACCTCACGTTCTCATATGTGAAAGCAAAAGCTGTTCTTTTTTTTTTTTTTTTTTGGAACTGGGAATTGAACTCAGGGCCTTGTGCTTGCCAGGCAAGCACTTATTCTACTGAGCCATCTCCCCAGCCCGCAAAAGCTGTTCTTATAGACACAGAGAGTAGAATAGCAGTTATTAGTCGCTGCAAAGCATAGTGGGGGGGATAGAGAGAGGTTGGTTAATGGCTATAAAACTAATGAAATTAATGGCTAAACAGCTGGAATAAACTCCTGTGTTCCACAGCCCAAGTCATATAGTAGGATGGCAATACCCTAAAATGATTGAGGGTTTTTTTTTTTTTTTTTTGGTATTGGAAATTGATCTACATTAAACTACTCAACTGAAGTACACTTCAGTGTCTTAGCACTGAACTACACTGCAGGCACCCTTTCTGACAGAGTCTTGCTAAATTGCCTAAATTGGGCTCAGAATTTGTAATCCTCCTGCCTTAGCCTCCTTGAATGTTGGGATTACAGGCCTGCATCTGGCTTATTGTATATTTTAAAATAGTTTGAGTACTTTGGATATTTCTGACAGAAGAACATAATAAATGTTTGAGGTGATGGATATTCATATACACTAATTTGGTTTTTATTTGATCATTATACACTGGATACATAAATATCACATGTACTCTAGGATTATGTATCAATTAGAATAAAAATCCTATTGTTTATAAGCTAAAAGAAAGGACAAAGTACGACCCTAGCCTTAAAATGTACACAAAAATTAACTCCAACTTGATCATAGTCCTAATTGTAAGAATTTAATCCTCTAACTTAAAATGCAGAAGATCCAGGTGTGGTAGCGCATGCTTTGCATTCCAGCACTCTAGAAAGCTGAGGCAGGAGAAACTCAAGTTTTAAGTCCAGCCTGGAAAACACAGAAACTTAGTGAGACTTTGTCTCAAAGTAAAAGAAATAATAAAAAGGGTTGGGATATAGCACGGTGTGAGGACCCTGTGTTCAAATCCAAGTACCACAGTGCGTGCATGCGTGTGCACACACACACACGCACACACACACACACACACACATCTTTAACACTTTACTATGGGCAAAGACTTCTTAGATGTGACATCAAAAGCACAAATGGTACTGGGAATCAAACTCAGGACCTTGCACTTGCCAGGCAGCTGCTTATGCTGCTGAGCTAGCTCCCTGGCCCTTCACCAAAATTTAAAATCTTTGTGTTTTAATGGACAACATCAAGAGAGTGAAGAGAATCCAAAGAATGGGAGAAATAATTTGCAAATTACTATATTTAATAAGGGACTTGCTTTCATAATATATGATGAATTCTTGCAAGTCAACAATGGAAGAAAATAAATCAATTAAAACATACCAAGGATTGAAGGACACTTTCCTCTGGAGAACACATATCAGGGGCCGACAGGATCATGGAGAGTGCTCTGTGTCACCAGCTATCCCTGTACTGCCCAGTGAGACACCTTCATCACTTCTAGGTTAGTTAGATTATAAAAAAGATAATGACACGTATCTTAGACACAACGTGGAAAAATTTGAGCTCTCTTGCAATGTTGGTGGCTGCAAAATGGCCTTGCCTATCTGGAGCCCTCAGTCTCTGCACCTGCTTGCAGGTGCTTTAATCCGCTGAGCTATTCGGCTGGCCCTGGGGTGAAAATATTCTGATATTGTGATAGTGGTTACAACTCTGTCTGAATAGATTGAAAACACTGAATGGTACACTTTGGGTGAATTGTATAATATGTGATTAAACCTCAATAATGCTGTTTAAAGAGATCGACAGGACACAATGTTTCAGCTTGTGAAGAAGAAGAGTAACTTGTTTGCTGATAAAAAGGAGAGAAGAGGAAGACCAGAGTGTCTGTAGTTTGGTGCAGAGTTCAGGGGGCGGGGCAGTGTGTTGGAGAGCAGGGCAACTGGGTGGGAGCTGGGGACGTGCAGGGATGCATTTGGCAAGGGGAGTGGTGTTGTCCTCTGATTTGGGAAGTGCCCAGCAGAACTCCAGGGGGTGGGGTGCTTCTTATTTGAGAGGACAAACCATTGTCACTGCTGAGAGTGAAAAGGGCTGCCACACACTCACAGGGTAGTAGGAGGCTGGGCATGGATGTGGATGCTGTAGCTCTTGCCTTTGTTCTCCTTGACCACGTTCTAACCTTGCACACAAAAATCCTGCCTCCTCCACTCTGCTGCTGTGGGACCCCTTAGACCAGAGGCAAGGAGAGAGGCAGGGTTAATGTCCTACTGCGGGCTGTGAGGTGAAGCAGGAGTGTCACCTGCCTCCTATGGGCGGGAGGTCCCACTAGAATATGCTTTTCTTGGGATGTGAAATTACTGTCAATGGCGCAGCCCTCAATATGGATGGGTTTTCACGCAGACAAGGCCCCTTTATACCACATACAAGGGGAGATCAATGACTGGTGAATGTTTACATTTAAAAGATTTATCAGATTAAAAGACCCATTTCCATTAATCCTCAAAATACTCCCACTTACTTCAAACACACGTATCCCAACATTCCTGCCACTTTCAGAAGCAGCTCTGGAAGTCCTTGGGTGTGATCAAAAATACAGTGAATGCTGCTGCTGAGAGCCACCCAACAGAAAGGCGTCTCGAGAGTGAAGCCAATCTGATGTATCCTCATCTACCTTATTCACTGCATGTGGTACCCTGGGACTTCTGGCTCTCCCCAAAAATCAAACTGATCATGAAAGGTAAATATTTTAAATTCTACATGTTTATTTGTTACAGGGTCTCACTATGCAGTTCGGACTCCTAGTGATCCTCTTGTCTCAACCTCCCAAATGCTGGGATCACAGGTGTGCACCATGGCTCACCCAGAAGAAGCGTGGGGGGCTGGGGATCAACCTCCAGTCCTTGCGCTTTCCAGGGAGGTGCTTATGCCTCTGAGCTACCTCCCCAGCCCCCAGAGTTGATTTAAAAAGAAGGTGGAACAATGGGATATGTCTTCAGTACTTTGAAGGGGGTTAATGACAATGGGTTTTTTCCTATAATAAATATTAAAAATGTAAATGCTATATTTTTAAATCATACCTTGTATCTTAGGAAAAGATGGTACCAAAACTTCTTTTGAAGCATATCATTTCCTATTTAATCATTGGTATTTATGTATCAAAGTGACCCTGTGGCCAGGCAAGGTGGCACACACCTACAATTTCAGCTGTCAGGAAGCTGAGGCAGGAAGATTGTAGCTATTTTGAACCCACCTCAGCTAGCCATTGAGTTCAAGACCAGCCTAAATTACAAAGCAAGACTGTACCTAACAAAACAAAGCAAAACCAAAAAGCAAAAGCAAACCCCAAAGTGACCCTGTGTCAAGTACCACTTGATATCAGAAGAGAGCCAGAAAAATCAACAGATGAAGATTACAATGGGAACCTGCAGCAATTTAAAGTGCTGCTCTGTGGCTCTTTTTTCTGTCTTTCTTTTTAGGTGCAGGGAACTGAATTAACATCTTTCTCCTCCCTCCCTCCCTCCCTCCCTCCCTCCCTTCCTTCCTTCCTTGCTTCTTTCCTTCCTCCTTCCCTCCCTCTCTCCCTTCTTCCCTTCTTCCCTCCCTCCCTTCCTCCCTCCCCTTGGGTTCTGGGTTTTGATCCCAGAGCTGTCATACTGAGCTGCATACCCAGTCCATTTTCTTCTCTTCTTTTGAGATAGAAAAGCTAGGTTGTCGCTATATATCTAGGTTGTCCAAGCTGGGCTTCATTATAGTGTGTGCCACCACCTTCATCTGGAATCAAATCTTTATTGGGTGCTATGCCAGTGTGTCCAGGCAGAGTGCCTGGTGCTGGAAGACCCTAGGGATAAAGAACACACACCCAGCCCTCAGAGTTTATAGTTCAGTACTGGGAAGAAGAGAGATCATAGAGGAGCCATCGTTGGGCCTGTGGGAAGGATACTGAGGTCTGGAAGGGCCCTTTGGTGAAGAAAGTAAAGTCAAGAGAAGTGAAGTGGAGGTGACAGATATCAGAGAGTACAGTGAGGAACCTAAGTTGCACATACAGTATTTTCCTATACGTGCAACTTGATTCTCCATTTTTGTTATCCATTTGTAGTGACACTAATTCTCTGAAAAGTGCTGACAGTGATGTCCTTCTTTGAAGCTAAGCAATGCTTTGACTGCCTAAAAAATTTTTTTTAAAATCTGATTTGGATGTAACAATAAAATAAAATGATACATTTGTATGTGGGAAAAGTACTTTGGAGACAAGCCAGATAAAGATTTAATAAAAAGTGAACTGTATAAAAAATACAAATAATCTGGGTATGGTAACACACACCTGTAATCCATGTTCCTTGGGAGGCTGAGGTAGAAGTATTCCAAATGGAAGTCCAGCCTGGGCAAATTAGCAAGGCTCTGTCTCAAAAAATCAAAAGAGAGCTGGAGATATAACTCAGTGGTAAAGCTAGTTTTTTTTTTCTTTCTTTTTTAAAGCAGAAGAAAAGGATAAAAGAAAGACAAAGTCTCTTCCATTTGCAACCCTCTAAATAGAGTGCCATTGGGTGGAAGCAGGCTTGGCTAATTTAGGTTAGAGGAAGCAGAGCTAGCAATCTGGTGGGTGGTCTTATTTGCTCCCTATATATGCACCGTCATATACAAAGTTGCTTCTATGACCCTGCAGATAAAAGGCCATGAAGTTTTGGGCAGTCACAGTAATTTGGGAACTCACCAAATCTGTATTGTAGATGAGAAAATTATAGCGCAGAGTGGTTAAGCAATTTGTCTCATATGTCTTGTGGAAATAAAATCAAGGTAATGTTCCTCCAGGGGACAGCTTTCTAACCGTTGTAGTAGAGTGCCTCCCTGGGTGAATGTAAATCTTTCTGTTGTAGGAAAAACAATCATATGTGTACATGGGTCTGTGCACATAGAACATTTTTTAGTAAGTAAGAAGTCTGGCATAATGTACAGGCCATGCTACAAATTATTTATTTGCTTTATGCTGAAAATCTCAGTCCCATGTGAAATAGTTTCTCAGAAATATGAGTCTTGACCACAAGGGTTACACACTGGATTCATGACCTTTCATTTTTAGAGCAGTCTTTTAAAACCTTACCCCTGCCCCAAGCCCATCGTGGGGCATATAGTCTCATTCACAGTGTTTACCTTGAAAGTTTTAAGGAATTAATTTTTTTTTCTTGCAGAACCGGGGATTGAACTCAGACCCTTGTGCTTGCCAGAGAAGCGCTTATTCCACTGAGCCATCTCCCCAGCAAGGAATTAATTTTAATCTTATAGGTAAATATTAGTGTAATATCTTTAAAGGTCCAGCAAGGGACCAACTAGCATAAATATCAGGCCTCTATCTGTCCCATTTCTTATTTTTTGTCTGCATTTTTATTTAAAACATCATCTTGGGCTTGGGGATATAGATTAGTGGCATAAGTGACTGCCTGGCAAGTGAAAGGTCCCAAATTCAATTCCCAGTATCGAAAAAAAAAAATCTTCATTTTTCCCTGTGGCTTTTAAGAGTCTCACTCCTGGGCCTTTGGTCTTGAGGAAGTGATGTTCTTTTTATTTGGGTTCTAGTGTCATGATTTGGTTCAGTTTGTGCTTCCAGTTTCATTTGCTTTCCTTTCCCTCCCCAGCCTGCTCAGAGCTACCCCCTATAACTTGCTAATTCATGGATTTTTTTCAGGTTCTTCTAGGTGACTTCTATAGGAGGGCCCAAAATCTACAAGAAGATCCCCATTGATTTCTTGCTTATTATACAGCTAGGGTTCAGTTAAAGTGAAAAGAATCCACCCTATCTAGTTTAGGCAGAAAGGGACTTATTACAAAGTTGGAGAATGACTAGAGGCCTTAATTGACCTTTCAGGGATGACTGCCAAAGCTATACCATAGACCTGCTTCACAGGACAGCTGCTGTTCCTGCCAGGATCAGGAGCCATGGAGCCACAAATCTGCCTGTGTGACAGCTGCCCAGCTTCAGAATCATGCCAGTTCTACTGTGATTTGTATCTTGTCTCTTGACAGCTAGCAATATAGGACTGGGACTTAACATCTGTTATAACTGACATAGAAAAAAACAAAGGTGCCACCACTGTGGCTACTAGGAGGAACAATAAAAGCATAATTCCTTCCTGATGACTGTTTACTTTTGCTTTTATATTTGGTATGCTGCATTTTACTGGCATAATTTAATCACATATCTGGAACCCTAGCTGCAAGAGAGTCTGGGACATATCGTTTACCTTTCTAGGAAAGGAGAAAGAGGTTGGAATAGCTGCTAAATGAGCCGACACAGTTGACTCACTCTAATTCCCCCTTCTTTATTTCCTATCTCCACTGCTGCGAGTTCTCCTTCAGTGCTGTTGTCCAATTATTCTTGCTTACCTCCATTTTCTTGAAATCTTCTTTATCTTTCAGTTTTCATTCCATGGCTTTTGGAAAAGACTGTGATAACTACCATAATAACTCTCTTGCCACAATCTGGCTGGCCTTAGTGACTCATTTATGATGACAAGAATGCAGCCGAGGTGACTTTGAAGGATAAGTCAGAATACATCAAGTAGCTCCCACCTGTTCCCCCAGGACTGCTCACTCTCTAGGTTCTTGGCCTTAGAACACTTTCTCAGTCCAATGTGAAAAGTCCAGGCTGTACAAGAAGCTACCTGTTGATGCTCTGGCCAACTGTTCCAGCAGAACTTAATCTTGAGTCAGCCTAGTCCAGGAGCCAGTGTGCCAGTGAGGAACCCCTAGTGAGTGCAGCTGTTTGAGACATCCTATTAGAGGTGTCAGGCAACATGGAGCCAAGGAAAGCCATGCTCTCTCTACTCTGTGCAAATTCTTGACCCAGAACATCCATGAACACAACAAAATGACTCTGAACTCATGTCACTAAATGTAGAGTGGTTTGTTACATAACAATAGCTCTCAAATCCACAGGCAACTTAGCTGGTGATTTTCTTCCCCAATCACCAACCAACTCACACTTTTACCTTCTGAAACCTTAAATGGTTGCTCATAATGTTGAACTAACTGTATATTCTTCAAGCTGCCATTAAAGACCGATCATGTTCTTGAATATGCCTATCTTTCATCTTAACCCATTTTTCACCTTTTATTTTAATTTTACCAGATACTAGATTGTTATATGGCCAGGACTGACCTTTTCTTATTTTGGTGACTGTTCATAGTCACTGACTCAAATCTATCATTGAGCTACATCCCCAAACTCTCTCTCTCTCTCTCTCTCTGGTGGGTGGCATGTGGTGGGTGGTTACTGAGCTACATCTCCAGCTTATTTTTCTTTCCCCTGTATTTCCCAGGGCTCAATGGTGTGATTCTCCTGTCCGCATCTCCTAGACTGCTGAGATTACAGATATTTACAGATATGCACTGTTGAAACTGAAAATTTGGTTCCTCAGTCTCAGTGGCTCAAGTAGCATCAGCCTATTGGACAGCACTGTCTTTTTTTTTTTTTTTTTTTTTTTTTTCGGAACTAGGGATTGAACTCAGGCCCTTGTGCTTACCAGGCAAGCGTTTATTCTACCGAACCATCTTCCTGGCCCCAGCACTGTCTTTTTAAGTTTTCCTTTTCCAGTTTATCTTTTCTTCTCCCACATACCCTTGCAACTACATTTTTAGCAATTTTGATCTGAATGATAGATTGAAAATCATAAAATCCAATGCCATAAAATTATAAGTGTATCTTGGCTTTCTTTTTTTAAAAAATGTATGTAGTGTAGGGTCTTCAGGGTCTCATTATATAGATCTGACTCGTAGTGATCCTCCTGCTTTCAGCTTCCCAAATGCTGGGATTACAGCTGCGCAACGCCATGCCCAGTCTTAATCGCTGTCTCAGCACTCACTGGGGGTGGGGCTGGCATGGCATGCTGGGGATCGAATCTGGCCACTGCTCTGCCGAGGCAGAAGCTTTAGTCTGCCGAGCTATCTGGCCAGCTCTTGCATCTTGGCTTTCTATGTTTTAGTGCATTGTTTGGTAAAGGGCTGGTGGCTCAAACATTTATTCAGTTGCTAGAAAGCAATGATGAAACTCATATTATCAAGTTTGGGTTAAATGGTCTCTTAGAATCCTTTCGCTAAAAATTTAACAACATATAATCTCCCAGAAAAGATAATTCTCAACTGACAAAATGATTTGGGAAGAGACTCTCTTGAGAAGGGTTCACTGTGTAGCCCTTCCTATTTTGTCCAGTAGGTATTTTAGGGATTTAATTATTTTGGAGCTTGTGTGTTTTGTCTCAAAAATAGGCCAAGTTTTGCCAAGTTGTCATAATGTCTTAATCTACCTGCCAACTCCATGTGCCATCAAGCTAAGGAAGAATTTCTTCGCTGTCTCTCCTCTGACCAAGGGAAGCGCTTATTCTACTGAGCCATCTCCCCAGCTCTTTCTGACCAAGAAGGATGTGTGAACAACTAATTATTGGACTTGTGAGATTCCATTCTGTTTCAGAAAAAGTTGTAGCCAACTTTTATTATATTCATATAAAGAAAATATATGAAACCAAGCCCTAAAATACTAGCAGGTGACAAAATACCTTGGTCATGTGTGCATGATGAGAGTCACTAAGACAATAAATAATTTAATTATCTAAAGTTTTCCTGCACAATCAGGTACAGCTATTAAGCATGAAAATCATGAACACAGTTTTCTAGATGTCCTATCCAAGAGGTAGCCTTTGATGATGTTTGTGTATGACACTGTGTTCATGTTAACAGTATTTATTGTGGGTCAGCCAAATAGCTCAGTGGATTAAAGCACCTGCAAGCAGGTGCAGGGGCCCAGGGTTTGATTTCCGGGG
>NW_004524641.1:9643185-9676571 GCF_000260255.1 Octodon degus
GTATTCTATGCCTGTGTCGTTGGGCTCCAGGATTGACAGTCCACATCCACTTGGCCACCAGTGGGCCATGGCCTAATCTGCCTCAATTCATCAGCAATTTAAGAATGTGATGGTTTGAATGGAAATCTAAAAGGAGGAACTGAATAAATATACCTATGTATTTTGTTCGCTACTAATCTAATAAACAAATGACACAAATGTCTATTGCTTTGCCATCTTGGTACTTCTTGAAGAGAAATTGTTTTCTTTTAAAAGGAGTACAGGGAAACTATGGCATTTTTAGGTTTTTTTTTTTATTTATTCTGTTTTTGTGTGGTTTGGGTGCTGGGGATTGAACCCAGATCCCATGGCGTGCTAAGCACATGCCCTTCTGCTGAGCTGCACTCCTTGCCAATTTTCTTTGTTTTGATTACCGAACAGTAACGCAGCCAGGCCCTGTGCACGCGCACAGACAGGCACAACTGTGTGACCCTGAGCCAGGCTCTGAGCCACTTGGGGCCTAATTTTCTTTTCCTGTGAAATAAGGAATACATTTTCTGATCTCTTTTCTTTGTAGATTCCAGCAACACAAGAACAAGAGTTTTTTGTTCGTTTGTTCGTTTTTTTGATATATTGCATTTAAGAAGGTTTCTTTTTTTCCCTCTTTAAAATTGTTTTTTAAAAACGCACTTCTTAATCATTTGTTAAGTATTTTCAGATTGTTGTCCAACCAACACATCTTGTAAAACTGAAAATTTCTTTTCTTTTGGAATTTTCTACTCATTAGATAATTCCCTATTTCTGCCTCTGCTCCCTGTCCCTAGTAACTACCATTCTACTTTCTGCCTCTATGAATTGATGACTCCAGACTGTGCCTAGACCCCTGGCACTCTGGATGGCTGAGGCAGGAGGATGACAAACTTGAGCCTCACCTGGGAAATTTAGTGACTTAGCAAGACCCCATCTCAAAATAAAAAAAATATCAAGAGGTCCGAAGGTGTAGTTCAGGAAAGCCTTATAGTGCAAAGGCCTTGCTAAGATAGAGTGATTGACACACTGGCTGTTAAGGCATAAACAACGTCCTTCAAGCAGTGCAAGTGGTTTCATCAGGAGCTTTCAGAACAGGTGGGATGCTGGGCTAGCTAAAAAGGGAGGTACTAAGTCCTCAGAAAAGAGTGCGAACCCAGGCGCCAGGCACTGTGCTTCTTTGCTCAGTCTTGGCCTCTCTGGTCTGCATTTCTCACGGGTTTGGGCACCCAGTGGTCGATGTGCTGGCCAGAACAGTAAGACCATAAAATCATAGATTTGCATGATTTCTGATGATTTTACTTTCTTAACCCAGTTAGTTTCTTTAACAAGGAAGCTTTGCCTTAGATGGTTCATAAATATTGGTATCAGCCAACCCATAATACGTCTATTTTATAGACACTCAGAAAGTATGCCTGCCCACCCATAGGAACTCTAACGATGATTGGCATTTCTTCTGAGGGATTTTATTTTCCAACAGCAAATTCTTCAAAGACTCGCTGAAGAGAGCAGAAGCCACCTTTATGGTGGACACAATTTTCTTTCTCTCCCATACTCTAATTCCTGGCGGGCTATAAAGCTATCAGGCTCATTTCCATATCAAACAAAGAAGAGGCAGGAAAATACTCTCCTGATCGACATAAAAAGACACATTACTGGAGATTGTCTAAGAACTTGTTTTTATGGCCAAAATTAGCAAATTATTCACAGTAATAGGTGAGTCAGATGACAATAGTGTTTAAGAGAACAAAGCCACTCGTCAGGACTGGACCCCCAACATGCCCCAAGGCAGGTTCCCAGCTGCCAGAGCCTCTCTGCGCTGACAGCCAAGAGGCTATAAAAAAGAAAGGAAAAGAGACAGCCAGGAAGTCTGCCACTTAGCCAGACACAGCTACCAGAAAATGCATTCCAGGGCTGCTCCCAGCTGTCCAGGGCTCTGTGGGTGGCCCCTGGTTATGGAAGGGGCACATGTGGGTCCCATCTCTTTAGTGGGCCTAGGGAAACTGGGGGAGCTTCAGTCACCCACTAGCAATTTCTTTCTTGATCTGAAATCCTTTGGAGATTTTGGAGGCTTCAGCCTAAACCTGAGCTGCCACCTGCGAGGCCTACGCAGCTGGCTTCTCGACCTGCTCTCAAAGGACATCTTTTTAATAATCTACTTAAAAATGTTAATGTGCACTGGGGCACTAACAGTTAAAAACATGCTTGGCATCTTTCCATAGGAGCTCTGTCCCGGGGACAGTGTATCGCGGGAACTCAGCCACACTTTCTAGGAGGTCATGGTCAAAGATTATATTGACAAGGCCTGAAACTGGACCTGGCACCTGGGAGCGAGAGAAAAGGTCCCACTGCAGGATTTAGAACCCATCTGTGGGCAATGGCAGTACGAAGCCCAGTCAAGCAAGGGCTCTGGAATCTCTGCTCTGCTTGCTGGTCACTTCTGTCTTAGCAATCCCCTCCCCCAGGGTAGGGTGTGTGGCGTCCTGGTGCTCTACCAGGTGACAGACAGCAGGGGTCCCATAACAACAATGTCTCCACTTAAGAGAATGCCTGCGACCCTAGGGATTCCAGGCTCTGCACAGAGGTGCTTAGCTCTGGCTGCAGGTGAGAATCATCAGGGAGATTTCACACCTCTTCAGTGAAGCCTGTGACTAGTGGTGGTGGGGTTTTTTTGTTTTTTTTCCCTCTAACTTTTATATTGAAGGTCTGGGATGTGGCTCTGTGGTGGAGTGGAAACAGCAGGCACAAAGTCTGGGATTTGATTCTACACTCACAAAATCAAACTATTATATTGAAATAATGACACATATGTAGGAATTTGTAAAAATTATAGGGATGTCCCATGTACCTTCATCTGGGTTCCCCAGTGATGTCTCATGTAACTGTAGTAACTGTGTAAAACCAGGAAATTGACATTGATCCGATGTGTGCCTGTCATTCTATGCATTTTTACCATCTGTGTAGGTCCGTGTGATGACAACTGCGAATCATGGGAAATATCCCCCGACTACACGTCTCTTTCCTGCCATCCTTTGTGATCCTGCGCCCCATGTTCTATCCCACTAACCCCTAGCAACCACCAACCTGTTCATTTTTCCAATTTTATCCTTTTGAGAATGTTAAACAAATGGAATTGTACCGCATGGAACCTGTGAATACTGGCTCCCCCCTGCGCCAGCATAGTGTTTTGGAGAGTCGTTTAAGTTGTGTCTACAAACTGTGTGCTCCTTTGTGTCACTGTGTAGTATTCCACTGCATGAATGTGATGGGTTTTTGAACAGCATCACCACAGAGGAACAGGCAGAAGGAAAAGGGGGAAGGGGCTTTATTATCTAGGAGGACACAGAGAGAATCTAGGGAAAATAAGGGATTCTCTAAATTGGAACAAAGAGAGGCTGAGGCTTTTACGGCCTTGTGGCAGCTTGGAGTTTGAAGGGGTTGTTTAGATATACCTAAGGAACTGACTGGGGTCTTCCCTGAGGCAGTGGGGAGAGATGAAAGGAAACTGCACCCTGGGCTGAGTGGTTAAAGAAGGGGGAATGTGGTCTCTGGGAAGATAAGCTGTTGTTTTAAGGGCTTCAGCCATCTTAGATGATCAATAATTCAGCAATTTATACTAGGGCCAGACCCTATCACTATTGTTCATCCAATCACTTGTTAAAAAATATTTGGAGGGTTTATTCCCGGTTGGGTCTATCACAAATAAATCGGCTGTATTCAGGTACATTTCCATGCTTGTGTGAGGATATAAATTTTCATTTCTTCTGAAGCTTCCTAGTGATTCCAACGAGAATCAGGGCTAAGAATCCTTGGGCTGAGGGGAGGGGCAAAAAGTGGTAACAAATGTCTCAGCCCTGGATCAAGTCCTCTGGGAGGCAGAGCACTGTGTGTCAGGTCCTGGGTCAGAGTGCACGGGTGCATGCATGCTGGAGCCCAGCTGCCTGGACCACCTCCTGGCCCCAGCACTGGTGGCTTAACCTCACTCCGGCTCAGTAACCCATCTGTGAGCTGGGCTGGGCACACCAACCTCAGGCAGTGTGGTGGGCACACAGGAGGCTCACAACATAGCTTCTTTTTTTTTAAATTATTTATTTATTTATGTGTGTGTGTGTGTGTGTGTGTGTGGCCAGCCCAGCCCACCAGGGGGCGGGGCTGGCTGGCATGTGGTGCTGGGGGATTGAACCGTGGTCCCTGTGCTTTGCTAAGCTTGTTCTAAGTAGGTGCTTTAGACCACTGAGCCATCTCACCAGCCCAATAAATTTCTTTTCTTTTTTTTCTTTTTTTTTTTTTTTTGGTGGAACTGGGGATTGAACTCAGGCCCTTGCGCTTGCCAGGGAAGCGCTTAGTCTGCTGAGCCATCTTCCCAGCCCTCAACATAGCTTCTTGTTACTGTGAAAAGTAAACTTCTGTCATAGTGGTTCTGGCTTAAAGAGCCTCTGTGACTATTACACTGACACTTGAGAGGCCACATATGAGCTCTGATGGACGTGTGTGTTGGTGCCCTGCGGTGGACCCTTCGCTTGTGCTGAGGTCTCAGGGTGGTGGCACTTTTCCTTGAGACCCTTCCACTAGTTTTTGCCTCTTTGGTGTGTTCCACAGAACCTTAGCTTACCCATTACTCTTAGGACATTTCCTCCTGGACATTGGAACCACCTCCTGAGGTACCTACCTGCATTGGTGTGCACATTCCTGAGAGGTGGATACTGGGTGTCTTCTTCCAGTGGTCCCTCTGGTACTTAGCATGGGCCTCATTGAATGTGAATGAGCCAGGGCCCTGTTAGTGAGTGTAGCAGGCAAAGATTGAGCGCCTGCTTAGTCCCCTGGGTCCAGGCTAAGGAAGGCCCTGCAGAAGGCGAGCCTGAGTCAGTCACTGCCTTGTCTCTGCTGAGTCTCCAGCCCTCAGGTTCCCACAGTGAGTGCTCAGAGTTCAACACGGCAAACAGGAGGACATGAACCAGGGCAGCAACATGGGCGCCACGGAGCCCATCAGAGCAAATCGAGTCAGGACTTAGAATCTCTGAGATGAGCTCAAGCTGTGTGTGGTAGAGGAAGTCAAGTAGCTTCTCACCCCCATGGGTATGTATGTGCCAATTCCGGAGAACATTAATTTAGGCACAGACTCTGGTGCCAGACTGCCTAAGTGTCAGTCCCAGCTCCTCCACATAATATTTGGTGGCTTTAGGCCCTTAATTCTCTGTGCCTCATTTTCTCATCTATTAAAGGGGGACAGTAACAACTTCCTAGTTCACAGACATAAAGGGCTTAGAACGAGGCACAGAATTTAAAATTGTTAAAAATCGCACAAATAAATACAATGAGAATAAAGGATTGCTGTGAGAATCAAATGGAAGGGACGCTGATTCGTATCGTCTACATACAATTCTGGTGAGGCTTAGCAAAGAAGATTTGGCTTGCTATTTTAGTCTCCATTTACAATTCCACACTCCGATAAATATCCGGAAAACAGTGCGGCTGAAGCAGGGAGCCGCGGGACGCCAAGTAACCAATCCTTTCAGGAGGGACCAGAAGTTGTCACCATCTGATGTCTGCCTTGTGGCTGCATGAAAGGACGTTGGGGGTAGAAGTCCAGTTCCTAGTGGACAGGTGTTTGAAACCCAGAGCCATCCTTGCAGTTGGCACCCTTGGTGAGGTCTCCGCAGACAGGAGAGGATTAAGTCGAGAGGAGACCAAATTGCTCTTCCACCTGGTGTGGTGGCCCCAGCAGGACGGGGCTGAGGCTCAGTGACAGAGCCTGGGCAACCAGAGTGGAAACCTTTGCTGCTACTGCTTATGCTCTGTTTTGCAGAGAAATCTCAAGTTCTGGTCCCCAGAGCAGTCAATCCGACAACTTTCATAGACACTGTCATGTTCGAATTATACTTCCATCTGGCCACAACTGTTTCAAAGAGTCACATGCATCTTTTTCATTATCAAAAGAATAATGTAATTAATGCAAAGTTTGAGGCTCTGAATTCAGCTGTCAGAAGGGGGGGGGCGGGAATCAGTGTCATGGACATTACCTTTTCTTTAGAAGCTTTTCAAAGAAAAGAGAATATCACCAATGAAATGAGTTTTGAGGCATTTTATTCTTGCTTTCTATTAGTTCAATTTTAAAATTGATGTTTATGACTATATAGAGGTTTTCAGAACTCAAGTAAAATGTACAGGCAAAATTAGAAACATGATAAAAATACAGTTCCCTCTGACACCAAAATATAAATAGTTATGGAATTAGAAATCTTTGGAAGTTTCTAAGTTACTCTAAGAAATGATTTGCAGATACAACCCATGAGAAGAACACAGGCAGAGCAGTATTGTTAATTAGCAGTGTGCTCTATTGTTCCAGGGACAATGTTGTAAGGTCAGAGGATCCTGGTGACAGAGGCAGAATACCGGAAAGAATTTTGGAGGATGAAGTGTCCCTTGATCGTGGCAGATCATGCTCAAGGGGCCTGACCCCAGCAGTCCTGCCCTCCGGGGAAGCACTCTACATGCCAAGGGCAGCTTATTCCTGGCATCCTTGCCGCACTCCCGCTCTCCTCTGACCATATCCTTGGAGACCAGGTCTCCATGGTGACACCTGCCCCACCTTGGACACGGCCCACTCACTGGGGCTTAGGGCTTGGGATTCAGCCATACTATGTGAGAATGTAACACAGCACTCTTCAGCCAGTACTTTGAGAGCTGTCTCTGCAGGGGCTCTGGCCCACTAACGTCACCTTCCAGTATCTAACCCTGGTGTTTGCTTAGATTTTCCTATGCACAATCCATTGCTTTTTGTTTACAAATCACCTTCCTCTTGGAAAACCAGGAAGAGAGTGGTTTCAATTTGCCTAAAGATGCAGGAAGTTCAGCAGTGATATCTCCCAAGTGTAAGGTGTTGAGGAACCTGGGGAAGGAGTTGGGGCCCTCCTATCCCTGTTACTTCCTAGAAGAGTTCATCCTGTACCCTAAAGACTTTACAGAGACTCTGTGGGAAGAACAGATTCTAGACTGAAAACATTCGAATCATACTTATCAGTTCTCCCAAGCCAGGACACGGTGGGCAGACTGTGTGGAACCTTAGCTTGCAGGACCGCAGCTGAATCCTTGCTGGGCAGCGACCCTCCAATGGCACAGACCATGAGGCACCCTGGCCTAGACCTTCCTGCTTCTCTCTCCTGTCAGTCCACTTCCCAGGGTCAGGCAGCTCCTTCTCTGTATTTATTGAAAGTTCAAATGAAGGGCCAGGGAGATAGCTCAGTGACGTAAGAGCCTGCCTGGCATGTGCAAAGTGGGGAGTTAGATTCTCAATACCAAAAAAAACGTTCAAATAAAAATTGAAAAAGCAAATACCAATCTCCAACCCCATCAGCTCCTCTTGCTAGCTCGTTGCCAGTCACTTTTATGTTATCTTCCATGTCCCAGACTTACTGTCACATACTAAAATCATAATGTTTATTACATAAGTCTTCCAATCTTTTGTTTAATTTTACTGTAAATAATCTATCACATTTTTACATAATTAATGAAATTTAATTTCTAATAGTTGTACAACAATTAGAAATTTGGCAACATTTATTGAGAATCTAATAATGCTGTTTATAAAGCGTTTCCTCTGGATGACTGGTATCAACTCCAACCCAGAACCATTTAATAGGAAATACAAAGGTTTAAAACAGGATTAGATAATGTTAAAGAATGAATTAAATTGTAATTTTTGATTTCTTCAAATAAAAATAATACATGTCTATTGAAGGGAAAAGAGCCATCTGCTTTCTTCTCTTAAACATTGCATTCCAAATAACAGTTACTAAATGCCCAATGCAGAAAGACAATGTCATCAACCTTACAAAGTGTCTTTTTTATTATTTTGATTTATTTATTTATTATTAATTTTATTGAGAAACAAATAGCATTGAGACAGTTTCAAAACAGGTTAGTAGGACATTTGCAATAATTAATGCATTGCATATTGTTGTCTTCATAGTAGTTATTCATAGTA
Source organism: Octodon degus (assembly GCF_000260255.1). NCBI lineage: Eukaryota > Metazoa > Chordata > Mammalia > Rodentia > Octodontidae > Octodon > Octodon degus. The sequence goes on from NW_004524641.1 coordinate 9,651,176, forward strand.
GGAAAGTGTAAGTCTTAAAACAAACGAACAAACAAGAAAGTGTCAGTCTTCCTATGTTTCTCATGGTTACCTGGACTGAGGATGGAAAAGAGCATCTCAAGTGCTTTCAGGAGTCTACACAAAGGCTGGGTGTGTAGCTCAGTGGCTGAGTGCTTGCCTACCATGTGTTAGGCCCAGGGTTTGATGTCCAACAATGAAAAGAAAAACAGTAAACAATAAAAAAATGTACAACAACACTCTTTAATGAACAAGCTTCTTGTCCTACCATATGAACCATTTTATTGATTGATTTTCTTTCAATCAGATTTTAGTGGTACATTTTAGAAGCACATAATGATCACACCATCGTGGGAACTTGTACCTGTTCACGATGTAACTTGCTTCTTTTTTTTCCCATACCCCTCCCCCTTCAATCTCTGTTCCTCTCCCCATTTACAATAGTTTTGTTTCTATGTTTTCCTTTTTTTCTCATTTTTATTTTTATTTTTCCCTTCTCTGCTCTTCCCTTCCCCTTCTTTTGCCCCCCTCCCCATTTGAACATTTTCTTCCTATTTCACAATATCTATTATACACTTTGGTCCTTATTTATACTTCGCCTTTCTCACACCAGGGAAACAATGTGATATCTATACACGTGTGCTATATTTATTTCACTTGAGAGTACAGTCTCAAGGTCCATCCAGTTACCTAAAGTGGCTTGAGTTTATCCTTTTTATGGCAAAGGAATACTACTCCATTGTATAAAAAAAATAAAACAAAACACGTCTTCTTATCCATTCACAATTTGATGGGCGTTGGATCATTTCCAAGATCTAGCTATTACAAACTGTGCTGCTATAAACATGGGTGTGCGTATTTCACTGTGATATGACGTTTTTCGCTACTTTGGGAAGATACCCAAAGGGGAATAGTTGGGCCAAATAGAATCATTAGTCCTTTTTTTTTTTTTTTGCAGAACCGGGGCTTGAACTCAGGCCTTTTTGCGCTTGCCAGGGAAGCGCTTATTCCACTGAGCCATCTCCCCGGCCCCAGTCCTTGTTTTTTGATGATCAATTTTTTGAGACAGGTTCTCACCATGAAGATTAGACTGGCCTTGAACTCACTAGCCCAAGCTGGCCTCGAGCTTACAGGTCAGAAAGTTGATGTCAATGCATATTCCCACTAGCAGTTTCCCATTTTCCAGAATCCTCACTAATACTGGATACTTTCAAGAAGAAAACTGCCACAGTGTTAATTTTTTTATTTTGGTGTTGGGAATCGAACTCAGGACCTTGTACTTGCCAGGCAGGTGCATGTGCCACTGAGCTACCTCTCCATCCCCAAAAGTGCCAGTCTGAAATTAAAAATGTTTTACTGGTAATTTCTATATTATTACATGTGAAGTTAAACACTTTTTTTTTTTGTTTTCCTCTTTTGGTTCCAGGAGTCAAACGCTGAGCCTCGTACTTGTCAGGCAGGTACCGCGCTGCTGAGTTACATCCCTGGCCCAAGATGTTTTTTCATGTATCAATTTGTATTGTTCCGAGAACTACAAACTGTATTTTCTTGGAGTTCAGTTTTCCTAATGGTTTGTAAGAGCTCATTACTGTCCTAAAGACAAGAGGTACACCTTGCTTTCCATTGCATTCTTGGTGCTTCATTACTGTCAATCCATATTTGTTAGGTGAAAGTAACAGTATAAGTGTCCCAAGGTCCTTTGCAGCTTACATTTGGAATTTAGCATTTAAAAATATTAGTCAGCTGACGTGGCCTGTAATCCCAGCTGCTCAGGGGGCTCAAGCAAGAGGATCTCCAGGCAAAGCAGAGGCCAGCTTGGGCTGGAGATAAGGCCCTGGCTTGCAATAAAGCAGAGGCCAGCCTGGGCCAGAGAGAAGGCTCTGGCTCGCAATAAAGTTTTAAAAATGTTAAACACTCTAGAGCTATAGGTCAATGGCAAAGTGTTTGCCGGGGCATAGGCAAGGCCCTGGATTAAATTCCCAGGGTAGCCAAACCACACAGGAAGACTATCTACAGTCACATGAACACACACCATACACACACACCATACACACACACACACACACACACACACACACACACACACACACTTTAGAACATCTGTAAGTACAGTTCGCTGGCTCCGAATACATCTGCATTGTTTTGTCACCACCACCACCATCCATCTCCAGAATTTCTTTCATCTTCCCAAACGGAAATTCAGTATACTTTAAAAAAAAATAGCTATTTCTTCAGTGAAATTTAATAGACAGTGTCTTCAATGTGGAGAGATCACAAATTTTCTTTACTGAAACCCATTTTTAAAAAATGATTTTAAAAATGATAATGTAAAAATACAAAGACTGTGTATCCTTATGTTTGCCTTTGGCATTATGTATAATAAGGCCTTCCTACCCAAAAAAAGTAATGATGCATTCAAATAGTTTCTTTGTTTTGTTGTCTTTTGAGGCAGGCTCTCACTGTGTGGTTTAGGCAGACTTTAAAGTCACTATGGAATGCAGGATTATGTAGACCTGAAACTTCAGGAGATCCTTTTTGCTTCAGCCTCCCAGTGTTGGGGTTACGGGTAGGCACACACCAGCGTCAAATACTTTCTCCTATATATTTTTCAATAGTTTCTTTTACGTTTTACATTTTCTTTTCTTTATCTAGAATTTTTAAAAAATAAAGTAATAGTTAATACTCATTGAGAGAGCATTCTCCACTTGTCTTTCATGCTGCTGGATGTTGTGCAATCAGAGGTCCTAATTACCATTGTCCTCAGCTGTCATTTTAAGGATGTTTGTGATGAACAGCTTTGGGGAAAATAGAGACAGTGTCCTGTTAAGAGCAGAGGGTAGCTAAATGATTGTGCAATACCTTCATTCTGGGGATCACAAAAGGATTTAGTTCCTTTAAGCCTGGAGTTGTTCTCCTTTAAACCACCCTATTCTGCCAAAAGCCATGAGACTATGGTAGGCTAGTTCACAATCTTTTTTTCGTTTTGTTTTTTGGAGACAGGGTCTCACTATGCAGTTCGGGTTAGCTTTGTGCTCATTTTTGTAGCCCCCAGGCTGGTCTTGAACTCACAGAGATCCTCCTGGCTCAACCTCTAGAGTCCTGGGATTACAGGCATGTGCCTCCGCATCCGGTTCCGGGGCTGCACGGTGGGTGCCCGCATCCAGGGCTGGGATGGCGTGCCCAGGGGTCTGGGGTGGAGACCATATGGCATGTGGGGCCAGGAATTGAACCCAGGTCCTTGTGCTTTCCAGGTAGGTGCTTATGCCTCTAAGCTATCTCTCTGGCCCCAAGTTCATGACTCTTTTATTTTTATTTTTTTTATTTTTTATGTATTTTGTGCAGGGTCTCATTATGCAGCTCAAGCTCTAGTGATCCTCCTGTTTTCAGCCTCCCCAGCGCTGGGATTACAGGCGTGCACCACCATGGCTGGTCTTGGTGGCCAGCTCAGCGCACCCAGGGGCAGGGCCAGTGTGGCATGTGGTGCTAGGAATCGAATCCCTATCCCTATGCTTGCCTAACCAGGCACTTAGTCTGCTGAGCTATCTCGCTGGTGCTTACAATTCTTGACAAAGCTCAACTTTACTGAATCATTTCTTGGCTGATTTGAAATTTCACCTGTGTTGTAAAGAAACACTTAAATATATTTGTGTTTATTTTATGTCCTTGTGTATGCCATTTCTCTTTGTATATCTGGAAGCCAGTAAAATAGTGTTATTATATGTAATTTTATAGTACATTTTCACATGCAGTGGTAAATATCTTCCCTCCCTATTTTTCCCCCTCCTTGTCACTGTCAGTCTTTTGGGGGCTTTTTGTACTAGATGAATGGTAGCTGACACACAGCAAGTATTCAATAAATAGCTTTTGAATGACATGAATGAATTAAGAATTATTTTGTGAAAGAATCCCTTTTGACTGTTTGGAATTCACTATAAATATGAAACTAGAAATAATTTAGGGAGCTGGGGATATAGTTTAGTGGAACAATTATCTCAGCAAACTTAGCACTTTTTAGCAGGCTTTATCATTTATCATCCTGCTTTTTCAATAACGTGTTGTGTTTGCCTTTGCCAGGGGTGTTATAGTTCACTCTCAGGAAAGATATTTTCATTTTTGGAAACTGATGTCAAATAGAACATTATTTGTGAAGTGCATCAGGGCAGGGATGCAAATACTTGAACTTGGCCTACCGCTGAAGGCCTCTTTGGGATTGTGCCTGGGGACTGCAGCGTTTGGTGCCTGTTCTCTGCTGGTCAGTTCTTGGGCAGCTGGGGAGGTGCGGGGCCACTGAGGGTAAGCGAAGTCCTGTGCCCGGTGTCCGAGGCTACAGCCACGCCAGCCGGCTCTGGGCACTTGCCTCCCCTACTGATGTGTGCTAAGTTTCTTAATCTGGAAGCAGCAAAGGTGGCAAATGTTCCTCAGCCGCACACTGTTCACTGATTCCAGCTCCCCGGGTGCCTTGGTGCTAGTCATAGCTAACTGATCATGTCAACTTGAGGAAGAAACACCCAACTAAATTGGCTCAGTGTAGTTCTGGGCGTGAAGACCCACCCGAGGGCAGCTCATCACCTGAACGGAATGAAGGGAAGTGAAGCAGGAAAGATGGCTTCTGCTGCTTCAGAGGGGAGCGCCAGTCTTTGCCTTCCTCGTCAGCCTTCCATCGCAGACCCTCCTGCCTCCTGATGCAGACTCACACCGGGCCTGCAGTGGGCTCCAGGCTGTCCACCGGATCCTTCCACTTTCTCCTGGCATGGACAAGCCTTTTGCATCCTTCCACACCTGGCTTTGTGGGTGGCCACTATAAGCTAATCTTATATGTTCTTTTTCTGGGGCTGAGTGTTCTGGAAATTCAACTCAGGACCTCACACTCATGTTTTCCAGGCAGGTGCTGTGTCACTGAGCTAAATCCCTGGCTATATATTCTTATATATTTGTATATCTTGCATTAAATCTCTTTCTGTAATAAGCACTGACTGATACAATGCTGGTGAGAGGGCCAACCAAATACCTCAGCGGATTAAAGTGCCTGCAAGCAGGCACTTGGGCCTAGGGTTCTATCCCTGGGCCTGCTGTGCTCCTCTCCTCACCCTCCACCTGCTGTGCTCCTGCCCCCTCCACCTGCCCGCACATGCTGAGACAGCAATTGAGACTGGGCATGGTGGCACAGGCCTGTAATCCCAGCTCTTGGGAAGCTGTAAACAGGCTCAACACTACGAGTCTGATCTAGTAGTGAGACCCTGAACACCCTGTAAACCTCCCCCCTCCAAAAAAAGTGCTAGTGAGAGAGAAAAATAAAAATACAGTACTCAAGGGCTGGGCGAGCTGGTGCCTGTCTTTAATCCCATCACGCAAGAGACTGAGGCAGGAGGACTGCCTAGAATTCAAGGCTAGTCTGGGCCACATAGTACAAGGCCAACCAGGACCATGGCCTGTCTCAAAAACAGAATAAGCCAAAACAAAACAAAATATAAAACACTACTCTATAGAAAAACAAATGATTTTCCCACACAGGATCAGTGGGTTTCATAGGAATGTCTTCATTTTTCTCTTATGCTCAGGGTGAACTACATTTGTATATCCTAGAAAATGGAAAATGTTATAATTTATGGACCAGGGAGGTGGTAGCTCAGTGGCTTAAGTGCCTGCCTGTCAAACATAAGGCCCTGAATGTGATCCCAGTACCACACCCCCCCACACCCCCACATGATTTCTATCTCTATTTCACCTGTACCATTAAATGCACAATTTACACCAGTTTGTCTTTGGTACCTACATGTAGTTCACAGAGAAACAAAGGGTACTGAGCTATCAGAGGTGGTCACTGTAAGTAACCGCCTTCTAACCTCAAGATAAATCTAGGTCTCATATACTTTAATGCTTTTTTTCCTACAAAGCAAAGCTACATTTCTATTTTTTCCCCACTTGAAACTATTCCCAGAATTTAGATCTGTAAGGCACAAGGAAACTACATATGATATCTAGGTACAGTGACTTCTAGGTGATCGTACTGTAGTGAAGGTCTTGTGACCTCTGTTTTAAAGCCAGTGACGAGAAAACAAAAATGTTACACGGATGGAAAGCCAGACTTCTGCTCATGGTTGCTAGGCTGAGCTTCAAATTACTTCCATCATTCTCCAAAGTGGAAGTCCTCTGCCCCAAATTTAACTGTCAAACTCACTCATACCACTCAGGAAAGTTTGCAGTTGTGTAGATGAAGCCTAAACATACCTGTAGTAGAACAGAATAGCTAAAGTACCCCCCTAAAGAAATACACTTTAAGACAATGAACAAATCATGGCCACTGAGGAATTAGGAACGGCATTAGGTTAATGTTGGGAACTAGCGCGTTGGCTGAACTCTTTCAAGTGGAATTATTCACCGTGCCTTTTGCAACCACTTACACACTTTGCTACCTGGAGGCCAAATACCACTAATAGTCTAGAGAAAGAGGCCAAGTAGAAGCTACAAGGAAAAAAGGTGCTTGATACGATGAAAGCTGCGATGACTTAGTGTTCTAAAAAGGTGTGTCACGTTTTAATTGATGTTTATTGTGGCAACATAGCTGCAGTTGTGACGGCCTAGACTTCAGGTCTACTGTAGGTTCACAGACTAAACAAAGCTTCGTCATATGGGAAGCCGCTGCTCAAGCAGGCAGCAAGCACATTTGCAGAAAGAGCAGGGTTTGTAGCCTTGGGAGAAAAATAGTTGCGAAATGCCGTTTTACTGGTAGAAAACAAGGACTCCAAATTTTGGAAAATATTTTAAGTACGAAAGATCCTGTGAGATTGTGCGCTGAAAATAACTTGAGCCGAGCATTTTCCCATTCCCTGAGAGCTGGGCTTGTAATTTACATGACAGGATTAGGAAGGTTCTATGCCATTCTAAGCTAATTATGTAAATAGGAAATTTTCCCTCTCATTCCTCATGACAAAGTATTTACCATTTATGAACACTAACTTCCCTAAACGTTTAGTTTGCTTCCTTCTGTAATGCTGTGTGTAGTTGCCTTAAAGTGCTGTTAACACTTTTGTCAACAAGCATTAAAACAAATCACCAGGCAACTCTTGAAAGGCAAAAGTTAAATTCCTAGGTGAAAATGATGAAATATATTCTTTGAGTAGTTACCTAATTTGGCAAAGAGGAATTTGTTTTTATTGCCTCTCCCTTAAAAAAATGATAATTTTCTCCACTAGATTTTTTTTTTCTCCTTTAACTTTTCATAATGTTTCAAGGCTTTACGACTTGGCAAAGACAAGTTGGGACAGATTTCTTTATTTTCTCTTCTGGACTAAAACGAAAAACCCCCACTTTCCAAACTGTTACCACCAAAGAGTTTATTAAATGGCTGAAAAAGACAGCTGGTCCCACCATCTGTTAAAATTTTTCAGGGGCCAAATAAAACAGGTTACACCTTTAGCCCTGCCAAGTCTTGTGATACCCCCTCCCTCCCAAGGCCCGGGGAGGGCTAATCTGAATTTCACGCTCTGATTTTGCGATTGCTACTGTCTGAGCTTCCTCTGCAAGCTTCTCCTGGTAACCTCTCTTTTTTAGTTACAAAGCTATTCTCACTTTCCAACAAGACCCATTTGCAATCCATTACCTGACACCTCTGTAGTCTCTATAGTTACTCCCAGGGACTACAAGGCAATGCCCAGATGCCTAACTAATTTCTGACTTTTTGAGCCAAAGGGGAAAGCCAAAAGTAAGGTTCTGTTGTTTGCAACCATTTTTTTTTTCTATAAATGCTAATGGAGGTAATTCAGATTTTGGAACAAAGGCTTAGCTGCCACACACTGCAGGTGTGAAAGGGTTGAAACAAAAGAGAGGCTAACCCTAATGGTATTTCTTGTCATTAACAATTCTTTGATGTTCACGCAGGAGCCTCCCTTTTATCTTTTAGTTTTTCAGCCATCTTTGTTAACACGCAGCTCAATTGAATTTTCCCCCCACCTCCTCCTGGCCTTTACAGACATCTGCAAAATGTTTATGCTAAGTTAGTTTCCACCGCATCCTTTAGTACCAAGGCAAAGTAAAATGAGATAAAGCTTGTGAGGTTATTATTAAAACATCAGTAAGTTTCTATCATTAAGCTGAAGGGGAAGATCAATAAAAAAGGAGCACTTAATGTTGCTTTAATAAGGACGAGTTTCCTGTAACAGGATTTGGGATTAACTTTAGTATCGCTGAAGTGGACTACGCAATAAAGACATTGCTGTGATCAGAAGAAGGTGACTTGCTTTTACCCAGTTAAACTGTTTGCAAATACTTGGGAATGGGCTGGGTCTATTATTTCCTGTTTTATTGAAAGTGTTCATGATGCACATATTTTAAGAATGTTTACCAGAGCCTTTTCTTCCTGGTGTCAGTTCCTGGCCAGCTGCCAAAGACTTTTCGAAGCAGGTTTGCCTGTTTGTCTTTTGGTCCACTTAGGATGAGGAGGAAAGAGGGGATGAGATGACAGACAGTAGGGCTGCAGCTTCAGAAAAGCTTAGCTTGCTTCGATGACAGCAAAATGTAGGGAACAGTCAACACTACATAATATACGGTCCTCAGCTATTCAGCAGCGGGCTCTGCAAAGACAGAGGATACAGGGAGGGCAAAGTAGATTCATATGCTTCACGCCCAAATAGCTTGGCTGGTTTTACTATTTATTTACTACCTTGAGTGTGCACTGGCTTGAATAAAGCAGAAATGTTTAATTGCTTCTGAATCAATACTTCCTTTCTTTTCACAGGGGTGAGTTGTTTCTTTAACTAGTTAACCTTTTCACCAGTATAAATTGGGGATCTCTCCAGGTAGTTAATTTGTTCCCATTTGAGAACTTGTTTTTTGGCAAGTATTAATTGAGACCCAACTGAAATGCCGAGTAACAGCCGAAGGAGACACACAACTCTCTCAGCCTTCATACATAAGGTTTAGCCAAAACGTCAACTGGTAGGGAAAAGATAATAAGCAAAGATAAAATACAAATTCATGTTAACAATGTATCTATTTTATGACTTTCCCTTCATATTATTTAATAATTCTCAGCATTTATATGATGCTTTTCATCTTCAAAGCACTTTACAAATGTTAGCTAATTAACTACGAGGTAATGAGGCCTGGATGCTAATGCTGTATTAAGCTTTCTCTAGCTCAGATTATAAAGTAAAAACGGAGATGTATGTATTCATACATTTTTTAAAGTGGCATCAGATGGTCTTAGAGATTTTGTGAATAAGAGATTCAGGCATTTTGAGTAACTTATGTCTCGAAAAATAAAAACTCTCCAGCAATTCAGAGGTTGATGAAAGGTGAGGTTCTCTCGTGAAGCAGACAGTCCACAAACTTTCTTTTATCTCAGCCTTGATTGTTTCTGTTTGTTAGTTTCACATTGGTCTCTCCTGTTGCCTAATAACACAGGACAGTCCTGAAGGAAGGACACTTGGGACAGGTGCTCACTCTGGTTTTTCCAGAGAAAGCGCAAAGCTCAGTAAGAAAAAAAAAATGCTTAAACATTTGTGTTCTGTTTCACTATTTTGTGCAATTGTAGTCAAATTTTGCTATTTTAGAATGTGCCTCTGTGTGTGTGTGTGTGTGTGCGTGTGTGTACATATGTATGATGCTCTGTGGATAGTTTGATACCATGTAAGCCCTAAATTTTTATTTAGTTTAATTTTTTTTTTTTCTGGTACCAGGGATCAAACTCAGGACCTTGTGCTTGCCAGACAGGCACTTATGCCACTGAGCTATCTCCCTGGCCCTATGCCGTAAATTTTTAAAAGAAAATCCTGCTTAATTAATTTAAAATACTATCCTGCGATGTAAGATGGGCCAGACTGAAAAACAAAGTCGCTAATAAAAACTCTATACTTCGTAGTGGACTTGGTTTTTTTTTTGGCAGAACCTGGGATTGAACTCAGATCCTTGGGTTTGCCAGTCAAGCGCTTATCCTACTGAGCCATCTCCCCAACCCCTTGGACTTGGGTTTATAAACTAATAAACATACCCCCATATGAGAATGAATAGTTACAGTAAGCCCATGAAGCAGGTCTTTTTTTAAATTACAGTATTGTATGTTTGCAGACACACTGTTTACACTGCTTGTGTGAAGGTAGGACTCCTGTGCTGAGCTCTTAATTGGGAAAAGCCAAGAAAGTTAATCAGGTTCTTTTTATTCATGAATAATATTTTTTCCGTACTGGGGATTGAACCTAGGGCTTCACCCATGCTTGTAAATGCTCTATCACTGAACTATGTTTCCAGCACCACATGAGTAAGATCATAACAATTCTGAGGAAATTTTGCTTAAACCACTGAAAAATCTCCCATACTCTGATTAGAGAATTCTTATTTAACAACATTTATTCTCTCTCTCTCTCTCTCTCTCTCTATCTCTATCTCTATCTCTATCTCTCTCTTTTGGTGGAACTGGGCATTGAACTCAGTCCCTTGTGCTTACCAGGGAAGCGCTTATTCTACTGAGCTATCTCCTTGGCCCCCATTTATTCTATTTGTTAAGGATTTTTTCCCTTTTTTCTTTGAGTCATGGTGTTCAGCTATGTCTATATACCCTTAACATGATAAGCAGAGGGTTCAGCCAGGGTCTCAGGCCTTCCTGAGACTTGGGAAACATAATGATATTATTCGGAGTCAGGGACACAGTACAAAGGACTATAATGCTCAGGTGAAGGCTTCATGCATTTCAATTTTCAATCTGATGTATATATGATTACAGGGTTTTTTATATTCCTCTTCTTTTTTTTTTTTTTTAAGCCCAGGCTCGCCCAGGGTTCCCAGGCTGGCACGGCATTCAGCCCCGGGGATTGAACTCAGGTCCTTGCACTTGCCAGGCAGGCGCTTAGACCACTGAGTTATCTCTGCAGCCCCACAGTCTGATATTTTTGAAGTCCAGCCTTTGCCTATATGCCTTCACTATAATAATAAATCACCAGCAGTGGAATGCTTGCTACCAAATCTCCATTAACAAAACAAAATACCAAAGAAAAGAAATTACTTGTATGTGGAGTCTGATTCTATAAATGTCTTAGCGACATGGCCTCTCGCTTAAATCTGGGCCTGATTAGAGATGGTACATAAAATGTACTGTTGTTGTAGGGCTAAATTCCTCTCAATAAATGAATTACACACTTCACTTGCCATGACGTAACTTGCTCAGATGTGCTAGTCAAGGGGAGGCATTTCTATTATGAGTCACGCCCTTGTCCCCAGCCTTTTATCTCTAACAATGTCCTTAGCTTACTGTGTGACATTAGCTCCAATCTTCAGATGGGGTAGGGAAAGGTTAGGAAGGACAGGAAACAAAATCAGCCCCAATCTGTGACATCCATACCACCCGCCACCTTTCTTATAGTAGGAAAATCATGGAAATAATTTTAACAAGACTCTACTTAACAGTAGAGTTAAGGGGAAGGGGAGAAGAAAGGAATGTGACTTTTTTACACCTTTTTTTTTTTTGGCGGATCTGGGGATTGAACTCAGGCCCTTGCGCTTGCTAGGGAAGCGCTTATTCTACTGAGCCATCTCTCTGGCTCTACACTTTGTTTTTATTTTAGTGTTTTAGAATAAGAAGTAGACTTTTAAAATCATATTCTCCTGGCCAATTCTCACCTCCTTTATACAGTTTGCAGTCATTATTATTATTATTTCTAGGACTCGAACTCAGGATCCTGTGCTTGTCAGGCAGATGCTGCACTGCTGAGCTAAATCGCTAGCCTTTCACCTCCTTTAAATCTTAGGAGTCTCTTCATCCATCAGACCCCACCTCCTGCACTACCTTTTAAAAACTGTGACCTTCTCTCTGCTCTCCCTATTCTCCAGGGTTCTTACCACCTTCAGACATACTTAGGGCACTGTGAGGTTCACTGACCAACTGGACCCCCTGGGAAGCTGAGGACGCTTGCCTGGAGCAGGGGCCAGGACTGGGTCTCTAACCCCACCTCACGCACACCTAGATGCTGATCGCCTTGATGCTATGTGGTCGACTTGGGTATTTTGCTTACTGGCCTCTGACAAGGGGAGAGAGGGGAGAGCTTCTTATCCGCCCGCATCCTAAAGTAGCCAAGACCCAGAGAAGAGCTTGGGATCCATTGAGTATACGAATACAAGAATGAAAGTAAAATTGTAAAAAACTGTATCTGAAAAAGCTACTTTTCTCATTGCGGAGACAAAATACCTGAAGGTCAAAGTTAAAGGTGCAGAGGTTTATTTAGCTCACAGTTTATGGAGGTTTCAGTCCATACTTGGCTGGTTCTAGGCACGGTGGCACAAGGCAGAGGGACAACAGTTCATGGCAGCAAAGGACAGCAAAAGCAACAAGGGAAGTGCCAGCAGCCTCTTTCTGCCCCATGCTGTAAGCAGGCTCTCCACCTTAGGGTGCGAGCAGCACTCACACTCTTAATCCCAGCTAGAGCTATGCCAAACTACTCAGTGGAGTGATTTATTAATCACACACCCTTAATCCCAGCATCGCACACTCTAGACCCAACCACCTCTGCAAAGCCTGCTCCCCCATGACTGCATGAGGCTTTGGGAGGCATCTAGATGCAGCCACAACAGTGTTATATAAATGGGAAGGAATTTTCCAAACTATGCCCCACAGTGCCAGCCTTTGCTGCACCCAAAGCCCTGCGCTGAGCGTTCTGCATACAGTAACACGAGGCTAAATATTTCCTGTTAATTGATGATCCACTTTGAGATGAAGTGAATTCTCTATGAAGACGAATCAGCCAAAGTACATTCCAAAGTCTCAGGCTACTTCTGATGCAGCCATCAGTAGGGCCGCCATGCTGTTATTTTCTGTTATAAGGATGGGTAAGTGGGGCTCGACCGACCCTAAAGCAAGGACCATGTTTAGCTGTTCTCTGTCCCCTTCCTGGCCAGCTGTGCAGCTGATTTCTTTGTTTAATAAGTGAAGTTCTTGGCCTGATTTTGTTTTCTTCCCAGAATTTTTCCTTCCTTCAAAAATTATCCAATAACTCATAACTCATAGTAAATCTGTTCCACTTAATTTTCGTGTGTGAGTGAATATGTGTGAGTGTGTGAGTGTGCATGAGGGCGTGTGTGTCTCATACCAATGTGTGTTTTCTAGAACATCGGGGGAAATGGCTCTTTCAAGCTTCAACTGTTTGGCTGCCAGGAAATAGGCTCAAACATTCCTCTGTTGCTCTCCTTCACTCCTCCCTTTTATTTTGGTGTGATTTAAAAGTTACCTTGGTCACCTCAAAATAAAATGCTAAGAAGTCAACTATTTCCTTTCTTCAGAGTCCAGGTGAACTTATCTTTGCCCTAAAACATGATTTAAAATGACGTCATCATCAAATGCCTTTTAAAAACTCTACTGTCAGGGCCGGCCAAATAGCTCAGCGGATTAAAGCACCTGCTTAGGCAGAGGCAGGGGCCAGGAATCCCAATCTTTAGGCCTGCTATGCCGACCCTGCCCCCAGGGTACACTGAGATGGCAATTGAGACTGGGCGTGGTGGCACATACCTGTAATCCCAGCACTTGGGAGGCTGTAAACAGGAGGATCACTATGAGTCCCATCAGTCTGATCTATTTAGTGAGACCCTGTAGACTCTATACTAAATACATAAAAGAAAAAAACCCTCTACTGTCCCCAAAGGAAGCTCTTTGTTATCAAATGCATGTGATGATGTGTGGGAAAGACAGGGCTTAGAGAAAAATGCTAGGTTTCCTGGGTGAGTAGAGAGGTGCAAAAGGAGCTGAGAGGTACAGCTGGGAAGACCCAGGCGGACCAGAATGTCTGATTTAGGTGCTCCTGGGTGCTCTTCCCTGCAGAGGGCAGGAACCTGGATGGTGGGGTCACCCAGCTGCGTCTGAACCCATAAGAACATGTGGAATGCATGTAGGGACCCACAGGAAAGTTAGGAAGGCAGAGGAAGAACCTGGCCAGGGACAGACACATCCTCTGTAATGCGGCAGGACAAGGAGCAAAGGGAGTACTGGGCCTGGACTTTAGGCAGCTCAAGGAGAAGTTCGAAAAAGAAAATCAGGAAAAGTCTTACTTCTTGCTATAGGGAAAACAGCTCCCAACATTGTAATCACTATTAAGTTTAGCTTCAGGGATAATGTAGAAGAAAACTTTTATTTGAGGGATACAATTTTCCAGTTTTGGTATTACAGATTGAAGGTAATTTACATACATGATGAGTAGGTAGATGATAGATAGATAGATAGATAGATAGATAGATAGATAGATGTAGGAAATGTCTATAACAGACATATAAGTGTTTGCCTTGTTTGCTTTGATCTTTTCTTAGCCGTATGAGCTGCTCTGCATCTGACCTTCAGTCTTCATTGTTACTGCTGCCACTGTCATGATTTACGGCTTAACTCTACTGCCCTTCCTTTGGCCAAAGAGAAAAAAGCTGGAGAGAAGGTAGGAGGAGAGACCATCCAAGGCTCACTCCAAAGTAAATGTTTGGCACTCAACATGGTGCTTTAAGGATCTGAGTTTTAATAAACCTTTCTCGAATATTTTCCACACTGCTTAAGTAAGTGTTTTAGTTTTTAGATGCTCCAAAGTTAAAGACTTACAGATTAATTTGTGAAGATTTGCAACAGGAATTCTTAGACTTTGCACGTGGGGGTGCTGAGGATGGAACCTAGGGCCTTGGCACTACATTATATCTGCCCTACTTTAATTTTTATTTTTGAAACAGGCTTGAACTTCTGGTCCTTTGGCCCCAACTCCCCAGAGTGCTGGGATCACAGATGTTGGCCATCATGCCTCAAATTCTCACATCTTTTGTTCAGGGGAACCACTTGGAACCCAGTTCCCTCTTGCATCTCTGGAGATTCTAGTTTCCAGGAAATGGCCCTGTGCCCGGGGGGCCTAGTGGCTGTGGGGCACCGAGGAGGCACTGTGGCTCAGCAATCATGATCTTACCCCTTCCTCAGTTGGCTCAGGCTCCAGGACCTAATCTCTTCTCTTTTTTGTTTGTTTTGTTTTTGGTGCTGGGAATCGAACTCATGACCTTGTGCTTTCCAGGCAGGCACATGTGCCACTGAACTATATTCCCAGCCCTCTTTTTTTTTTCTTTTTTCTTTTTCTTTTTTTTTTTGAATAAAACAGGCATTTATTTAAGGTATGGTATCTGCAAACCAGATAACTTTTGAACTGTTTCAGGGTCAACCATATTCATAAAAATATTTTGAAGACAGTTGCATTTCACAGACTTCATTAAGTGATTACTTCTTTGCCCATTCTTCTCTTTCTTTTCTTTCCCGAATAACCTCTTTGAGATATGGCTCAAGGTAGAATTTATCCTCCTCTTATTTTGTCCACTGCTCTTTAGGCAAGATCTGATGCTTCATGCTCAGATCCAGGGCTCTCTTAATGCGAAACACCCTGTCATTATAAAGGTTTTCTGGAAGCCTTCTTATGGCTTCTTTTACATCTTCATCTTCATATATTGTATCATCACGCATTAAGCCCAGCTTATTGAACCCTGCAGCATTGTAATACCACTTCCGAATACCTTCCAGCCACCGGCTTGATGCTGCAACAGCCGGGCGGCCCGCCATCTTGACCCGAGGCTCTTTTTCTTTCTGAAGAGAGGTGACTGCTACCCCCTCTTCCGGTGATGAGGAGGACAGGCAGGTTCCTTGATTTTATGCTTTTATCTGTTTGCCTCTTTCATACATATCCTGAAGCTAAAAGCAGCAGACTCTTTCCTCTTATAAACGAAATGGGGGAAGTGAGCACTGCACTGGGAGGGAAGGGGGTTGCTTAAGGACAGTGTGACACTTTGATCCTCCGGAGCCAAAGCCATGAAGGGAAAGTGGACAATACCACTATCAGTATCGCAAATGACCCCAATGTCCTTGCAGGAAGTGAATTTTTTCCCTGTGATCTTTGTGGGAAAGCCTTATCAAATGGATAGCATAGTACTGTATCAGGAGAATCAGATGACTTGTCTGGTATGGCTTATTTAGCAAGGATGTGGGAGGGGGAGAAAATAATGTAACAATGACATGTATATATAGAATATAAATATATTTGGAATTAAGAATTTAACTCAATTTATGAAATAGACTTAGGCATTTAATATACACTTGTTGATTCAATGAACATATTTTTAACAGACCTGTTTCAAGCTATGTAATATAAACATGTGAGATATAGAAATAATTTCTATTATTACTCTTCAGAGAGATGTGATAGTTTCTAAAATCTCAGCTGCCTGCTCTTTGGCCAGGCCATCAAGAATCTATGAGCACGTGGTTGTGTGCACCAAGTTCGTGCACAGTGACCAGCAAGTCTGACCTGATCCTACAGCAGAGGAGGTGAACCGGCAGTTAGCTGTGGGAACATACTGCTGCGGCAGGGGGCAACGTGGGACCTGCGCATGCTCAGGTGTGGATGGCTTCTGGTTAGCGCTGCCCTTCGTATGCTAGTATTAGGAAAAGGATGTGGGTTTGCTAAGAAGAGTCGGCCAGTCACACGGATGTGTTATACTCATGGAAATTCAAAATACTAGAATAGAGAAGAAGCCAGAAAGGCCCAGTATACTGAGCAACCCATGCCATGGTCCTCATTGCTTATAAACTGTCATAAATGGATCGGGATTTTCTGACAATTCCTGTCAGTCGCTCATTTTCTGAAAGCCTCCAATAATATTATCTTCATAATAAACCCCAAGTTGTCTGAAAGTAGCTTTTGAACTGTGCCTCCACTGAGATTCTGTGAGCTACCTGTGAGTCGAGTCCCTACAATTTTTTTTTTTTTTAAATTTAGTGCAGGGTCTACAGGGTCTCACTACACAAACTGGACCAGTAGTGATCCTCCTGTTTTCAGCTCCCCAGTGCAGGCACATGCCTCCACGCCGAGTCTCAATTGCCATCTCAGCGCACCCCAGGTATGGGGCAGGCAAGGCACGCCAGGGATCAAACCTCCAACCCGTGTGTCTGCCAAAGCAGGTGCTTCAGTCCCCTGAGCTAGCTGGCCAGCCCTTTTATTGTAAGGAATTTGACTTTTTTTTTTTTTTGGTACTGGATCAAACTCAGGACCTTGTGCTTGCGAGGCGTGCTTAGGCTGCTGAGCTATCTCCTCAGCCCAAGGATCCCCACAATTTTTTGATGGTCACCCCGAGCCCTCTGTAGCCTCTTGGAGAGGCTGGGGTTGTCTCCATGGCAACCTAAGCAGTGATGTAAGATTTCTGTACTCACCATCCAGGCTCAAATCCCCACTCTAACATAGAGGCATTGAGCAAGTCAACAAACAGCTCTCACCTCAGCTTCCTGTAAAACAGGCGCTAATCATGATGACTGTGTTTATCCAGGGGTTGCCATGCAGAGGACCAGGACAAAGCCAGGCCTTGGTCCATGCCAGCTGCTCTTCTCTCAGCAGCATGTCTTATACTGAGGGGCATGTTGATCACTCTGGTCCACTCTCCCCTTCTATTAGTCTAGCTTAGCCTTTTCTTATCTTTTGATGAACTACCTCACACATCTTCCTGCTGATCATTTTGCTTCTTGCTATTCCCTTTATGCCACTTCCAGTGGACATTTTTGAAATCACAGGTCTGTTCAACATATTCCTTTCAACCAGACCCCAAGTGGTTTCTACAAAAATAGGATCCAATCTCCCTAGTGAAGCATCAAAAATTCTCCACAATTTATGCACCAACTTTACCTTCTATTTAAAGTCTATGCTACAGTCAAACCAGAATGGGTCTTGCATTTTCCTATTGTCTCGATCAGACCAGTCTCTTCCAGCACATTTTTGGTTGTGCAGGATGTACAATCCTTGGAATATGGGGCAAGGGATACTTGCTCTAAACTATACCTAGGGCTGGCAGCAGTCCCTCGGCCCAGAAGAATGGTTACTAGTTTATGTTTGTCCTGACCATTTCTGTTCTACTGACCGTTCAAGATGTAGGTTAAGTGCTAATTCATGAAAGATTACATCGGGCCAAGTGGACAGTGTTGGAGTCTTAACCACCTGATATATTGAGAAAGCACGTCACGCTATGACCTCAGGTTAGAGAATCTGCTCTCCAGGATACAGTGAACCCAGTGAGGAATGCTCTTCCAGGGGTTATGGGCCACATCCCACCCATCAGCAACCCATCAGTGGCTCTGACTAAATTAAAGTGGTCCTGGCTTACTCATACCCCTGGAAAATGTCTTGAGGAGGAAAGGAACAATATCCAGGTCCTCAGATTATTTTTAAAAGTAAAGTTGCAAATATAATTTCCAGCAGGCAATGAAGAACCAACCAAGGTGAGAAACAAAAACTATGAGTGAGAACCACATTGTAGCAAAACTGCTAAGAACCAAGCACTGGCCTTAAAATCAGTTAGAGAAAAAGATAAATCATTTTCAAAGGAACAACAGTTTGAGTTATAGCTCATCTTTCAACAGAAATGATGAGACCAGAATATAAGAGCTATCTTTAAAGTGCTAACAGAAAATATCTCCAATGTAGGCTTTGGCACCTGTCTTTCAAGAAGGCTGAAATAAAGTTATTTTCAATTAAGCAAAAATTTCAGCCTCAAGGACACTTGCACACTAAAGGAGATCTACAGAGGGTTCTTTTATTGGGGAGAGACTGGCTCAGTCCACACAGGGGGCAGGGCTGGCGCAGCATGTGGTGCCGGGATTGAACTGTGGCCCCTGCACTTTGCCTAAGCTTGCCTAAGCAGGGCTTTAGACCACTGAGCTATCTTGCCCGCCCTTACAGAGGATTCTTTAGTCAGCAGAAAGATATCAGAAGAGCAGGTCAGATGTGGGAAGAAATGAAGAGTAATAACAATAACAATAATATCTTGTGGGATTTAAAATATACATGAAATTAAAATACCGCAATGTTGGCAGAACAATCAAGGAGGAACACACATTCACACATGTACATACAAGCACACCAATATACACATAGATACAGTGTTTTAAGATTGTTGACCTCTGGTCTAGAATGAGAGTAAACATATCAAAGAAATAATTCAAGAAGTATATTGTAATTTGTTGGGTAGAGTAATAAAAGAATAAAAGTATTTGAATGTACCTAATAATATAGCCTGAAAATATACAAATTTTAAAATTACAGAACTAAAAAGGAGAAATATCCATATTTATAATCATTGTAGGAAATTTAACCGCTAGTGATATAGCACTTGCCTACCATGCGTGAGGTCTGTGCTTCATCCCAGCATTATAAAACAAACAAACAAATGAAAACCAAGTCCCCAGCCCCAAATAAAAACAAAAACACAACCTGAAAATAACACATACTGCTTTTATCACTGACAGAAAAAGCAATAAATAATAAATAAGCAAGGAGAAGATGATCATTAACAGGCTTGTTCCCCCCAATGTGTATTATTACAGAGGATTGAAGAAATACCTAGTTTTTAATTGCATATAGAATATTTACAAAAATTTATCATACACTTTGCTATATCATCTCCACAAACTACAGAGGATACAAATCATCTGGGTTACATAGTGAATGCAAAGACAGCCTGAAATATATAGCAAGACCCTGTCACCGAAAACCTATGATATAAAAGAAAATTTCAGGTACATTTAGCTCCCCAAGCAATCTTAAAAATAAGAAATAATTGATGTAATTCTATGCACACTTACAGAGAAAGACAAATTAACATATTATAAGAATCAGGAAATTTATGTTAATCTCATCATAAGCATGGATATAATTTGTCTTAGAAAAACAAGAGTGGGGAACTGTCTCTGACATATACTAAAGCCTATTATAAAAGTACGGTATTCAAGATGAGGACAAACAGTAATAGATCTATGGAATAGAATGAGGAACCTGGGAACAGACCCATGACTTACCTAAATACTAATATTTTAATATTTTAGAGTAGGACAAGAATCATCGTCTCAGAAAGGGGACTGAGACAGCTAAATATCTATAGAGAAAACATGAAAGTGGACACTTCTTACACATCACTTATAAAACAATTCTGGAGATCTAAGTTAGGGAGGCATAAAAGGGTCTACAGGGTGTTCAGGGTTTCACTACTAGATTGGACTCATGGTGACCTGCCTTTTACAGCCTCCCAAAAGCATGGCAGGCCTAGAGATCACGATCCCTGGCTCCTGCCTCTGCCTAAGCAGGTGCTTTAATCCGCTGAGCTATTTGGCCGGCTCCAAGATTTCTTAAAAAATATTAGTCAAAATGTAAAAGATTTATGAATTATACTTTATTAAAATTACATTTTTAAAAGCCAAAGATAACAGAATGAATGAAAGGACTAGTTATCTACTGGGGAAAATATTTGTAACACATCTCACTAACAATATAAAACATGTTTCTCCAAATTAAAAAATAATTTAGCTAAATCAAAGTGGTCTCATGTACTCAATTTAAGAATCTTTTCTTTTTGTGTATGGTACTAGGGACTGAACCCAGGATCTCACACGAAGTAGGCAAATACTCTGAGCTATAGCTTCAGCCTTTGTAAAGAAAAATTAAAAACAATTTGAGGCAGGGTCCTACTAGATTGTCCAAGCTGTCCCTAAAAGTGTGATCCTCCTGCTTCAGCCTCCGTAGTAGCTGGAATTGCAGGTGTGCACCACATGCCCAGCTAAGAATTGCCTTTTCATTTTGTGATATTATAAATAGTTGAAGAATAATATGTACAATCTGTCTTGTCTATGCTGCAGTGGATGGTGGCCACTGTTTCAAAAGTACTGTCAGGAGTTAGAGCCCTATCACTAATTCTTATAGAACTTCTGAAGTGTGATTTTGTGATAACTTCTATTTCCATTTTAACTGTGTTAATAGATTTTAATCAGAAACAAGGCAGGTTTACAATTACATTGTACATGGACAAGCAGAAAGTTATGATCATTCTTGCTTAATAGTTTGTAAAGCAGCTAATATTAAAAGTAGACTAATCAATGTTAGAAGTGAAATTTCCATAAGCACTTATATATCACTGATTTAAAATCTGTACATATTTAGGCTACTATATACCTCTCCCTTTTCCTCTCCCCTTCTCTCGCCCACCCTGAGTCCCTCTGTCTCTGCTTCTCCCTCTTCCCTCTCTGCTGCTCTTTGTTGCAGTTCTGGAGGTGAGACCTCTGGCCTAGCACACGCTAGGCAAGTATTCTACTGCTGAGCTACATCTGAGGCCCCAGGTACTATTTCTTGAATGATAATGTAAAGTTTTTTGTTTCTTTCTTTTGCTGTACTTGCATACTTTATAAACATTACTTCTGAGTGAAAATCTGGAAAAGCCCCAAGCTTAATCTTTTACTAAGATTCATGTAACTTACTTAAAAATAGGCTACAATTATTTTTCTGATAAAATCATAATCTCTGAGATCCTTATCTAACATTATCCTTCTGTTCATAAAATGTTTATTAATGCCTTCTCTTTCAAAACTCTGTAAACAATATTTTTCTATATGCTAAAAGATATTTTTCTTAAAATGCAAGTATTTCCATGCACACTATCTGTTAAATATTGTAGGGTATAAAAAAATTAACATCTGTTCTGAAGAAAGGATCTTACAAGAATTTTAAAAATCAATAGCAAACAGTAATCTTAACTATTGTTTTACATAGAGTAGCTGCTCAGAAAAGCTTGTTGTATTGAATCATATCGAGCACTACGTAATATCATTATGATAGGACCACCTCAACCTTCAGTGAAAAGTCCAGTTTGATGACATAAGAAAAAAATTATTCACTTAGGACCTATAATTGAAAGTCACTGTCCTGTCAGAGGTGTCTATAACTAGGTGATGCCTCTCTATTTATCCCACATATACTGGATGCCCCCCTCCCACCCTGCCAGGCCCTGTGCTAGGTTCTGTGCACACAAAGATGGACAGGAGCAAAGCCTTCCCTGGAAGCCACTCACAGCCTCATGTGGCCTGGACTTGCATAAGCACCAACTTTCCTTCCTTCTTACTCCTATCATGCAAGTGTGCTCAGTGACGGTGTCCACTCAGGCCAAGGGGGAGGTGGAGGTCAAGCCCAGGCCCAGGAGAGGGTGGAGAAGACAGCAGGAAAGGGGTCCCTGGATTCTGCTGGGGAGATTCTGTGTGGACTGAAAGGTAACGTGGTGGGAAATAAAAGAAAACTTGTCAGTGCTCATGATTGGCTAAGATGAGATTTCTTGCTACCTTCTAAGACATTTAGGGCCTGTGTGACTGTCATTACTGGGGCAGAGGCATCTCAGTACCCTATAGCGGGGACCCATGATTTGAGAAAGGAGGGTTTGCCCAACTCAGGCTACACAACAAATGTGGCAGACCGGTAGAAGCAGGTGTGGAACCAAGGAGGCTATCAGTTGTTTAGTAAGACTCAGACACAGGCACTGAGTCCAGATGCTGAGTGCATAATAATGCCTTCTTCAGTGACTGTCAGTCAGTTATGGTGAGGTTCTCACCTTGGACAGACCTGAGGCCAGGAAGCATAACTCAGTGCTGAGCAAAAGAATCTCCTTTGGAGGATGAGTTAAAAAAGAAATGCTGGGCTGTGCTGCCCTCCTCGGGGACACAGGCCACAGGGGAGAGAGATCTGTAATATTCGTCTTCCCCATCCAGAACTTTGATTTGGCTGCAATGAAAAAAAAGAAGAGAATTTTCAACAGAAAAAGAAAACAAATGCTACATCACAGAGACAGCTGAAGTTGTCATTGGGTAGAGGGTTGGCTCCTAAGACTGGAGGGAAGGACAGCCCACCAGGCTTAGGGCCTCCCAGCCTAGAGATAGTAGGGTCTTGTCTACTTCGTCTTTCACTTCTGGGTCATGCAGTGATAATGGGTTCATTGTGGTACTGTTTGAAAGTTGTGGACACGTTGCAACTTGATTTGTGTGATCCAATTGTCTGACTCTATCTGACTTCCTCTAGGTGAGAAAGTTCCTTTCCTGTCCTCCCCCAATTCTCCAATGAGTCCCAAGCATCTACTTCATTGCTCTTCTCAGCCAAGATGTTGCCCATCAAAGGAGCCACAAAATCATTACTCTCCTCTTTCACCACTGAGGAATGTTTGCTTTTGTGTGTGCTCTCAGGTTCCTGGTAGGACAGTGTGGATGAAGTGGTCTATTCGTCTTTTATGCAATGCTCTTCTTTGTGGAAGATTCTTATACAAGCTTCTGCACGTTTTCTATTATAAAGGAAGTAAAATTCTCTAGAATAATGATGACACATAACATTTGTCCTTAGCTGACAATTTCAGCCTTTCTGGACAAAATAGAGTCAAGTTTCGCATCCTTGCTACTGTGAAAAGTAGTTTCCAGCATCAATAACAGTGACAATATCGGGTTGAATATTTTTAGAAGCTTCTCTGGAAAGTTTTGCATTTTCTGTAATATCACAAAGGACCCCTTCTGTTTACAGTTGCTTAGAACTAAGAAGACAGATATTTACCCAAGTTTTCTTGGCTTCCTCTTGCTCCCTTGATATTCTAGAGTTCCCTGTGGAGAGGCCCAAGAACACACAGTCAAAGCAAAGCAGCAAGTCGTTAATTTTTAATTCAAAGTGATTTTGTGTTGAATGCAAGCAGATGCTGATAATATCAGAAGTCACAGCATAATTTTTTTGATCAAAGGGCTCAACTGAGCCTGATGAAGCATGCATCTTGCTCGTCTTTGATAAACCACATCAATTATTCACCGTGAAGGCAGACATCCTGACATGAAAGCAACAGATAAAGAGCCTAAGCACATGTTCACGAGACAGCATAAGAGAGTGGGGGTGGGGCTGCAGGGGCTGGAACAGGTATTAATAACAGAATTATTAACTGGAAACAAAGCCAGCAAAACAGCTTTATGGCCACTTTGAACTCACATTTAACTGGTTATAGTACATAGTGTCCTCAGGGCTACTCAACATTTTGGGCTGCTGACATCGTCGGCGAGGTGTCCGCTGCTTCCGTGCAAGCCTGTCCTCGGAATCTGCAAGCAGACAGCAAAAGTTCACCGTAAGCTATTCCAGGTGTTGGGAAAATTCAGTGAACAATGGCTGTTCATGTCAATGCACCTGGGAGGACTGGGACCCATTTGGATGCATATGCTAGAAACGTGGCTGACGACTAGGAGAAATGTCATCCTAAAGACGCACATACACGGGAATCGCTGAGTTAAACAAGGCTGCCATCTGTAACTGTGCCTTCATCGCTCTGATCCGAATCGGCAGCCCGGAGTGACAGGGAGCAAATTGGATTGTCCGCTTTGGGGAGGTACAGGGTGGAGGTCAGCTTTTGCAGAGCAGAGTGCCCTCAGCAGGAAAACTGTTAGGACAACCGAGGCAATCTGGGATCATTTGCACCACATCCTACGGCGTGAGTTCAAAGACATCTGGAGCACACATACTCTTGGGGAGATGAGAAGCAAATTTTTCAGTGGCACACACTTTGCGGGAAAAGAGCTTGAGCTAGGATGTACTAAAGTGCTTTGAACAGGACCACGGAGCAGGCAGTCTCTGGAGGTGGCCAGAGGAGGGGAGAGGGCGACTGCATGATCCCATGAGCAGTCAGGCAGCCTTGATTTCAGAACTCTGGACCCAGAGCGCAGGGGCTGAGGAGGCCACGTGTCGATGAAGTCATGACTCGGTTTCCTTCCCCGTGAGCGATCCGCATGAAACCTGCCGCTGCGCTGGCTGCATACCTAAAGCAGAAGTCAGCGGTCTTAACCTTTCCCCAAACAGGCACGTCACATCTCACACACACGTCGATACGCAGAGTCTCACCTATAAATGCCATAATATAGGGAAAAGGGCTTTATCTACACAGAGTGTAATAAATTATTGATTTAAAAATTGGAGACTTGTGCTCAAAATCGTATTTTTAAATTTTTTAAAGAATGTATTTGGTTATTAAAGAGTCTCACTCCGCAGCTCGGACTTGTGGTGATCCTCCTGCTTTCAGCCTCCTGAAAGCAGGGACTACAGCTGCGTGCCACTATGTCCAGGCTCTGGCCGGCTCAGCCCACCCTGGGGACAGGGCCAGTGCAGCGTGTGGTGCTGGGGATCAAGCTGCGGTCCTTGCACTTACATAAGCTTGCCTAAGCAGGTGATTTAGTCCATTGAGCTATCTCACAGCCCCCTCGAAATCATATTTTTTTTCAGAACTAGGGATTGATCAAAATAATATTTTAACTTCTATAGATTTCCACTTTTGTAGGAAAACCTTTGGAAAATTTTCCTTCTTAATAGCATATGCTTTAAAATGTTTTTAATTTAATTTCAACTGATATATAAATATAGGGTACTACCTATCTTTTTATATATTTGTACATTGTGAAATGTTTAAATCAGACATTTATCAAACATTTATCATTTATTTATTTTGTATTTTAGGGAAGGGTCCACAGGGTATTCAGGGTCTCACTACTAGATCAGAGTCATAGTAATCCACCTGTTTTCTTTCTTTCTTTCTTTCTTTCTTTCTTTCT
>NW_004524641.1:9676671-9677721 GCF_000260255.1 Octodon degus
TTTCTTTCTTTCTTTCTTTCTTTCTTTCTTTCTTTCTTTCTTTCTTTCTTTCTTTCTTTCTTTCTTTCTTTCTTTTTGTTTCTTTTTTTTTTTTCAACCGGGGATTGAACTCAGATCCTTGTGTTTGCCAGTCAAGCGCTTATCCTACTGAGCCATCTCCCTGGCCCCTATCCATCTGTTTTCAACCACCCAAGAACTGGGATTACAGGCGTGCATGCCACCACGCCCAGTTTTAGCGCACCCTGGGGGCGGGGCCTGCACAGAAGGCTCCGGGGATGAAACTCTTGCCCCCTGAGCCTGCTTGCAGGCGCTTTAATCCGCTGAGCTATTTGGTTGGCCCAAACATTGATCATTTCTTTACCATGAAAAATATTGAAACTTTATCCATAGCTTTTTTAAATGTACAGTGGATTACTGATCTCAGTAGTCACCCTACCAGGCAATCGCATGTCAGTTTGCCTTAGTCCTATCTAACTGGAACCCAGCGCCCACAGGTCCAGCTCTCCCTCCTCCTGTTCCACTCAGCCTCTGCTAACTGCCTTCTACTCTCTACTTCCATGAGACCAACACTTTTATATTCCACATATGAGTGAGCTCATGTGGTGCCCTTCCTGGCTCATTTCACTTAGCATAATGATGTCCAGCTCCATATATGTGGTTGCAAAAGACAAAAGGTAATTCTTTGTCATAGCTGAGTAGCGTTCTGTTGTGTGTATGTACCGCTCCATCTTCATCCACACATCAGTTGGCAGAGGCTTAGGTTGTTCCCATTTCTTGGCTATGTAGGTAGCGCTGCAATGGACGTGCAACAGCAGGTATCTATTTAACATATGGACTTCATTTCCATTAGATATATATGGAGTTGTTGGATCATATGGTAGTTCTACATTTATTTATGTCTTTTTGAGACGAAGTCTCACTGTGTAGTGTAGGCTGGCCTTGAACTCACTATATTGCCCAGGCAGGCCTTGAATTCACAGTGATCCAGCTGCCTCGGCCTCCCAAGTTCTGGGATTGCAGAGGTGTGCCACCAAGCCCAGCTATTTTTAT
>NW_004524641.1:9678176-9679460 GCF_000260255.1 Octodon degus
TAAAAATATTTTATTTATTTATTTGGTACAAGATCTTGCTAAGCAGCTCAGACTCATAGCGATCCTCCTGCCTCAAACTTCCCAGCTCTGGGATTACTGGTATGTACCACCACGCCTGGTTTCCATGGCCCGCGTGACATGCAGTACCAGGGATCAAATGCAGGTCCTTGAGCTTTCCAGCCAGGCACTTAAACTGCTGAGCTAGTTCTCTAGCCCTATTGCTCATTTAAAAAAAAGCGTGGGCTACATGAGGTCAAGATTTTATTTTATACTGAGTTGGTTGAATTCCTTACATGTTCTAGGTATTTAATCTGTCATCAAATGTATAATTTGTGAACATTTCTCCCATCCTGTAGGTTGTTTCTTCACTGTGTTTTTAAAAAAGCCAACAGAGGCTTTTTAGCTTAATATAATTGCATTTATCTAATTTTGCCTTTTGTTTCCCATGATTTTGAGGTCTTATCCAAAAAAATAATTGTCCATTCCAACATCCTGAAACATTTTTCTGTGTTGGGGGAATTTTTAAAACAGAGTGATTTAGCAAGAGTGATTTGTAACCAGAAAATTATCGGTTTTCTAAGTACAAAGTTTATATATTGACTTTGCTTTTCCTTTTTCCTTTTTTTTGGTGGAATTTGGGATTGACCCTTGGACTACTATATTGCTGAGCTACATCTTCAGCCTCAGCCTCCTGAGTAATCGGACTTACAGATGTGTGTTACCTTGCCTAGGTCTTTTTTTTTAAAAAAAAATATATATATATATATATATATATATTGCATACTTATTTATTTTCTCTTTTTTTGTGGTACCACAGATTGAACTTGGGACATTATGCTTGCCACAAAGGTGCTTATACTGCTGAGCTATCTCCCCAGTGCTGAATGCTTATTTTAGGAAATAAATGACTTTTAAAACAATGACTCTACTTTTAATATGTTCTCTTTTCTTTGCTATTCCATTAACCCATGCTGCACCTGGGCTGGGACCAGCAGGTCCCGCTGGTGCAGGGTAGCCGAAAGCTCTCCCACACACTCATTGGACGTGGGCTAGGACTGGATCTCCTTGCCTAGCTCTTGATTCTTCTTGAATTAGGACATATCTATGTTTGAACAAGACTAATTTGACAGACTTTAAAGCTACCCATTCTTGTACCTCTCTCTTTTTTATTCAGAAGAGACTGAGACCCCCAAATGTTAAATGGCTCCATGCCTAGGTCTCTTATCTCCTGTTCTAGCAGAGTAGCGTGTGTGTGTGTGTGTGTGTGTGTGTGTGTGTGTGTGT
>NW_004524641.1:9679605-9680766 GCF_000260255.1 Octodon degus
GCTTGCCAGGCAAGTGCTTATTCTACTTATTTTATTGAGCTATCTCCCCAGCCCACCTACAACATATTCTTAAACAGAGTCTTGTTTTTAAAGTCAAATGTCTACACAGAAGCTCAATGAAAACATATTAATTGGCTTGGCAAAATTGCATTGCTTGCAGAGTGCTTCACCAATCTTAAACCTACCATTTCAGGCACAGCACAGAGCACAGTCAGAATCAGAGTGGGTTTCACTCTGCTGGGTGTGGCGGCACATGTCTACACCACTAGAACATAGGCTGAGGCAGGAGGATCACTGTAAGTTCAGGGCTGGGTTGGGCTACACGAGGTCAAGGTCAGCATGGACACAAAATGAGACACTGTCTCGAAATGATTCTTTTTGTTTTCCTGCTGGATCCAACACATCTGCTTCCTGTTTTCTTCTTTCTGAGGGGATACTGGTGATCAAACTCAGGACCTTGCACTTGCCAGGCAGTTGCTTAAGCTACTGAGCCATCTCCCCAGTGCTGCTTCCTATTTTCTTTTCCGGAAAAGAATCACTACTAAATAAATGTGAATAGAATGCTTTGATATCAATATACAAAAATACAATTTAAATTCAAACACTGTAACATTTATAACATTTAATCTGTATGCAAGTACTTTGCTGGATTTAGTGAGGAAGGAAATTAACATAAAACAAAGTCCCCAATCTTAATCCAGTAAAGATCACTGAAACTTTTTTTGAAATTTATTGGTACATTTTAGTTATACATAATGTTCACATTCATTATAGGGAATTTGCATTGTACATGATACAACTTGATTCCTCTCTTTTCCCCAGTCTCTTCCCTTCCCTTCAACTCCTTTTCCCCTCACTATTTACATTTTTTCCTTTGTTTCCATTTTTCCTTGTATTCTCTCATTTTGTCTTTACCTTTCCTTTTTTTTCCCCTCCCCTCTCCTTCATTCCTCTTCCCACTGGAATATTTTCTACTTATTTCACAATATCTATTATGCATTTTGGTCCTGATTTACACTTTTTGTTTCTCACAACAGAAAAAACACTTTTGGTTTCTCACACCAGAAAAACAGTGCAATATTTAAACATGTACACCTGACTTAACTCACTTAAGAATATGGTCTCGGGGCCAGGGAGATGGCTCAGTGGAATAAGCACTTC
>NW_004524641.1:9681751-9687824 GCF_000260255.1 Octodon degus
ATCCTAAATATTAGTCCTTTATCTGAGGAACAGCTAGCAAAACTTTTTCTCATGCTGTGTGTTGTGTTTTCGCTTTGTTGGTGGTTTCTTTCTTTTTTTTTTTTTTTTTAGGAACCAGGGATTGAACTCAGACCCTTGCACTTGCCAGGCAAGCGCTTATTCTACTGAGCCATCTGCTCAGCCCCATGTTGGTGGTTTCTTTTGCTATGCAAAAGCTTTTCAGTAAAATGAGATCTCAGTTGTTATTTCTTTGTAATATTTCCTGTGTAACTGGAATTTTGTTCATAAAACCTTTGCTTTGTACCTATGCCTTCATAGCTCTGTCTATCTTATCTTCCAGAAGAGTTAGACTTTCTGTTTTAATATCTAGATCTTTGATTTATTTCAATTTTAGTTTAATGCATGGTGAGAGATATGAGTCTAGGTTTACTCTTTGGCATGTAGAAAGCCAATCTTTCCAGCATCATTTGTTAAAAAGGCTCTCTTTCAGTGAAGCTGTGTGGCCTATTTGTCAAAGATAAGGTGTTTAGAGTTGTCTCTGCATCTTCTGATCTTTTTCACTGATCCTAGGGTCTGGTTTTTTTTTTTTTTTTTTCTTCCTGGTATCATGTTGTTCTTATCATGGTGGCTTTATAGTATAATTTCAAGTCAGGGTTTGGGGGCATCACTGAATCTTAAGAAGTTAAGTGACTTATTTAAAACTATAAGCAAATAATGCTGGACATGAATTAGACATACATTTTTAAGTTTCTAAGAGGTATAGTGAAAATATTTTAACCTGTTGATTTTCCTATAATGAAAATCAGCCAGGCTTTCACTGCTGGAACAAATATTTTACACATACATTTTAAAGAAGGGAAGGTTTGGCTTCGTTCACAGTTTAAGAAGTTTCCCTCCGTGGCTGGCTGGCTCAGAAACAGAAACATCATAGTGGAAGCATGTGGCAGAGAAAGGCTGTCCACATCACGATATTCAGGAAGCAGAGAGTAGGGGAAGAGCCAGAGAGGGAGGAGCCAGGGGACCAGATATGTCCCCAAGATCACAACCCCACGCCTGACCCAGACCCAGACACTCCTTGAAGGCGGCTTTTCTGATCTTTCAGACCAGCCAACTTGACAGTCAAGAGGAACCATCGTATTTTCACAGGCCATGATGAATTTCAGATGAGTTATAGAGCTAAACATTATGAACATCCTCATAGAAACAAGGACTTTAGAAAGAAACAAAGACTACTAATAAGCTCCACTGGGGAAGTAGACATCAGTGACAAGGATGGGTTCAATTATAGTAAGAAATTCCATATTATGAATAATAACACAATTAAGATAAAAGAAAGTGCCACAGAAAGATTACAAACAGTTAAAAACATACACCCAGGGAAAAGGTCTAAATCCATAATGTGGATAAACTGAGGCAAGAGAGTCAGCCCTGTGCATCTGCAGGTTTGCAGCATGGATCACAGATAAGGGGCAGTGCGGGGGGTTGAGCCAGAGCTATGTGCATGCTAAGCACGTATTCTCCTCCATGCTCTACCACTGAGTTAGGGCCCCAGCCCCTCCCTAATAGAGTTTTAGAAAACGATGCCTGTATTGAACACGTACAGACTTTCCCCCTTGTCCTTCCCTGAACCATACAGTGTAACAACCATTTATAGAGCACTCACACTGTTTTACATAACTAATCCAGAGATGATGTACAGCATAGAGAAGCATGGGTGTAGGCTGTATGCAAATGATATGCCATGACGTACAAATGACTCGAGTATCTGCAGGTTCTGGTGTCTGTAGGGTCCTTGGAACCAATCTCTCTTGCACTTGAGGGAGAGCTGTCTGTTGAATTACAGGTACAAAATAAAATGCTGAAGGATGTACAACAAATCTGACAAGTTCAATTAAAATAATTCCTGACTTTCCATTCATTTGAGTAAGTCAAGGATCAAAAGACTGTGAAGGACTCGAGCCCTGAGTCCACGGGTTGCCCCCTCCTGATGTGACATTGAGCTAAACACCTTCCCATCTCACGTAAGTGTCTATAAACGTAGCCAAAGTGTTCAGTGTGTGATGCATTGGCCCTACCTCCCTACCAAGCTTTTCAAGGGCATATTGTGTCCCAAATACCTGCCTATCCTCAACATAGGTCTCCTTTTATAAGAATCCCTGCTTATTTGGGATTTGTATTTAAGATCTTCAGTACTTCCCTGTGAATCTGAGTGGTTGTACAATGTTATGATAAACTGGAGTTAAACCTGTCAAAAAACAAAAGCAATCTTGGTAGCATTTCAGGAGCACTGGGAAACACAGACTTCTTACTCCCTAACTCCAAATCATTGCAGAGCGGTCATGCACTTGCCCAAGCCCTTAGTAAGAGCCAGTTAGTTGAATTTAGTTAAATTGCTAAACTTCAAACAATGAATTTAGAATATATATATATATATATATATATATATATATATATCTGAATATATATATATATATATATATATATATATATATATATATCTGAATATATTCCAGGTATATTCTAGTTAGCATTACCAGGTAAATGGCACTCAGTTAAATTTGGTAGCAGCCAATACTTCCTGAGTCTAAGCATATCCCATGCAATATATGAGACATACTTACGTCAAAAATGATTGATTGTTTACCTGGCAGTCAAATCTGTGCTATATTTTTATTTAAGTCTGGAAACCTTAACTTATGCATAATTTTAAGCCACAAAGGAGGCTCTTTGTTCTCTTAGGGTCTCAGAGATAAAGAAGGAAATGACTTCCTCTACTCCATGTGGCTTGCTGAGTTATAGCTGTTTTGGCTATCAAAGGTTTCCTGCACTGTCCTCTAGAACATAACCTGTTACTTGCTGTCTCCTGCTACACATGTGCCAGTTGGGTTAGCTTCCCAGCAAATGTGCAGGCAGTGAAGACCAATCACAGAGAGGGCAAGATGGGATCCGCAACCTAGAGGGGGCAGCTTGGGGTCTCGGTGGCTGAGGAACAGGCAGGCAGGGTGCTGGGGACCTGGGAGGAAAGGGAGAGACTGCCCTGGGGAGAGCCTCATCCCTAACCCCTGACTGGGTCTCAGCAGGATGTATATTTTCTGAGCAGTATGACTGCTGATCTAATTGCCACTTTGTGGATGAGGCATTCCCAGGGTCTCTTGCCAAGTAAAACATCCTCTTGAAGCAAACAGAGCATTCAGTGTTCTAGATTTACAGATGGCAAATCCCAGATGGGGTTACGAGATACATCCCTGGGGCACTTAAAGAGGATTAGAGTTATACGATTAATTTATAGCGCTCTGCCAACTACCCTGTGCATAAAAGGGGTGCATCATTTCTCTGACCGAGGTTCTCAGAGCACTTGGAGGTGACAGTGATCCAGCTGTCGGCTGGCTAAGCTTTCTCTCCAACAAGGTCAGCCATGTTACAGGATTCTCCAGTGGACGTTTCCCTCCAGTAGCTTCCAAACAGAAGACCCATCTTTCATGGTTCTGTGCTTTTCCTCCATGCTTTCACTTTTATATAGCAAATCTTGTAAAGTGTCTTTTCTTTTTCTCACTTTGGAAAGGACAAATAATCTCAAGGAGATAACAGAGGTGTAAGGAGACTGAGAGATCACACAGCCAGTTAAAGGAGCAGTTAACTGAGAATTCAGGTTTGTCAACCTCAGACTAACAATATTTCCTTTACACTATTCAGTTGTTCAACTTTCAAAATACCAACGCCAAAGTCAAGGCTTGGATGTTAATTTTTCATTGTTGCTGCAGTACTGAAGATTGAGCTCAGGGCCTCACATGCGCTTGGGAAGTAATCTACCACTGAGCTACATCCCAACCTGATACGGATATCCTAAAAATAATTTGAGCACTTCCAACATGCACCTAGGGCTGAGAACCACAGTACTTGATTGTATTATATCTTTCCTTCCCAGTAAGAACCACACTGGCAGAAAGCTAGCAATAACTTACGCTACCTTATGCATGTAGTCTATAAGAGTCTTCCCAATAAAATGAAAATCACTCTTCTCCCCTACTATGCCCTGGAATGTGGACTACTTCAGGGATGTTTAGAGCCATGAAGGGGAGTAGGAAGCTTGATTTATGTCTTACCAGTACAGATTTCCAAATTTAAGTCCTGACACGGGAGATAAACCTCTGGGTTTTTGTGTCTTGCTTCTATTTACTTGTTTTATTTATTTTTGGTTTGAGAAAGGATCTCGCTAGGTAGGTCAGGTTGGCCTCAAACTTGCAATCCTCCTACCTCAGCCTCTAGAGTCCTGGAATCACAGGTATGCAAGGGGCAACTGGCTTGCCCCTTGCTTTTATATCAAAGAGATCCAAAGCCTAGGAACCTACAGTGCTCTGTGGGTCTTCCATAAGAAATGGGGCTAGAACTCAGGACTGGATTCGAAATCCTAAGGTTGGCTAGGCAATGGCTTCTGTTATGATATATACCCTTTTACTAAGGCTTTTCAAAAAGTTTTCACCTCACCAAGTGTAACTTCAGGGGAGATGAATGTATCCAGTGGCTTCTGTAAAACACGCACACTTATGCACACACCCAGAGAGAGATTTTCTCCTGGGGTGCATGTTATTCAGATCTTGCTTGCTAAGATGAAAGGAAAGCTACAAATGTTCCCAGTTGCCATGTTATGTCATGAACAATCTTCTTCAAAATTGTAAAACCGCTACAAAGAAAACATCCTGGAGTTAAATTAGTGCCTGTGGAAGAGGCTGGAGTTCTAAATTGTCTATGTGGACTTTTCTACTTATTAGTTAGGGAGGTGGTAAGAACTTCCCTCAAAAGCTCAGGGCCTGGGCTTGGTACACAACAAATAAGGGATGGATGAATGAATGAATGAATGAATGAATGAATGCATATGAAGAGCTCTTCCATCTAAGTGGCCCCTCCTTGGTTCTCAGGGTTAACCAGGACGCTTGTGGCAGGAATAGGGCCTCTCCTACTCTGGGACACCTTGGCAACTTGTCGTTATTAAGAGGAGAGATATGAAATCAGTCTTTCAAAAGCAATATTCATTGATATTTTTATGAGTATTTTAACAAGTGTTCAATATTTTCTAAGAATATTTATTTGTAAACTAAAAATTTTTATTCATTTAATTTGGGTTACAGATTTCCCTCCACCTCACAATAAAATCATAAATATTTTTTCATGAGATTAGCCTACATTTGAAATAGTGTCTTCCTTGGAGAATTACATTTTTCAAAGTGGTAGATGGGCATGATGTTTAAGTAGGATTAGAGGTCAAAATTCCATTTTTTGACCTTCTGATCCTTTTCTCACAACAGTAACAACTGGAGGGAAATTTTGTTGTCCATCTTTTAGAGACAGTCTAAATGCTACACTTCTTCTTTTCTTTGGCGGAACCCGGGATTGAATTTAGACCCTTGCGCTTGTCAGGGAAGCACTTGTTCCACTGAGCCATCTCCCCGGACCCTAAATGCTACACTTCTAATGGTGGATCTTTCAATTTATGGGTGAACTATGATTGATTTACATAATTTTCCACTTGGGGTATAGAAGTGATTTCTTTTCTTTTCTTTTTTCCCCAGAACCGGGGATTGAACTCAGGCCCTTGAGCTTGCCAGGCAAGTGCTTATTCTACTGAGCTATCTCACCGGCCCTAGAAGTTATTTCTAGTATTTTCCTATGATAATGTTTTCAGAAACACACCTATAGTTTGATCTTTGACAAACCCACATTATTTCTTAGGTTAAATTTCCAGAAGTGGCACTATTGGCTGATTTTTTTTTTTTTTTTTTGAGGCAAGGTCTCACTGTGTAGCCCAGGCTGGCCTCACATTTGCAGTGATCCTCCTGCTGCAACCTCTTGAGTGCTGGGATTACAGGTGCAACACCAAGCCAGGCTACATGTGTGTTTTAATTTGCATTCCGTTGGCTTCTGGAGAGAATGAATGCTCCCTAACTCTGCCTCTCATGTTTATAAACCACTTGTGTTTCATGGTCCCTGTGGAGGGCCACCTGGGTGACTCTCCTTGAAAGAGGAGCAATTGTCTCCATTTTGACTGAGCTTGACTCTATTTCCATGTACAGAGCTG
>NW_004524641.1:9688524-9694277 GCF_000260255.1 Octodon degus
ACCTACCTCTTAAATGTTTTTATTATATGCAAAATCATTTGTGCTTTTTTCCTTGATTTTTTTTACATCAACTAGCATCTTTTTAGTTGAATTCATTTCTTTAAAAATGAAGCTTTATTCACTATTGAAAAATGAAAAGTCAGTGTTGTCTTTCAGAGATAGAAATAAACCAAGTGATATATTAAAATGAAAATAAAACAATGTATTTTATCTGAGCTTGATTCTGTTTCTCACAAGAGGTTCTGGGTTTCTTAAAAGGTTTGTTAAGAACAAGTAAATATCCAGGCATGGTGGCATGTCTATAATCCCAGCACTTTGGAGGCCGAGACAGGAGGATGCTGAAAGTTCGAGGCCAACCTAGGCTACACAGTGAGTACAAGGCCAGCCTGAACTACATAGCAAGACCCTCCCTCCCCCTGACCTACCCAAAAAACACAAGTGAGTAAATTTGAGAGGAATTTAAGACATTAGCACCACTGAGGATTTTTCCTAAGGTTTTAGGTTTATAAAATGATGCAAATATGAGAATTCATTGAGAGGCCACAATTCTGTTTTCAAAATTCAAATTAGGCTTCTGTTCTACTTGTCATAGAACACTTTTGCTTAGACAAATGTGATAGGAATTTAGTAAAACTGCCCATGAGTTTCACTTGTAGGGACCCTGATAGCCTAGTTTAGGTCTTGGTAAGTCAGAGTCTTCTGACTATTGTTTGGACTCTACTGTTCATGTGGTAATCACACCCATCTTGTCTTTGATGATAACATGCTGTCCCTTGGCCTTTGGCCCTACTGGGATCCAGTAATCCATTCCCATTAAAGATCCTGGTCCAATGACAACAGTTTCTACTGTAATTTCTTTTTTTTTCCGGAACCGGGGATTGAACTCAGGCCCTTGTGCTTGCCAGGGAAGCACTTATTCCACTGAGCCATCTCCCCGGCCCCTCTACTATAATTTCTGACCTATAGAATGTGACCACAGGGCTCTTCAAGGATGTTGGGATTCTCCTCACAATTTCCCCTTTCACAATCATGACAAAAGAGGTGTCCCTTTGCTATACAATGGGTGAACAAGACTTATCCAACCATCCAGTCAAATATTCCAATCTCCCTAAGCTTTTGGACACTTTTTTCTATAGTACACCAAGGTAGGTCTGACATTTACTTTTTATTTAGTGTCATCCACATTTTGGTCTGCATTTCAACCAACCAAGGAAATTTAGAGCCCTTCCTAACCTCCTGGGTTACAGCACTGAACCTGGAATCTCTGTTTAATACCCTTATAGCGAAATATTCAGCTCAAGCCAACTTCATATTCCTTTCACTATTACTGCACACCCTTAATATCCATCCCTGCTCATAGTCTCTGGCTTTCACCTGCACAAACTGAGAAAATCTTGCAGTTATTCTAAAGTGTAGTTTAGTTTCTCATAAATTCCCTAGCCTTTTCACTTGCCAGGCAGGTGCTTAAGCCACTGAGCTATCTCCCTCTGGCCCAGAAGTCCCTTTCTGGGATCCACTGGGATTTAAGTCTTATTATAGATCTAACAGCAAAGAGAGGTATGTATGTGTGGGTAATCCCTGAAGGGGATCAGAAGCGTGTGTCCTCTTTTTCCATTTCTTTTCCATAGAAAACTTCATCAGTTTTACTTAAGTTTTGACTTCGGCATTTCCTTATATGTTCTTGCCCTCAAGTTGACCAAATAGTTCAAGTACAAAAATACTGAAAAATAATTTTATATCATTAAAAAGAAATCATGGGGCTGGAGAGATGGCTCAGTGGTCTAAAGCACCTACTTGGAACAAGCTTGGCAAAGCATCAGGGACCGCGGTTCAATCCCCGAGCATCACATGCCAGCCAGCCCTGCCCCCTGGTGGGCTGGGCTGGCCACACACACACACACACACACCTCTCTCTCTCTCTCTCTCTCTCTCTCTCTCTCTCTCACAAAAAAAAAAAAAAAAAAAAAGAAATCATGTTGTGTGGAATAAGGCAGAACCAGGAATACAAGTATTGTGAATTCTCCCTGATACGTGGAATGTAAAGAAGATAATAAGGGAGGAAGAAGACTATTAGATAAAAGGAAGGGAATAAGTGGAAGGGGATAGGGATGTAAATATGGAGAGCGGGAGAATGGACATGATCAAAATATATGCATTGAACGCCCCAAAACGTGAAACTAGGGAAAGGGTGGCACAAGGGGAACAGGAGTAAAAATGATCAAAGCATGTTATGCGCAGGTGGGAATCTGCCAAAAGCAAGCCCATGCATCTTTATGACCCTTAAAAGAGTGGGAAAAAGTCTGGGTAGTTTGAGAACATTATTTTTTATTCTTGTGCTCATTTATAAAATACTTTGTTCTTCAAGGAATCTGAAGAACTTAAACTGAAAATTGAAAAAAAAAGTAACTTACTCATATATAATGTTATTTATTATCACATCCACAGGCTCTTTGAAATTAACTTGGATCCTGCCAGTTGCCCATGTTCCACACTCTGAGAAACATGAGTGTTGGGGGTAGGGGAGCCTTACTGTTAGTAAAGTCTGAGTATGAATCCCACCTCTAGCATCTCCTACAGGCTTGAACATGGTGATGATGCCCAACCCCTTTTCCTTATAGGGGTGTAGTGAGAATGACAGATGTGTGAAGAGAGAAAGTACGACACCAGAGGCACTGCAGATGCTGCCAAGGCGCTGAGTAATTCTCCCTGTGTGGAGTAGTTCTCCACCTGGCTCCACTGCAGAATCACCTGTGCATGCTCCGACCTCACGTTGGCCATCCTAATTTAAATAGGCTAAAATAAAGCTCCCCTCTTTCCAGGTGACTTTACACTGTAGCCAGCCTTGAAAACTCCAAGAGATTCAACCTCTTCTTCATCATTTAGATTGATTTTGTTGATCAGCTACCTGCCAGAAGCTCAGAGAAGTTTTAACAGAGCAAAAGGAATTTTGGAAAGGGAAAGTGTCCCAGTAGAGCACTGGACACAGGGTTAGGGTTAGGGTCAGTATTTGTGCGTGCTGAGAGTTGCATGAAATGGCCTGAGCGCAACACAAATGTGAGGATTCCTCATTTCCTTTGATGAAGGAAAAATCATTTCCCTTATTTCAAGAGAACAGTTTTGTTGACCATAGAAATATTTTCTCTGAGGTAAGTTGCTGTTCAGTGTTCTTCTGGATGTTGTAGTAATAAATAAATGACAAAGCTAGAAAGTCATTCTGACCTAGTACGATTTTATTTAAAGCAAACATAAATGTAGGGCAAAAATCTTAATATCTCAGGAGGGTGGGAGCCGGCTGAAAAACTTTAGCAGACAAACAGAATGTGTTTTGGCTTTTGTTTGCTTGCAGTGCTGGGGATTGAACCCAAGCACACTCTTCCATTGGACTATATCATTAGCCCCTTTTATTTTGAGACAATGCCTTGCTAAATTGAACAGGCTAGCCTCAGATTTTTGATTCTCCTGACTCAGCCTTCTGAGTAGCCGGGATTACATGCACCACCATGCACAGTGGCTATGCTTTTGTTTTTGTATGTCTTTGTCTTTATGTAGTACTTGGAATATTTGCTTTCTGGGGCCAGGGAGATGGCTCAGTAGAATAAGTGCTTCCCTGGCAAGCGCAAGGGCCTGAGTTCAATCCCCGGTTCCGACAAAAAAAAAGAAATCTAAAATGGAATATTTGCTTTCTGTCACACTTTTGATTTGTTTTCATACTGATTATTCTGAAGCCTCACCATCTCTCTCAACAATAGCCATTGCCCCCTAATGTCAGCTGCAAGTGGGACAGCAATGAAGGTGAAAATAGTTGTCCAAGCGATAATAGTTGCCTATTGAGAATACAACTTTAACTTAGCCTTTTGACAACTGTCAACATGAAAACTCTGAGATCTGGCCTGATGCTTCAGGAACCACCTGGAGCTCAGGCAGGCAGCAGCATGGGATGTGTCATTTCTGGACCTCCTAACGGGATGCTAGTCACCTCTTGAACTACCGGGGAGCTGGTAAACAATGACCTGGGTAAAAGCAGATTAAAAAATGGAAGGAAAGAAGCTCTTTGCAGACTGGAACAGCATTTGAAATTCTTGAGGTTCTGGGACACCACATAGTGCTGGTTTTCTAAACCAGTCATGAGTGGGTCTTGGACCCATGCTTTATCCCCAGCTCTTTCATTTCCCTGATCCTGCTTGCTGCTGGCTGCTCCATGCAGTGCAATGGCAGTGGCTGGATGTGGCAGGTGCTGTGGGAGTCAAAAGGCCTGGGCACACATAGTCCCAAGTCTGGCACTGGTAGTATTTGACCTGGGGTGCATCCCTTCCCCCTCCTGGGCTGCCATGTTGTATCTGTAAAATGAAGGGCTCTGAACTGACATGCTGGCATGGCAACAAATTGCATGTGTTCTGGCCTGGAGATTCTGAGTTGCCCTCCTAGGATGCAGACTTCTTGGGGGCATCTGAGAGCAGTGAGGGAGGTGCCCGAGTGGGGTCTGTGGCCTGGAGCCAAGGTGAAGGTGGGAAATGGGACAGAACCATTAGCAGAGAGCTCCTTTAAATGTCCTCCCAATTTTAGGTTCCACTAAGTGCAGAGTAATAGCCACTCAACCTCTTAGGTCCTCACCTGAGAAGTGGACGCAAATACTTTTGACTCTATGTGTTGGAATTTAAAGGGAAATCAAAATACAAGCAAGGCATGGTGGTGTACCCCTATAATCCCAGCACTCGGGAGATGAGGCAAGAAGATTACCATGAGTTATAAGCCAGTTGTGCTAAATAGTGACAACTTGTCTTAAAAAAACAACAACAACAACAAAAAAAAAACTAAAACAAACAACCAATCCCTCACCCAACCAAAACCATCCTGGCTTCAGAAGGCAAGTTGTTTTTAAATACATCAGAATTTCATTCTAACAGAAGTCCCTCATACAAAGAGAAATGCTACATGAGGTAGGTTCATTTGAATCCCCTTTTAGTCATTGGATTTCTTAAGCAGCTTCTTCTTCTTCTTCTTCTTCTTCTTCTTCTTCTTCTTCTTCTTCTTCTTCTTCTTCTTCTTCTTCTTCTTCTTCCTCTTCCTCCTTTTCCTCCTTTTCCTCCTCTTCCTCTTCTTCCTCTTCTTCCTCTTCTTTTCTTTTTTGTACCAGGAAT
Organism: Octodon degus; assembly: GCF_000260255.1. Lineage (NCBI taxonomy): Eukaryota > Metazoa > Chordata > Mammalia > Rodentia > Octodontidae > Octodon > Octodon degus. The sequence continues at coordinate 9,693,663 of NW_004524641.1, forward strand.
TCAACTCATGACTTCACACTTGCCAGGTAAGTGCTGTGCCACAGAGCTATATCCCTGGCCCATGCCATTGGATTTCCAATGGACTAAAATACCTCATTACAAATACAAGCTTTTGGGGCTGGTGAGATGGCTCAGTGGTCTAAAGCACCTATTTAGAACAAGCTTAACAAAGCACATGGACTGCGGTTCAATCCCCCAGCACCACATGCCAGCCAGCCCTGCCCCCAGGCGGGCTGAGCTGGCCACACACACAAAATAAATAAAGAAATAAATAAAATAAATAAATAAAAACAAACAAACAAATACAAGCTTTCGCCTTCCGGTGAAAAGTTGTTTGTAACGTTGAAAGCTCTGTTTTTCTTTTAAGATGCTAACGTACTTGGTGTTTCTCAACTAAAACCTCAGTATCCAGGTTTAGTAGCAGCCTTGGCACTTTGCAGCTATGCATCTAGGATATGGCTTTCTTTCAGAAAACATGGAATTTGCTGAACTTTGTAAACCAGAAGGAATTATTTTTATAGGTCCTCCTTCATCAGCAATTAGAGACATGGGTATAAAGAGGGCATGAGGATTGTTAGATCAGAAAAGGAATTTCAAGAACAATTAGAATCACCT
>NW_004524641.1:9696312-9703504 GCF_000260255.1 Octodon degus
GTGTGTGTGTGTGTGTGTGTGTGTGTGTGTATGCTATTGATCAGAAATACATCAGAAAAATTGTGAATAATAGCCCAAACTGGAACCAGATATGTGATTTTCCTTTTGCATCAGTGAGACACAGAAATAAATTAAATTATTTGGGGCAAAAATTTTCATTGTTGTGGTTCTTTTAATTTATAAAAAGAAAAAAAATTATAAAAAGAGTCAAGAAAATAGCATCTGGGAGAAAGAAACACTACACAGAAAGTAGTGCTGTTGGAGTAATCTTCCTATCTTGTGCTGAATTTTGGAACACGTTTCTTCAGTAAATTAAAAAATTCAATGTGGTCCAACTATCCAGTAAACATTTAAAGATTTATAAAAAGAATAGAGTTTTTGCTTTTTACCTTTCAGTTTTTTACTTCAACTGAGAAGTTAGACTTCATTTCTTCAGGGTCACACTAAAGGATGAGATTTCTTTGCCTTCCTTCCTTCCAGTTGAGGCTAACGAAAACCCACTGGGCAAGCAATGCCCAAAACTACGACATTGTGCCATCCCTGTCCTGAGGAAGCACTTGAGACCTGAGTACACTCCTGTGTGAGACAAGTGACTTAGGTTGTGAGGAAATTAATCCTCACCTTCCCTTAGGCTTCTTTGTCCAGATTTTATATGTGATGTACTCGAGCTGTTCTGGCTACCGAGTTTGACCAAAGTAAAAGATACTTTCATTGCAACTTAAAGTTCTCAAATGCAAATATTTTGGGGGAGTTTATCAGTAGCCCTCAGCCCTTGATTCCTGAAGGAAATACAGTATTCTTTCAGAGTCTCAGCTATCTTGGCTTAGTCAACTAAAATATTAAGAACTGAAACCCTGGTAATGTTTATCTGACAATGGAGAGAAAATCATATTAACATAAGCTGCCTGCTGGAGCAATCTTGGACATCAGTGATGGTGCTGGGAATCAGGCCACCAGCTCCGAAAGGGTGGGAGGCCCAGGCTGACTTGGCACCTTCCCACTTCTACCTCTTACCAGCCTTTCATCCTGCATGAGCCGGGGACCCAGCAGAGAGGGGTTAAGTGGGTTGGGGAGCTGGTCCAGCTGGGGGTCATTAGCAATCAAGGACCAGCATTAAAAGGCAGCAGGAGACTAAGGGTCTCTGACAGGCTTGGCTCCAGGCGCCATCTGGAAGGAAAGAGGCTAGGAAGGTGGATTGAAAAAACAAAAACAAACAAACAAACAAAGACTTCACACAAGCCCCTTCTTGGAGATGCAGACATAAACAGTTATGTTATTTCCAACACAAATCCATGAAATTTATCTTCAAAGTGATCTAATTTTAAGAGTAGGAGCAGCCAGCCATGTGTCCAGCTTATCTGGCTATGATGGACTAGTTACTGGCCCCTGGACGGAGATCAGCCCATGACCAAATACATGACCAGGAAATTCCTAATTCTTTGAGGGTAGGTAGTGATTGCAACATCCACGCTGATGTGTGAGGCCCAAGGTACGGGCAGGGCCCCTGCAAGTGTGAGGCCTAAGGTACGGGCAGGGCTCCTACCAATGGAATTAGCCATGTTCTATATGGTATAGTACAATCTAGTACTAAAAAATTAAGTGAACAAAAAACCTGGCAGCTTTATGTAAGCTGTGTCCAAACTGATTAGTTAAGATGCATTTTTTTAAATACAGTAAAAACTAAAACAAGCCAGGGATACTTTGAAATGGTTGCTTTTATTTTGAGAACTATAGAAGTGAAGGAAGTGAGAATCAGCTTGTCATTGTTGACAAGTGTCAGTATTGACAGGAGCATGGAACCAATTTAAAGGTAAGAATATTTGATAGTTTTTAAGATTAAGACCAAGATACAGCCAATACAACTTGTAAGCCTGCTTTCCAAGCATGAGCTCTATGCAAAGCAGGTTCAAGGATAAAGTCCAGCTCTTACAGTCAGAGAGATTTAAATCTAAGAGGGGGGCAGTGAATCAGTAAAGGTAGAATGTGGCCTGTGGAACATGCCTTCCAGTCAGAGAATCAGTGACAGCGTTACACAAAAGGTGGTCTGCGAGATGGAGCTGGAAGGTTCTGTGGAATGTGTGAGATGCAGGCACATGGGAAGTCATACACGTGCCTGATAAGGAGTTCTGTCAGGAGAGGCGTCATGAACTGGTCATGGTGGTGAATACCTGTAGTCTGGGCAGCTCGGTAGCTTATCGGGAAGCAGCTCTCCTTGTCTTTCTAAAATCTGTGGGGACTTTGGTTGACTACCTTCTCAAAGTTATCTTACAGCAAACCTTGGAAAGATAGAGATGTGTGTTCTTTAGTGCCGGACCCAGAGTCATGTCCAGATTAGGGGAGTAAGCAGATGTCTTCCTCTAGTCCGAAGGTTGGGCTGGTTTGCCAGCATCCCTTTATGAGTTTGGGAGTTGCTAAACTCAGAGTTCCTCTGGTATGACAGAAGTTGTATCTGCCTGGGTCATTTCCCATTTACCCCATGACACCTGGGGACAAGGGGAACGAACATGCACATGAAGTCATGCTGCTTGATACAACCTCAAAATAGAGCTTGAGGCCAAAAGTACCCAGCTAAGTTGTGTCCAGATTCCTCATCACAGAAACTGAGACGTAATACGTACTTGCTGCTGTTTAAGCTAAGTTTTGCCATGATTTTCAAGGAGCTAATGAAAACAGCCATGACACTCTCCTTACCCACTTTCTCCACACTGACTTTCTTGCTGTTTCTTACATACAGCAGCTCTGTCCCCAGCTCAGAACCTCTGTACTAGTGACTCCTTCTTCACAGAATGCTTTCCCCTCAGGTATCTTTGTGCTTCTGTATGCCCAATCTCACATTCTTGATAGGTGCTTTATTTTTTCACATTCCAATATACAAGTTGTTGTGTTTCTTGTCTCTCTCCCTCTACTGCCCACTCTGGAAGGCCTCTGTTTACAGCTTTCCTCTGGTGCCAGGCACCACGTAAACACTGACACGTGGAGGAGGTAGGGTGCTAAGGCTGCAGCTGGAAATGCTGGGCTTGGTGCTCCTGTGGGAGACCCAAGCATAGGTGAAGGGCTGGAGGGAAGTGGTGGCAATGAAGCACAGTGCCGGGCACTGAATGTGGAAGAAGGGGTCCACAGCAGTGAATGCCGCAGGAAGGTACCTGCAGAACTGGAATGTGTAGGAATACGGACCTCCTGGGTCAGGATCCACACGGGGATTTGCAAAGATATTAACTTTGAGATATCTGGTCTAGAGCTTAGGGAGAAGGAGTGAGTGTGGTGAGCTCATCTGGGAAATGAGAGAGGTGGCTCATGGTTGGTGTGGTACCACTGTCATTTGGACATATTTGTGAGGAACAGCCAGAGCTCCTGCCTCATAGGCTGTCTTCACACCAGCATCTAGGATGCAGATGGCCTCTGATCCAGATAAAGAGTCCCATTGGAATGGCTGCTGTGCACAGAGTGGCTTGCTCTGTGTCCGGTGGGGGACCACGTGCCTTGGAGACGTGACCTCATTCAATCCTCTAGCAGCCTTACAAGGTGAGAACAATTGTTCTCATCTTGCAGAGAGGCTAGGTCACATGCTCAGGCTGACTCAACTGAGTGGCAGAGAGGAGAGGCCTGGATTCTCCAGATACCAAAGCCCATGCCTTTTTGTTGCACCCTATTGCTCCCCCTGCATGGCAGGGATGGGAGAAGCAGGAGAAGAAGAGGATTGAAGAGAATGAAGAAGCCTGAAGCAGATGCTGGCAGGGACGGGTGGAGCTGGAACTGGTCCTTGGGAGAGCGCTGCAGGCCAGCGCTGGTCCCTGGTCGCTGGTCGCTGGTGAGGGCATCCATGTCCACTGATGGGATTTTCAGTGAGAACATGGCTGTTAGGGAAGAGGAGGAAGAGGATTAACTTGGAGAGTGGTGCTCTGGCCAGTGACTGGAAGTGAGAGGTAGGTGACTAGGGCTGGGGCAAATCAGACAAACGACTGGGTGTAACGTGTCAGTCTTCAGGACACACACAAAACATTGGGTCCAAAATGACTCTAGGGCTTCGGAGCAGTCTTCCCCCTACTCTCAATAAAGCCATATTTTCAGTGACTCATTTGAATCTCATGCTGTCTATAGGACTAAGCAGAAAAACACTCTAACTTTTCATTTACAGCTGGTAAGCAAGGAATGTGAGCCTTTTGATAGGACAGTTTATATCTGCTGCTGCCAGGCCAAACGAGTTCTTAATAGAACAATTGTTCCAATACCTTTGTTGCATGAGGGAGAAGCCATGCCAGGGAATTTAAATACAAAGACCTTTTCCCCTCACCCTCAGGAGAGCTCTGAGTCTGTTCACAAACCTGCACTTGGAAGGCATACTTTAATGCATATATATGCCCTTGCACATTTCCGGTGCATCTGTCCAATTCCTGACCCAGGACACCAAGAACCTGGAAAGAATCCCCCGGGGGCCTGGGGAGATGGCTCAGTGGGCTGGGGAGATGGCTCAGTAAAATAAGTGCTTGCCTAGCAAACATAAGGGCCTGAGTTCAATCCCTGGTTCTGCCAAAAAAAAAAAAAAAAAGAATCCCCCAGGGACCCACTGTCTGGTAACAGAAGGACTGAGGTGCTTGTCAGAGCTCAAGTATCAAAGCAAGGTCTGTCAGTGCCTTGGGGACTTGGAGCCCCAGTGGGTACGGAGTTGTGCCCTAGCCCTCTGGATTGTGTTCCAGGCTGCAAATTGAAGGAGGACAGTTTTGGAGCTCCAGGAAAGTGATGACTGGGTGAGGTTAGTAGTGACAGACTAGGGCTGGAGCCTAGGCTAGCACATGAGAATTGGAGGGCAGGTGGAAGGTGACTGAAGGGTCCAGGGGAATGGACAGCAGGCGGACTCTGGTCCTTCCTTCCCCATTACCAGTGTTGTCTGTTATGTCTGGCCTTAATCACCACTACTCTGTGGGGTCCTCTCTCCTTCCCAGGGCTGGGTGCTTTCTGGTGTACCTAACCACAGGGCACAGCAGAGTGAGTCATCTGGGAAGAGAAAAAAAAAGGCATCTGCCATTGGCTCTGTTGTATCTAGGAAGTCCCTCAGGAAGACCCAAATACAAAGCCTAGAGTTTGTCCCCCACACATTGTCCCTTTCTCCCTGAACCCGCCCCAAAGTCAGTGGAGGCAGGCTAAGCTCTGCGCTACCTGGAGACACCATTCCCTTCTCAGCTTGCTTCATGGCTGTGTTTGGTCAACGTGTCAGACTCTGTCTTAGACACTTGGCCTCTTGCTGGGACCCAATATCTGATAACCAACATAAGGGAGGAGAGGTTCATTTTGGTTTAAGTTTCCAGTCTGTAGTTGGCTGGCTTCATGGCACGGGGCAAGGGCCTGAGAGGAAGATAGCTGCTTATCCACCCCACTGCCAAATGGAGCTTTCAAGTCTGAATTTTTTCTTTTGGAGATAAGTAACTTCTCCAAACTTCTTCCTGCTGAACAAATAACCAACAGTCCCTCCTCTCCTCAGCTGAAAAGAAGTGACAGAATATGCAGAGGCCGGCAGCCCCAGGGGGCTGGAGCCTGGTTTCCTTTCCACTAGGGAGGAGGATGTGCCAAAGAAGAGCGTGGGAAGTGATGAAGCAAACATGCAGATATGGAAAATCCCTGCCTCTCTCCCTCCACCGCGAGCAAGTGAACCTCAATGGATGAATCCGATGAACCTGAGGGACCATAAAACCAAGGTACCCAGGAAGCAGGGAGCGAAGGGCGGTTCTGGAGGGAGAGGCACCCTTCCTGTCTGCCCTGTGACTGGCCTCTTGGACCAGGCCCTGCCTCCTACCAGCACACTCAGCTCTGAACCCTCTGAGGAGCCATCTCCCCAGCCTTGCTGAGGACAAATCTACTATGCACCCTGTGACCCATCACCTTCCAAAACCCTAACCTTTGAACGCAGAAGACTTGGGGGGCGGCATTCTAGATCTAAGCCACAGCAGATTCCTTTTCTCCCTGGCAGTGAAAGCTGGCCCTGATCTTCATTTGGTTTTACTCTGGCCCTTCTCTGTGGCTGGGCCTTGTTCTGGGCACAGGAGACATGGCCATGAGCAAAGATGTCTGCCCTTATGGAGATTACAACCAGGGACGAAAGATACCATAAGCAACAGAGGTAATGGATAGGTGTAGGATTTCCTAAGTTAGCCATAAAGATCATTTTTGTAAAAAAAGAAAATAAATAGTAGAGCAGGGCAGAATAACTAGTCTTGCTGTTGCTAAGGCCCCAGTGCTGGCCCTGCTGCAATTCCTTCCAAGGGCTGATGAGACCACACAATCCCTGCCTGCAAATACACCCCATTAGATGGCCCTTGCCCACCTGGCTGGGCCTGGCCAGACCCGTGCTCTTCCTTGGGCTTAGGGAGCTAGAGCAAAGCAGGAGCAGGTCACAGACAGGCTGATGCATTGCTTCATGCTGACTGGTGCCCTCGCAGCTCTGTAGAAGGGCGGCTTTCTCCGCATTCTCTTATCCTCCCAGGACCCAAGGGACAGTGTGACCAGCGGCTTTATAGGGGAGGCCCTCTATCCCTGAGAGCTGGCCTGTAGGCTATGATGCTAAAAACAATGTATTTTAGACTTTTCAAGAAGGATTCTTGGGCCAAGGTGGTAATGAGATTCAAAAATTGGTTTATTTGGATGGGGGTTCACACAGGAGGGAAAACCCTGCTTCTACCTGCATATTCTCTTTAGTGCAGCTCAAAACTACAGGGAGGAGTGGCCAAGTACCTCAGAGGACTAAAGCGCCTGCTTAGATAGGCACAGGGACGGGGTTTTATCCCTGGTGTGCGGTGCCAGCCCCGCCCCTGGGATGTGCTGAGACAGCAGTTAAGACTGGGCATGGTGGTACATGCCTGTGATCCCAGCACTTGCAAGGCTGAAAACAGGAGGATCACTACAAGTCTGATCTGTGTAGTGAGACCCTGTAGACCCTGGACTAAATACATTTTTTTAAAAAAGCTACAGGGAGGGAGTACTTGGCAGCCCATGAACAAGCAGTGGTATATGGAAATGAACTCTGCTGTACCCATGTCTGCCATTTTCAAAGATTTCTATAATGTTATTGTATGCTGTCTCTTATTTATTTTATTGAACATGGCAGTAGGAGGCTTTTGAATTTTCCTGTCTTGTCCTCTCTCATTCTGAAGAATGGGGCCTTCAAGGAAAAAAGTACTCAACTACTCCTGATTCCATTACC
>NW_004524641.1:9704664-9714507 GCF_000260255.1 Octodon degus
TTGACTTAAAAAAAACCCAGAGGTTTGTACCTATGTTGTTTATTTATTATTTCTTGCCTATATCTTGTAATATGAGAAACTACTTTGGCAGTAACAATACACAATGTACTAACAATTGTTACTCTCCTAAAATCTTGTTTTGAGATTTTGTACCATTGATTTTATTTTTTTTCTTTAAAATAAAAATAACTGATGTCAAAAAAAATTACAAAACAAATTTTCAAATAAAAAACTAAAATTAAAAAAAAAAAAAGAACAGCCCTTCTTAATCCAGTATGTCATTGCTTCTATATAAAACGGACCCAAAGGTCTCCTGTGTGTGGACAGTGACTGAATTATGGGGTTGCCGTAGCTGAGTCGCTGTTATGAAGAAGGTGGTGAGAGGCTCATCACCGGGCTTGTGGCCTAGAAGTCTGCTCTCTGAGTCCTCTTTCCTCCTTTCTCTCCGCTTCCTGGCCGCTGTGACATGAGCTGCTTTCTCCCTTCTGCTGTGCCTTCCTGCCGGGGAGCTGGCCCACTTTAGAGTGCAAACCCTTGCTAAAATAAACTTCTCTTCCCTTAAGCTTCAGATGTTGGGTGCTGTGTCTCAACAAGGAGAACATGACCGAGGAACTCAACACTACATAAATGGCTCATTAATTAGAACACACATTTCACAACAGAATACACAATTCAGATTTTATCCTCTACTCAGATGCACAATCCTCAAGACTGCTGAGTTTCAGAACTGTTTAAACACAGAAAAGTATTTTTTAAATTCTCAATTGATAAAATATACTGTGCTCTGTTTATTTTTCTTGGGTATGCCTTCGTAAAAAGATACTGCGCACTATACATTCCATGAAGCAAATGTGGTGGGAAGTAGAAAGAAAGTCACTTTTTCAAACTCAAAACCACAGGGAGTTTTCATTTAGGGAGACCTTGAGAAACATTAGGTGACACCCATCTGATAGAGCGTAGTAATTTTATTGACCATTTAGACTCCCAACACAGAGAACACTGTCTTCAGCCTCCCTTCTGTGAATTAGCCTCATTCAGCAATTCAGCAACAACAAATACAACAGAAATAAAACTCTTGAGGTAAATGCTGGCTGTTTTGGCTTCATAGTGCAGCCTTGTACTAGGGTAAGAGAGTTTCCTCAGCCCAGCATGGTGGCACAGGCCCGTAATCCTAGCACTGAGGGAGGCTGAGGCAGGAGGACTGCAAGTTCAATGATCTTGTCTGAATTTTTTTTTTTAAAGCTCAGTGGTTGTGTATGCTTGGGTCCAATCAGGGGGTGGGGGTGGGGAAAGGGGGGGAGAGAGAGAATATGAATGAATAAATGAATGTAAATCTCTGCTTTCCTGTATGTTGTAGGTATCCTTTCCAGACATCAGACATCTGGGGATATCTAGTCCTTCTTGCACTCTCCCTGATCAGTCTGGGCCAGGCCTGGCCCAACAGAGTCCCCTTTCTTCACCCACAGTGCTTAGCTTGGGGGTGGGCACAGGACCCAGGCAGAGCTGTGGTCCCACAGGGAATCTGAGCTTTGGGCCCTGGAAGGGGACAACCTCTTGCAATGTGAGTTTTTTTGTTTTTTGTTTTTTAAAATAAGATATCTATCTTTTTTTTCCCCCCCAGTAACAGGGATCAAATTTGGGACCTCGCACTTGCCAGGCAAGTGCTTATGCCATTGAGCTATATCCTCGAGTTTGTGGGATAGGCTGAGGGCTGGCAGGGTCACTTTCCCAGTGATCACAACATCAGCTGCTGGAGTAAGAATCACTGAGTGACAAGAAGAAAGAGACAGAGGCCTAAAGACATCGCTGAGGTCCCAGTTGCATTGTGGCTGCAGGTAGTTAGAGAGCTGGGTTTCTAGTTCTTGAATCTAGATGAGGGATGCGCATAGTCACTGCCCTTATTGCTGATTATCAGCAGAGACTGTCCCTCCCTGCACCCCAGGGACTCTAGGGACCTCTGCTGGCAATGCCTGAGCATCCAAGATGGGGCCAGTCTGTCACATTCTAGGTCATGTTGGCCTTGAGAACCACTAGGTCATTAGCTGGTGTGTGGAGGCTCCTGGAGAGGCAGCTGCTTATATGGTGTGTGAGTGGACGGGGCGTGGTATGCAGTATTTCATTATTTCAATATTAGCCAGAGGGGCAACAAGCTCGCGCTCCACCATCACTCTTAAGGCGCCCACTCCCTACTCATGGCGTTGACGGTGGCACTGCCATTCGTGTGGAAGCAAGAGCCAGGAGCTGGGTGAGCACGTGGGTGATTTCCCACCTACATCAGAAGAAACATGAAAGAGCAGCTCTTAATTACAACCAAATATTAGCTCTGGCTCCTGGGAACTCATCATCCCATCTCAAGGTCTGTATTTATGAAAATTTAAGCAATGTCTTAAAACATGCTAATGTGCTCTTTGTTTATTTCTTTCCCTGACAGATTAATTTATTCCAAGGGACTTTGGTTCTCAAGCGCTAACATATTGATCCGGCCTATGTACGACATAGCTAACAGCCTGGGGAGGAGATTTCATTGGAAAACAAAAGTCTTTCTTGTAGTTTTCCATAAGTAATTAACTTTTTATTGTGGGCCCTGGAAGGCGTCCAGTTTTCTCTGGATTTGCCTCTCTGACTTTTAGATCAATGGGTGATTTTGTGAGAGGCCGTGTGCTCTGAGACACGTATGCACAATTACACACACACACACACACACACACACACTCACCCCCCCCCACACACACATGCTTTGTGGGCTTGAATGAGCCAGGTGGAGGGCAATAGGCCCATGAGGAAGGTTATGTGATTTTTTTCCTACTGGGTTACAGCTTTCCAAGAGCTTCTATGTTAAGGACAACATTTAGACAGCAATAAGAATCTGAGGCACTGGTTCTGGAGAAGAAAAGGAAAGGGCTAAAAATGCTGCTTATTATTTTATTATTATTATTATTATTATTATTATTATTATTTTTGCAGAACCAGGGATTGAACTCAGGCCCTTACACTTGCCAGGGAAGCGCTTATTCCACTGAGCCATCTCCCCAGCCCTGCTGCTTATTATTGATGGAACATCTCCTGGTGACTTTTGGGCCCTTCGGTCTCGTACAGTGAGTGCCATTGTTGGGTCAAAGTAAAGCTTACAAAGGTCTATCATTTTACTTTCTATTAATTGATCCTCTGTTGTTTTTGTAGCGTACACCTGTATCAACAAGTCTATGGCCGTATCTTGTAGAGAGTAAAGGAAGAGTAGTAAAATGATCCCAGAACTCGTACGTTGCGAACCCTAATGTCTGTGATAGTATTTCCATTATGAGATTAACTTAGTGGAATAGAAAGCTCCTAAAACATTCTTCTCCCCAAATTTCAGGCAACCTCTTAAGCATCCTTGAGTTGCGTGGTAGCTTTAAAAGTCTGCAAATTCAAACCAGAACATCGAAAGTCAGTGACTTCTAAAGGTATTATTTGTCCTTCACAAATCTGTTAAATCAGCAAGCAAAATAGATTTTGTTGCTTTTTATAATTCCTGATTTCTTTGTTCCTTTACCTAGAGGTTTTTTTTTTTTTTTTTTTTTTCCTTTTTAATGTATTTGGTGTGGGTCTCACTATGCAGCTTGGACTCCTATTGATTCTACTGTTTTCAGCCTCTCCAATGCTGGGATTATAGTTGTGCGTCACCACGCCCACCTGGACTGGGTCACTGGCTCAGAGCGCCCCAGGGGAACCCTGGTCCCAGCTTTTGCCAAAGCAGGCACTTAGTCCGCTGAGCTATCTCACTGGCCCTGCCTAGAGCTTTATAAATAAAAATACCCTCCATATTACTTGTAAAATGCTAAGTCAGAACATCATGTAGTTATTTTTACAACATAATGTTGTGTTTATGACTAGGCTACGTGGTGTGCGCACTTTCGACTAACCGCTACGACACAAAACTGACATGCGCGTAGCCACAGCAAGGTGCAAGCCGCAGGTGCTCAGGCCGCTCCTGCTACACCGCCCACTTCCGCTCCTGTCCACCCAGGGCCTTTCTCGGCGGGTTCATAGTCCACCCCGCGATTTTCTTTGGTCAGCGAGACTGGGCTGCCCTGGTGTGTGTATTTCTAGGCAGAAACAAGAGTTAAGATTTGCCAAGTCTCAGCCATAACCTGAGGCAACAGTCTGGGTGGAAACTGCTTTGCAGTCAGGTTGGGTCCTGGAGGGAAGGCAGCGGAGCAGAGCCAGGGTGGATAAGGAAGCGTAGCAGGAGGGAGGAGTTCTGTGGTTATAAACCGCTGAGTGGCCGGGACGGCTTGTTTCCTCTCATAATCTAATCCTGTGTGATGTCGTAGCTTAAACTAAATATGTATACGACACCTACTTAGTAGTTTCCACCCTAGACATTACCATTTGATAATAACAAACTAATAGCAAAGATCTCATCTGATTTATTTTTTTGACGGAACCGGGGATTGAACTCAGACCCTTGAGCTTGCCAGGCAAGTGCTTATTCCACTGAGCCATCTTCCCACCCCCCTCATCTGATTTATAATTGAGAAAAATATAAATTTTTACTTATGAGTACTTTCCCTTCCAAATTATAATTTTATCCATGAAATCTGGAGATATCAGCCACATTAGTCTATGCCATAGGAATAATTAAGAGAGAAAAAGCATATATCAATGTTTTAAAACATTAAAAAAATCATTTAGAATAAAAAAAGCACATAGACTGTTAAGTAGCTTATACCATAATATAGTGTTTTATTTATTCTTAGATAATATATTAGATTTCTTCAAAATTTTTCCTAACAGTGCTTTCCACTTTATAGTTCATGATCCATTAATGTTTTCAATTTCAAACAATACGATTACTTTTATTTGGGTGAAAACTTCACCTGGGCCTGAATCATGAACTTAGGCAAAGTGACCCAAGGCCTCCCCCAAGGACCACTGGTCACTAGGAAGGTGTGTCTCAGGGACCTGCAGGTGGAGAGGCCAAGGCGAAAACACAGACTAACACTTGATTAGGACATTTCAGATGTTAATCTGAAGGATGGCTTCCTTCATCCTATAGGCCCTGAGGAGTTGTTGAGGCTTCCATCAGAAGAATGAGAGAATAAGATATAGCAATTGACAGTGGCGTACAGAATCAGATAGAAGGAAAAGAACTAGGGGCCGGGGAGATGGCTTAGTAGGATAAGCGCTTGACTGGCAAACGCAAGGATCTGAGTTCAATCCCTGATTCCTCCAAAATAAATAAATAAATAAATAAATAAATAAATAAATAAATAAGAAGAAGGAAAAAAACTAAAGAGGAAATTAGAAGGGACAGGGAGATAGGTCAGTGGTATAAGTGTCTGCCTGGCAGGTGCAAGGGCCTGAGTTTGATACCTGTTACTCCCCACACACACACAAAAGAGGGAAAAAAAAGGGATAGAGGAAAGTACAGTGGTCCAGACTGAGGTGGATTGAGAATGTCAGAAACAAGAATGAATTTAACCTTTTTTTTGCCCTCGCACCCATGAGAACTAAGACAAATCCTATTGATTAGAAGTGCTATACTTTGTAGACAAAATTTTGTTATAATGTAGCAGAAAATCCAAAGGAAAAGGGTAGGCCAAATATATCACATGAACCATTAATATATATATGAGCCCACAATTCCCTACTGCTTACATTCATTGGACGCCTTCGACTACCATACGGTGCCTCTAGGACACCATCACTGAGATAAAGTGGGTGAGCGCCAAGGAGGGAAAGTAATGGATGATGGTCCACTGATGGCGTTAACACCGTGTGAGGTAAGTTTTACATTGTTTAGTGATAGACACTTCAAGACTACTTAAGCCTAAATATTAAAAAGCAGTTTAAAGAATAATGGGAGCCTGGGGCTACACTCAGTGGACAGTGCCTGCCTAGCCTGTGTGAGCACATAGAACCAATCCTTAGCACTTCAAAAACAAAAAACACAACAAAAATGATAGAAAGAAAATATGGCTGACTGTATAATCTTGAGGTTAGGACCAAATTCCTTGCCACAAAGCCAAAGGCAGGCACTTTAAAATATTGAACTGACTACACCAAGATGGACAAGATGAAACAGAAACACCCATTTACCAGTAAGGACAAGCAAGCAAACAACAATAAAGAATCTAAACAAAATCCAAAGGCAAGTGACAAAGTGGAAAATATACTTGCAACAGCTGCATTTTACAACAGACCATTATGTCTAATATGCAAAGGGCTTCTACATCTCTGCGAGAGGAGATTTTCTGCCCAGAGCTCGCTCTGCTGGAAGAGAGCTTACTTTCTAAAATTTCTCTTTTCAGAAGTAGTGGCCTGGTGTAAGGCCAAATAAGAGTTCCCAGTCCTAGTGGAACTGCATACCATAGCTGGATCTGGACCTTCCTAGGTACAGGGGAGACAGGCGGAGCAGGGGAGGGGAGCATCGTGCAGCATGATAGGAAGGTAGGATAGGCAGAAGCGTGGAAGAAAATGCACAGAGAAAGGCAAAGGCTATTTTTAAAACACAGAGTATTCTGAGATGTAAAACCATCGAATACTCAGAACCCAGGCACTAGGATAGAAGGGACTGAGTTTAAGTAGCGGCACCACAAGACCTGGGGCAAAGACTTGCAGATAAATGGGTCCTGCCTTTAATATTTAATATTTAATAGTAGTAAATTATAGTCATACAGCTCACCAGGTTCCAGTCATATCTTATCTCTGGACACAAGCAACTTCATTTAATTCCCGCAACCATGCTGGAAGATTTGCACTTTAATTCCCATTTTACAGATTCAGAAACTAGACTTCAGGACTGCTTTATCAAAGATCACATAATTAGGAAATAGCTGGGGGATTGAGATTTGGACCATTTAACTCTAGAGCCCATGTTCTTACCACTGCAGTCTACTTGCTGGGGCATGACTGCCAGCAGCGGGCCCCAGTGGACCCGGGCCTGTGGCCTGCAGCCCCAGTGTGGCTGTTAGCAGAGGGGCTGTGCTTCTAATTTGCCAGGTAGGACATCTACATTCTCCAAGGGCTCCTGAGCGTCAGGCTAAGCCAGGAGGCCGAGAGATCGCAACAGGAAGAGCTGCCATGAAATAAATGATCTCTTCAGCCTTCTGGTCACTCTGATCCTTCTTCGCAGCGACTGGATTATACTGTTTATTCAGATGGAGGCAGGCCACAGTGCCAAGCGCTGTACAAGGCAGGGGAATTTATTTGTGAGGCTCTTTGATGTCACATGCATCCTAGAAACACCCGGCTGAGACCGGGAGAGCTGCTTCATGTTTATGCCTCTAAATAGAACCATTTGAGTACACAGACTAAGAGACTCGGCCCAGGAGTACTGTGTTTTCTCCAACAGAGTGATTCATTGCTAATGTCTTCATTTTGGACACTGCCGTTGAATGTGAAACCATATGCTTTAAATTAAAAGCACACTAAGCAAATCACAAGTTTCTCAAGATGGTACTTAGAGTCTGTTTTGGTATCTACTGGTTGCCAAAAGACCCATGTGATCTTGTAATTGAACAACAAATATTTTGTGCAAAATCAATCACTTTAGCTGTCCCCAAATGCTATGATTATGACGCGTAAATGCTCTGTTAGGAAATAGGTTGCACAACCGGGCTCATTTCGGGTTGTTCGTACCTTAGTCCAAGATTGTCCCAATCTTTCTCTAGCCATCTTATTCTAATCCACTGTATCAGCTTGCAAAGCTTTTAGTTACATGAGCAATAATGACTGAACAGAGCCAGAACTGTTGGCAGTAGGAGTGCCAGTAACAGATACTCTTGTACCTACTTGGCCCGCAGATTCATTCACCTGGGTGGATACCAGAATCAGCCAGTGTTTTTGCTGCAATCATCAGAAATCAACTGAGACCATCTTGAGGAAACAAAGGTATTCATTGGAGGGAAGTCAGAGACTCAGAATGGATGGGAGGGTAGGAGAGAACCCAGCTCGGACAGTAGGCAGGACCCAGGGGCACTCTGAGGGCTAGGTAACCCAAATAGCTCCTCTGCAGCTGTCCTCAACCCCCGAGTCCTCCTTGGATGGCTCGCGAGTCTGGGAGGAACATTAGCATGGCGGGGTCTCCTTATGGGCTTGCTCCATAGCAATTCTGTGGTGGAGGAGAGGTGCGTGGCCCCTATGTCTCACGTAGAGAGGACAGAGACCCTGCAGGAAGAGGGGTTGCTGAGGGCGACACAAGGTTAGCATCCAAAATCCTAGTGCCATAATCCTGAAAGGGGACCTTCTGCCCAGCCTTGTCTTCCTACCCAAAGGAAAAGTTTACGGACAGGAAACCAATTTGTGTGGGTCAAAAAGAGGTGACAGCGGCACCATGCTCTAGTCAAAGGCCAGAGGCCAAAGGGATGCCTTTTCTTAGGGATCCAAGGTGCATTTGATGGGCCTGTGCCTGGTGACTGTGAGGTGAGGCCAGTGGCTTCTCAGCAGGGTGCAGTTTGGTGGCGTCACCTTCTGCAAAGGGCACCACTTCTCATCCCTAAGTGGCCTTGTCAGGCCCAGAGGGCAGAGAGGTGTGTGAGGTAGTGGTGACTGGGGGGCAGGGGATGAAAAACAATAGAGAAACACATGCCTATTTACAAGTGTGTTCTTTCCTTCCATGAGCCCTATGGGCAGGAGAAAACATATAGTCAGAATTAAGGAATTTCATGGCCAAATCAAGTCCAATTAGGAATGTGTGGTAAAGCTTAGGTATGTGGAACAGTTAAAACAGTTCTGCACGATTTATGCTGTACCCCGAGGCCAGCTTAGCTTAGGTAAAAGCCAGCGTGGGGGAGGAGAAGGCAGAGGGGCTGGAAATGGTAAATGTCAACAGAAGGACCCCCCGGGAAGGGAGATGTGAGGGGCTCATGGCCTGGCTCTCTCCCAGGCCTGGGACCTGAAGTGACAGCTTCTCTGGGGGCTGGTGCAGTGATGGTTCTCTGAAAGTTGTGACAGTGCTTCTAGGATTTTTGTAGTATTTCAACAAAGCCAGCTGGAATCACTATAAGGCTAATTAGAGCTTTAAATTTCTGTCCTTTGGGCTGGAAAGTGACTCCCTCAATATAGTGACATTGACAGTGCCACGCTGGTGGGGTAAGGCCTACTGGCAGCCTTTCCTATAATTAATGAGAGAAAGTGAGAAAGTTAATTTTATACCCTTGGGAGAAGATACACATTTCAAAACATTATATCTACAAGAAAGCAAATAAAAGGTGTACCAGCAGTCACCTGGGTTCAGATATTGTGACTGCAAAAGGCCTCTGCTGGGATGTAGCCATATTTGCAAGAGTAAACTCATGAACAACAGAGACCACAGAGGCATGATTCACTAAGCGCAATAAGTGAGGAGGGGACAAGGATTGTCGGGCAAGACAAAGGAAACCTGGGTATGCAATGTGTTAATTATTGAAACCGTCCTACCAATTTGATTTGAAACTGTCTCATTGCTATTTGTTTATCAATAAAATTATGGAAAAAAAAAGGAACCTGGAAGCCATGCTGGCACCCTCACTGGAGCTTGGGGTTCTGGGCCTCTGGGGACACCCCTAAACACTGAATATAATAGTAAACAAATAGCAGGTGTACTACCCAAAATTAGGAGATGGTAGAAATACAAATCTTATGGACCAGCCAGATAGCTCAGTGGATTAAAGCACCTGCTTACGCAGATGCAGGGACTGGAGTTTGATCCCTGGTGTGCCCTGCTGGACCTGCCCCCGGGGCGTGCTGAGATGTTGAATGAGACTGGGCATGGTGGCGTGTGCCTACAATCCCAGCACTTGGGAGGCTGAAAACAGGAGGATCATTGAGTCTGATCTGTGTAGTGAGACCCTATAGACCCTTTACTAAGTATGTAAAAAA
>NW_004524641.1:9714607-9718882 GCF_000260255.1 Octodon degus
ATACATACAAGTCCACCAATGGCTTCTATCTTGTAATTTAGTCTTGCCTGTCAGAAGTTGTACCAAATAGCACATCTCCTCTGTGGCCACAGTATTCTGCACAGCCATCAAGCCATCCATAGCTAAGGCAGTAGTGTAAGAATGGCTGTGAGATTCTGAACATGCTGGAGACTGTCCTATATGATGGGCTGATTTTATCTTTATGGTTCACTGTAACCACAACATGGTGTTATTGTTTCTGTTTTACAGAGATGGAGACCTAGGTTCTGGGATGATAAGGGACTTTCTGGAACCCCTGGGCTCATCAACACAGACCTGGGTGCTTTCTGGGTCACTCTTGAGCCCAGGTACTGTGGCACCTGAGGCACAAGCCTCTCCTGAGGTCCATGCCACACTTCCTCTTAGCTGGGTCAAGTGCAGCCAAGGGGCATCTAATCATCACCTTCTGGACCCTTTCACTTCAAGAAAGTAGACAAGAGATGCCTGATAAAGATGCCTGATAATGCTGGAGATGGTGCACACTCAGGGCGAGGCGGCACTCCGACCTGTTCCACGTACCTAAGCTTTGTCACGTGTTTCTAATTGCCAGCAGGAGGCAGGACTGAAGCCAGGTGCAAGTGGCGTTGGTGCCCAAATCCAGGTTTGTGCACGTGGCGCACCTGCTGCTGATTGGAGTCAGGGTGCTGCCCAGGATCTGTCCCGCTTAGGACAATGAATCTGCAGCACCAGTTAGCTATTGTGTTGTATATGTGCTGCCCAAGCTGGCATGGCCATCTTGTCATCTAGTCCCGCAAATTCTTGGTAAAATCCCCATTTGCCATTAGAAAATTCATCAGTTGCAAACCACAGAAACCATCTCAAGGTTTTTAAAAAAATCAACACAGGTGACATTAGTATATGAGACAGCACAGTTTGGAAGAGTTGGCTTCAGGTACTCTAGGGATTTAAATCGTGTAGCCCTGATTTTCACTTTCCTGTTGTCTCCTGTCCTGTCTCTCAGCTCTGCTCCTCCCTCTCTCCTCAGCTGTGGAGCCATTCTGGGGTGATAGGGCAGGAGGGGGGTGGGTGTGGGGGTGAGAGGGAGCCAGGTATAGAGTCAGACAAGGCTAATGAACCCTTTGCTCTCTGCTGGACCAGTCACAATCTGCAGGGGGATGCATGATTTGGAAGAGCAGGCTTGGATCACATACCCAAAGTTGGGGCCAGGGGCCAGTGAAATTTCATTGAGTCCTATCAGAATCCATGAGGTATGTATATCTGGGGAAAATTTCTCTAGAGAATAAAGTCAACAAAATCAAAGAAAGATAAGACAGTGTTGATGACAGTGTCATTGTGACTATCTCAGGTTCCAAGTCAATAAGCTCTAAGAAACAACATGGATTCTCAATAGAAAATGGTGAGATGTTTCATAATACAGGAAAATCTCACAGATGTTCTGGACTAATGACTACCAGGGTACACATCAGAGAGAGCTGGAAACAAAACAGTGGAAAGCCAACACTGCAGCATGTTCAAATATATGGAGCTCATTTATTTTAAGATGTACAGTTCTCTTCTAATTACTTACGATACTTCACAGCATATTATAAGTGGACCCTTGTATGTTTTGTGGGAATATGTATGTTAGGAATAAGGATTTCACTTGAATCTCTGTTTTTCTAGCCCTTGCTGCGGGTAGAAGAGTCAATATTCAGGGCAACTTGCTCAGTGATATGCCTTTTCCAGGCTAATGTGCAGAAGGGATTGTGTGATATGGAGGCAGTTGACTTAGATAAATTCTTTGACTTTGGGTGAGCTTCTTGGGTTACTGCACCTCAGTTTTCTCAGTGGAAATAGTTAGATTGTCCTGAAAGCTTGTGAATCATTCATCCATTCATTCATTCATACATACATACATTCATGTATTTAAATGTCAGGGATATTTACTGGGCACCTACCGTGGCTGTGTGACGGGCACCAAGGATGCACTGGGAAGCTGAAGGAATGCGCTTCCTGCCCTCCTGCACATTATGCTCAGTGAGAGACAAATGCAAGGAAAGGACTTTCAGAAAGCACCTGGCACAGGGCTTGGTACTTAGTAAGTGCTCAGCAAATGCGAACTGCCTCCCCTTTCCTTTCCCTGCTGATCCACTCACTCATTCCTAGTGAGGTGAATATTTTGTGTTGCTCTAAACTTCTTATGTTAAAATCTGAAATCGCTGACTTGATTATACTAAGAAGTGGGACTTTGGGGGAGGGGATTGGGTCACAAACAATGGGATTAGTGCCTCCAGTAAAGGGCCTGAGACTGTCTTCCCCCTTTAGTCCCTTCTCCTCGGTGAGGACACATCATAGAAGCTGACATCAATGAGGAGTGGATCTTCACCAGATACCAGAGGAAAACTTTTTTGTCTTTTATAAAGCATCAAGTGTGATATATTTCGCTGTTGCAGACGAAATGGACTACGTCACTCATCTTAACCAATAAATGATAGAAAGTGTCTTCATTTCTCTTCATTTATTGAGAGGCCTGGAGAGACTTAATGTTTTTTCTTTCCCTAACTTTCTGCAAGGCTTTAGGCCATGACTTCCTCATTAGAGCAAGGCGAACGGGCTTACTACAGGGAAACTCACTGTGGTCGACCCCTTGAATTCTATGTCTGATCTTAGCATGACAGCCCTATTGTTACTACCATAAGGCCCTTCATCACCAACCTCACTACAACATGAAGCTTGTTAGGGATAGATCTATCCTGTTCCTCTTGGAAACAGTCTCACAAAGCATCTCTACTGAATAAGTGATTGTCAAAAGCTGGGGACGTGGCTCGGTGGTAGAGCACTTGCCAGGCATGTGGGAGATCCTAGTTTCAATCCCCAGTACCTAACAAAATAAGAATAAAAGTGACTATGCCATACACATAAGAGAAGGTACAGTTATTGTGTGGGCTTTAGTTTACACAGATTGATTTGGAATCCCAGTACAAGCTATGGGCTTGGGGCAAATGATTTAAACTTTGGACCTCATTTTCTACATCTATAGATGGGAATTAACCTATTTCAAAGGAATGTTGTGAGGACTGAGTAAGATAATATGAGAGATTCTTGGTATGGAAAGGGCATTCAGGGAGCAGACCGGACTGCCTTAAGCTGAGAGGTGACTGCACAGGAACTGCATAATGGGCCATGTGAGGAACTTGTGTTGGCAAGCAAAGCACCTGCAGCTGGTCCTAGCCTCAGGCCTGTGTGTTCTTAATGAGTTCAACACATAGTATTGAGACTTTCTGTAGGTGTAGTATTCTTCTAGCAGAAACTGGGGAAGAGACATTAGCAAAGACAGCTGGCAGCCTGGGGATGTTGTTCAGTGCTAGGATGCTTTCCTAGCATGCACAAGGCCCTGCTTCAATACCCAGCACAGGTAGAAGAAAAAGTTAAAGAGCAAGTGTGGTGGCCTTGGGCCAAGTGCATACTCTGGGCTTTAGTTCCTTACCTGCAGGAGGAGGAGGAGGAGGAGGAGGAGGAGGAGGAGGAAGAGGAGGAGGAGGAGGAGGAGGAGGAGGAGGAGGAGGAGGAGGAGGAGGAGGAGGAGGAAGCAGCAGCTGAACTTAGACGGTCTCTAAGCAGTGTTTCAATTCTGAAGTTTTGTGATTCTAGGGCTGAAAAATCTGTGAGAGAACTTGGTAGAAAAGAAAAAAACATCTTTGCCATGCTCTGGCTCACCACCCTTTCCCGTACCAGCCCTGCCAACTGCTGACTGAGCCCTATGTTGACACCAGCCTTGGGTTTTCAGAGAAGATCTCTTTTGTCCATTGAAATGTGAAAAGGTATGGCTTACAACTCTGACATAGCTTTGTGTTTTTAGTTTTGATCTCAGGGAAAGTAGTTTGAACTCATTTAGCATGATTATGAGAAATGCTAGCCCTCTGTACCTTGAAAGAAGAGAGCCAAGAGCTCTGGCCCTTGTGGGAAATAGAAGAGTCTTTGTGAAGGTCTAAAATCACAGGCACATATTGATACCAGTACAAGCTCTTAAATCCACGGGAGTCCCTGGTGCTCAAAAGAGAGTAATCAAAAACCCAAATTAATAATTACACGAATAGATTTTCCTAAGGAAAGAAAAAGATTGTCTATGCCTGAGGCCATTGGAAAAAAATAAGGTTCCAAGTAAAGAGGGCAAAATAATAAAATATCCAAAGGCCCAGGTTGATAATGTTCACTTTTAACTGTGGAGAGTGAGTATAGTTTTGTCATATTTTCCTTCTACCGACCCTGTCCCCGTGAGTACTTGTGGGTATATAT
>NW_004524641.1:9719252-9725591 GCF_000260255.1 Octodon degus
TGGGAATATGGGTGTGAGTGCTGCTGGGATTATGGGTGTACTACACCCAGCCTGGGGCAGATAGCCTGAATGCAACTTAAGGGAGACAGACTTGCTCTCTGTAGTCATTGTTGCTGCTACTCCTCCATTTGACTCTTGCTCTTTGTCGCTGTCATGAAAAGTTGCTCTCTGCCGTGTGCCGCTCTGCCTTGGAGCCAGCTCAGTATGGACTGAAACTTCCAGTAACTGTGAGCTAAATAAACCTTTTGAGTGTGGGTATTTGTCTCAGCAATGAGAGAAGTGTAACTGAGACAAATATCAACTCCAGAAAGTGACAAGTTTGAGCAATATTTCAATCAAGCTTCCATGGGTATACTGTAAAACTTCTATGGTTTATTGTTTGAGAGCGGTTGTTTTCTTTTGTTTACCTGTGTTAGTGTAAATTAATCAAAACACTTAAAAACCCAGGTCATGTACACTTGCAAAGGCAGGTATAGGAAGTTATATATGCAGAGTTTATTGATACTACTTTTCTGAAATGATCCTTCAGCAAAAATGGTGAAATTTTCACTTTGTTAGCATCAGGCAGACTTGGCAAGACAGAAGACTGACGTGCCCATTCATTAAACAAAGAAAATCTATCCAAACTCATTTTCAAAGCTTTTCCTCAAGTATTGTTTATATGAACTGTTAAATAGTTAGGTAATCAATTGTCAAAGTAGCAGTTCCTGGAAGAATTATGGCCCACGAAGCTGCCAAGACATCTGATTTTGACATCAAACTTAATTTCACAAAATTTTAGATTTAGTTTAAATCTGATTTAGATTGGACTCGGGGCCATCAGTAATTAGAGTTCACGAACATAGCAGGCTCTCTGGTGCCTGGGAAAGGCTTCGGGACCACTGAAACCAAAGTTTCCATCATGTGACCTTCAGGGAGGGAGCAGATCCACTTTTGAATTAAGAACTTTTCATCTCACAGAAAATGAAAAATAATGAGCAATTTCTCTGGGTCATGTATGTCTGCTGCCAGAAAAATAAAAGACATCAGAATTTTTCAGTAACATACATAAGAGGCACCATTTTTGCTTTTATGTAAAGTATCAATCCCACATGTAATTGCTGAATATTTTCTAAATTAAGAGCCCATGTGGTGAGCGGGTGCATGCAAAAAGATAATCAGAAAAATCTCAGCATTAAAACATAGTCTCCAAGTAAAAACACATAAATCACATTGGCAAGGCCCAGGCTGCAGTAGAAATTACTGCTCTCAGCCTGGTATTCCCATTGAATCTAGTTCAGGGGAACTGGAGAGGGACTGGCCTCAGGACACAAGGTAAAGACAAGCCCCAACCGACTGTTACAAAGCCAAACACTAAACATGAGACAAGACGGTGAGGCGTCCTCGACTTACAGCACAGTCTTTGCCAGGAAATGACTTGGCTTCTATTTTTTCAGTTCACTGCTTAGTAAACTCACTTCACTAATGTGACCCCTTTTCTACACGAGGAAAAAAGAACCTTCCTTCCTGGATAAACACTGTAAGTTTTGGAAGTGATTTCCAAGTCCAAGAGGTGTGATTCAATTTTCTTACTTAGTTCCCTTTTCATAGTTTATTGCTTCAATGACAGCTATAGATTTTCTGCTCCCCTAGGGTCTTGGTCTGTTTTCTGTTGCTAAAACAAGATATCTGAGATCAGGTCATTTAAATTTTTAAAAATTCATTTATTTATTTATTTGGTATAGGGTCTCGCTATGCAGCTTGGACTTGTAGTGATCCTCCTGTCTCATTACAGGCATGTACTACCATGCCTGGCTTGGTGGCCGGCACGACACATCTGGGGTTCTGGGGCCAGCACAGCATGTGGTACTGGGGATGGAACCCAGGTCCTTGAGCTTGCCCAGCAGGTGTTTAGACTACTGATCTATCTCCTCAGCCCAGGTCAGGTCATTTATGAAGAACAGAAGTTTATGTAACTCACAAGTCAGGAGAAATCTAAGAGTACGGTGCCAGCATCTGCTAGGCCCCTGGTGAAGGCCTTCTTGCTGCGCTATAACATGGCACAGGGTACTGCATGATGAGATAGGGAAAGTGTGCTAGTTCAGTTCTCTCTTCCTGTTTCCACAGAGCCACTAATGCCATAGTGGAAACCTCACCCTCATGACCTTATCTAACCATAATCATCTTCCAAAGGATGCACCTTTAAATACTACCAACATGAAGTTAGGGGATTAAATTTCCAGAATCTGAGCTTTGGGGAACACATGTAAATCGCAGCAGAGCCAGACTGTTCACTGCACACAGACGGCACCTTCTCATGCTGGCTGTTCGTTTCGCCATGTCTCCAGGAGAGTGCCAGAACTCAGTGTGTCTCCAGGCACACTTCCGGAAAGCCAACAAGGATGTGCACAGTTAAGGTGGTTATACAAAGACTTGGACTCTAGCATGTAGGTGGGACAGAGAAGCAAGCGGACTACTCACTCACACTGATGTGTGCTGGGCTTTCAGAGACAAACCAGGATGGGAAGAGAGATGCCTTTGGTCCCCTTATAAAAGAAAGACATGCTCCAGTGACTCCTGAAGCTCTTGTTGGCTCAGGACAAAAGAAATCCCTCGAAGTAAGACATTATTTACCTGGGACACATTAGTCAAGCTAGTAGAAACACTGGCAACTAAGAACATGCAGGAATATATGCATAAGAGTCTTCACCAGGCTCTCTCTTTGTGCAGGTCCCTGGAGTGGTGGTTGTCAACTGTGGCTGCACACTGGAGTCACCTGGGGAGCCTTCACCTACTGCCAGTGGCCAGACCACTCCAGAGCAATTCCATCAAAATCTCGGCAGGTGAGATCTAGGCAGATCAAGATTTTTAAAGCCCTCTTGGTGATTTCAATGTGCAATTGGGACCTGGGCACAAGAGGAGTAAAAGTAGCAAGGACTTACAATAATAGTAGCAGGATCTGAGAACAGGAGGAAATACTCTCAGAAAAACTGATTTACCAAAAGTGTCCCAGATTTCTAAGGTAACTACCTAGAGACTAATGAAAACTTTGTTCCATTTTCTTCCTAAGGGTCCAAATCAAAGGCAGACAGCCTAAAAATAACTCAGCAATAGCTAGCTTGGCTGATGGCAATGTTGGAAATTCTAAATTGCCTGTTAAACGTATTGCCTTCTCCCTTTGAAAAATTGTAACTATTAAGAATCAAGTTACAGATCAATAATAGGGCTGATTAATCATGTTAACAAGTGTGAAAGGTCCAAACCAATATCCAATTCTTGTGAGTATTCTCTAGTATTCATGTAATCTTTTACCTAAAACCCGAGAAACACTTAAAGGGGAGGGAGGATCCACAAAAAACAGCCCAGGCAGCCGATGAAAACTGCATTTCCTTAAAGGAATGACAAGAGATACATTTTCCACATTAATTTATATCAGCCCTTCATCTCCACAGGCTCCCTTAATAAGAGTTATGCATAAATCATATGAGAGATCATTAAATCAACCAGTTCACAGTGCTGACTAATTGGTAAATAAATACTTTATGAAAATGGTGATGAGTGTATAGATTCTGTTTTTTAAGAGGAAAAAATAAAAAAAGCTTTACCCATAACTTTAGTACTAATGCTCATACCAAATCCTGTTCAATTTTCTAATGTTTCCCACTTTTTTTAGAGGGAGATAAACAATGGAGCCTCACAGACAACAATCCTGGATGAAAAGTTTAAAGTCAAATAAGAATTCAGGCTCACTTAACGAGCCAGCCGCCTGGTGGCATGTACATGAGACACTGTAAGTCTGAGTGTTGCCATGTTTTGGTTTGGACCCATTAGTCTGGCATTGTGTGACCATCACTGTAGACAGAAGAACAGAAAGCAAGACAGGGCCAAGAGGGGACAAATGCACTGCAGGACACCTTGGGAACAAAAGAGGTCTTGTGTAAAGAGGTTTGCCTTGGGAGAGTTAATTGCATTTTAAAGGTTACTAATAATGTAATAAGACAGAAAACATCATTTCTCTTGTCCAGAGACCTGAGGCTGACGGCAGACTCTTCCCTGTGCCAGCAGCGTGACTCGGGCAGGGTGCTAAGCCTCTGGAAACCTGCTTCCTCATCAGGGAATCATAAGGGTGCCTGCTTGGTTAAGATGTGGTCAGTCTTGTCAATAAATACAATATTGGGTTAAAAAACAAAACAAAACCCTGCTTAACATAGGGTCAGGCATGAATAAACTGCATGAGAAATTATACTGTTATTTACTGTGCATGATCAGTCCTAGTTCCTGTCTTGATTTTTCTATGAAGAAATGTGAGTCTAGTAGAAATAGATCCTCTGAAAGAAAAGAGCTGAGTTCTTACACACTTAGAGCCCAAGAGCCCAAGGAAAACTGAAAAAGTTAAAAACAAAAATCTTTGCTTCCAGGAACTGGTGAGATGGCTCAGTGGTCTAAAGCACCTACTTGGAACAAGCTTGGTGAAGCACAGGGACCGCGGTTCAATCCCCCAGCACCACAGCTGGCCAGCCCCGCCCCCTGGTGGGCTGAGCTGCCCCCCCAAATAAATAAAAATTTAAACAAAACAAAACTTTGCTTCCAGCCTTGACCTGTCATTGCCATCTTCTGTGGAATATTTGAAGGTGGCAAAGGGAGCAGTGGAAGCAAGAGGAGAAATGGTGTCTGTAGAAACAGAAGTTCTGGGGAGAAGGCCCGGCACGGAGGGACACAGCTTGTACCTCAGACAGCAGGTAAGGGGGTTCCGATCTCTTCTCCGAGCACCTTTTGTCTCTCCAGTCTCCATGGGGGCTGGAGGTGAAACTAGACCTGGTCTCTTCTCTCTAGAACCCGTCAGTCTGGCAGGGGACAGTGTTAGTCACTCATATTTTAAAAAGTTAGGCCAGTCAAGTTCCTTTGAGCTGCAGGGTATAAACTCCTCAGTGTGCCAGTTGTCTAGGGTTAGAAACAGACATCAAGTGGCCAGGGGCCTGGGCTAGTTTCGCTTTGGCAAGGGGGTGGTGTCTTGCCAGTCTCCAAGGCAGACTGCTTCCTTTACACTCTTTGAAGTAAGCTGTTAGGGAAAGGATCTGCTGCCCTTCAGAGAGGAGGCTCAGGAGGAGATTGGTTGGAGGGTGAAAAAGAAAACCCCATTGTTTCTCTTCCTGGGCCTCAAGAGAGCTAACCTCTTATAACAATTGTTTTTCTTAGCAAAGGGTTTAAATATTTAATGCCTCTTGCCAAGCATGAATTTCACTATGGGGGTGGAAGGGCCTTTTATAAAAAGAAAAACTTGAGGGAGGAAGAAAGTAGTAGAGGAATAGAAATAGGGTGAAGTGAGAAAGAGAAATTGTAGGGGAAAAAAAGCATGGAAGTATGGGCACGGAAGGGAACTGGCTGTCTTCCTAGGGTTGTGGAAAGCAGGTACTTGCTGGGGGTCTCTTGAGGGCTTGTCCAGGCTGCTTTTTGGCTGCTATCTTGGTGGTCATGTGGGGTCATCTCACAAGGGATGTGAAGTTGGATGGCTGACCCCAGCTGTGAGGTTATCTTCCTTCAAAAACTGTGCTGTTTTCCCCAAGTCTGTCTCAATTATTCACGCACTTGCCCCAAATGTTTATATTATTTTTCATGTTATTAATATATTATAAACATATTATTTCTTTCCAGACAGGGAAACTTTGTCTATGTGTTAGGCAGAATAAGGCCTTTTCCTCCTTCTCCCCAAAGGTGCCCACATTCTGGCCCTCTGAATCTGTGATTGTGTTGGCTTACATAGTCAAGGGGAATTGAGGTTAAGGTGAATTAAGGTTACAAATTAGACGACCTGACCTTATTTTTGTTTATTTATTTTTTTTCTGTATTTTAGGGAAGGGTCTACAGGGTGTTCAAGGTCTCGCTACTAGTTTGGAATCCTAGTGATTCTCCTGTTTACAGCCTCACAAGTGCTGGGATTATAGGCAAGCCTGCCACCACACCCAGTCTCAATGGCTGTCTCAGTATCTCAGTGTGCCCTGGGGGCGGGGCCAGCACAGCAGCCCTGGGGATTGAGCCCCTGGCCCCTGGGCTTGCTTGCAAGCACTTTAATCTGCTGAGCTATTCGGCCAGCCCAACCTGGCTTTATAATACAGAGATTAGCCTCTACTATCCAGGGGGCCCAAAGTAAAAAGGTCCTTAACAGAGGAAGTGGAGTATGGTCTGGTAGCACCTGCCTATCATTCTAACCCTTCAGGAGGCTGAGACAGGAGAATCACAAATTTTAGTCTGAGCAACTTAGAGAGACCCTGTGTCAAAATAAATTTTAAAAGGTCTGGGAATGTAGCTTAGTGCTCTGTGGGTTCAACCCTGAGTCTCTCTCTCTCTCTCTCTCTCTCTCTC
>NW_004524641.1:9736816-9741758 GCF_000260255.1 Octodon degus
ATTTTGTATCTGTGTATTCAAAGTGGTTAGGACAAATATATAGTTACATTCTCTTAATGAATAGAGAGATTTTTTCTAATGGTGTTTGTAAATAGGATATCATGTCCACATCTTGTACAGCAATTAAACACTAGGAAGAATGTATGCATTGTGTTAATTATTGAAACTGTCCTACCAATTTGATTTGAAACTGTCTCATTGCTATTTGTTTATCAATGAAACTGTGAAAAAAAAAAAGAAGACATGAACAAATGCTTGGCCACATGCATATAGCCATAATTGCATCATAAATATATAACCCCAGTAACAGAAAGTGAATCAGATAGCTGTACTACTGACTTACACCAAATATTTAAAAAAGAATGTCAATTTTTAAAAAACCATTGAAAATTTGAATAGGAGAAATTTCTCCAAAAGACATTCTACAAAGACAGCATTGTCAGAATACCAAAAGCAGATAAGGACAAAACAATAGAAAGATTCAGGCTTATATTCTAGAAGTTAATTATTTTAATTTAATAAACCAAATCCACAAGCAAAATAATAATAATAATAATAATAATAATAATAATAATTAGCTCAGGATGTGTTAAGAAAAAGGGTAACTCTGATAGACATTCATCTTAAATAGGACTATTTATGTATTCTATTTACAAGCAAATCCAGTGTTTTATTTATTTATTTTTTTGGTGGAACCGGGAATTGAACTCAGACCCTTGCGCTTCACAGGGAAGTTCTTATTCTACTGAGCCATCTCCCCGGCCCCTTCTAGTGTTTTAAAAGAACTTTTTTTTTCTTAAAAAATATTGCAAACTTTGGATTAGCTTTTTTTTTTTAACCTCTTACCTTGAAATATATTCTTCCAGCTTATTCTGGGATAGTCACTGCCTCTTCCTAGAGCTCTTTCAGAAATGGAACAAAATATTTGTAGGAAAAGACTGATTGGGTACGGGGAGATAGCTCAATAGAATAAGCGCTTGCCTGGTAAGCACAAGGGCCTCAGTTCAAACCCCAGTTCCACCAAAAAACCAACCAAACAAACAAACAAAAAACTGGAAAAGACTGATCAATTACAGGGACATTTGCATGGCACTAAAGGCCACAATCTATCTTTGTTTATTTATAAAGTTACTTCTCTTTTGGCAGCTACTCATTTTACTTTGGAAAAGAAACAGTTATGCAGAAACATAATGGAATTGATTGCTCTTTTGGTCCACAGGAAGGCTATGTTACAGTTCTTTTGGGGAGAATTCATGTTTAACTTATCACATAGCTGTTCTACAGTCTTACTAGTTATTACAACGTGTAGTTTGATTCTAAATTCAGTTAAGTTTTGCTGATACAACATAATGGACATACATTTAAAGTCCTTTAAAAAAAATTAAAGTCCTTTAAAAGCAGCCCAGTGCTGCATGTGGTAGTACATGCCTGTAACAGAGCACTTAGGAGACTGAGACAGAAGGATTGCCATGAGTTTGAGGCCAGCCTGGACTATGTAGTGAGTCCAGGCCAGCTTGATCTACATAGGGACACCCTGTCTCAGAAAAAAAGGTCTAATTTCTAGAAGCAGTCTAATAGCAGAATTGTCATATAGAGATTAGCTCTGCCTTAGAGATTTAAAATGCACCTTTATATATGGACTCCAGCTTTAGCTTTAATTAGTAAAACACAAAGACCCACTATAAGGCACACAGCTAAGATATCAAGTATAGGAGATTGAAGTCTGCATGCAAATTACTGAAATTGCAAGAGTTTGAAAAATATTCAGAGGGAAACAGGCATACACAGATTGTTTCTCATAATAGACTGGCCTAGAATATAAGTGGTGATTGAAAAATTCAGTAAATATTTACATTTAAAATTTTATTACAGTAACAGACACATTGCTGTTAATTAATTCCTCTGCAAAAAGAAAAACCTTCCTTGCTTGAAACACACTTATCTCATCATTGTTGCCATCTTCAGAAGCAATTTGGGGTGTCCGCTTTCATGTCTTTCCAAGGTGTGATCACCCATCTCATTCACTGGATCTGCCATTTGTGCAACTTCCGGCTCTTTCCCAAAGTCAGGATGATTGCAAGGGCAAACAGTTTGAATAAATTCAGGACACTGAGGCAGCTACGACAGCACAACTAAAGATACTCAGGAAAAGGGAGTTTCAGACTGCTTTCAGAAAGTGGCCAGAATGATGAGGAGTGTTGAAAGCAAGGTACAGTCATTTGAGGGGAATGAATGGCAAGACGTCTTTTACTGTAATATTTTCTAAATTTAAACATGCACTGTATTTTTGGATCATATCCCATAGTGAGAAACAGAAGAGCTCAGTGGAGCATTTGCCATGTTGTGTAAGAGGTGCATCACATCCAAAGGCTCCAGACTTCACCTCAGGACCAGACCCGCGCTGCTGGTAGGAGGAAGAGGTCCTAACCCTAGGCCACTCCTCCACCCCTATCTCTGTTAAGCCCAAGCATGGATGTTTCAACTGCACATTCCCAGACTGATGCTTCCTTGTTTTCTCACTATTTGTGTAGCGTCGTTTCATCAAAACTTAATAGCTCATTGCCATTGAGACTCACTGCCTTAAAAAGTGGTTGAAATGGCATCACTGTCTACAATCTGTTGGCAAAGGACATAAGCCAGAAGGAAGTGCTTCTCGTTCCAGTGCTCGCCTCCGTACATCAATCCCCAAGCCCTGTACATTCCACTTTTATCCTCCCAGCATGAATCATCCCATCAATCTCGCTGCTTTCATTCAGGCTCTTATCAGCTCTTGCCCGGACCCCATAACTGCTCCTCTGCTAGTTTCATCTCTACTTTCCATTCTATCTACTCTCCACATGGTAGCCAGAGATAATTTCTAAACAAGCATGTCACTTCCTATACTCAGTACCGCAATTGTTCACCGTGATACGCAGAACAAGGATGGCACTCGAGCCCAGCCCATGTGGCCCCTCTTCATCTGACACCTGCTTACCTCTCCAGCTCATTCCCTTTCGGTCCTGAGGGCCCAGCCCATGTGCCAAACATCACATACTCCTAACCCTGTGAGCCCTGTGGGAGCCATTACAGGCTCATCTTCTGGAAGCTTCTCTAAGTCCGAAGGCCACAATGCATGTCCTTGCACTGGGCTCCCAACTTGTCCTCCCAACAGCACAATAACAAGCTATTGTTGACCAGGTGGGTGGCTTCCCATGTAGCCATGACCTAAGGTGCATGTTAATGTGGGCAGGGGACCACACTGTTCTAGTGTACTGAAGCTGGCTTTGCCCCACAGCCCGGTGCAAGAGCCGTTGACTAGCTAACTTTTGAAAGAATGAAATGTTCAGCACAGAAAAGCTAAATGCAGAGATGAAAAAAAAAAGCTGGCTCTCTCATACTTCCTGGAGAAGTATTTACGCTTCAAGTAAAGGGAAAACATAGGTTCAGTGATTAACAATCACAAAATGATAGCCACAATTTTATGAATTTCTAGTACTCTAAGGTGTTTTTAACCCTCCTCCCCCACCAACAAGAATAGAAGGAAAAGAAGGCAGATGGATGTCTAAAAATAGCATTGGATAGAAAATAACAGTGTATCTACTGGGACACATATGTCACAGGATTTATTTTGGTGGATCTTATTCTGGATATTTCTTTTCTAATACTGGGGGTTGAACCTAGGGAGTGCTAACCTACATCCATAGCATGTTTTATTTTCTTGTTGCATGACAGGGTTTCATTAAGTTGCCCAGGCTGGCTGGCCTCAAACTGGGATCCTCCTGCCTCAGCCTCCTGAATTGCTGCACTGAAAGGCATGTGTGCCACACCAGGCATTATGGATATCTTTTAAGAAAACTCTCCAAACTCTAAAATAAAATAGTTAATTTTGTCAGTTTCCCATTGTGGCCAGATCTCTGCTACAGATAGCGCACTCTAGGATCTAAAAATCTACACTTCTGAGATGATGGCTGACACACTTTTTTACAGCCTCCTTTTATCATTAATCTTAATGCTCTAAGAGCCAACTGAAACCACAGTAGAGTCACTGGCTTCTCACCGATAAGCAAAGGTGTCTTAGGCACAACAAGCCCGCATCTCTGAAGAATGCAGTGAGGCTAAGGGCAGAATCCCAGCTAGGGAGCTTGAGTTCCAAACAGCTATGTTTCTCCTCTCTTAGTTGAGCAAAAGAAAATGCAAACGAAGCGATGCAACAGCTAATCCAAGGCCATTGGCATGGAAATCATATTTTAAACACAGACACAATCAAATGTTCCATATATCCTCGCTCGAACATTTGCTAGAGTGTTTGAGTTACTTATCGCTGGTCAGCATGGTCAAGCAGCAGTGCTTACACAGGAAGTCCCTGCTCTTCCTCCACCAGCTGCCTTACACACTCTGCCCCTCGCCGCCTTGGATCGTGCGTGCTACTTGAGACTGCACACTACACCATCTGCCTCAGTTTATTTACGTGTAAGAAAATTTCATTCACCTTTTCTTATAGAGTTCAGGCATTTTGCAAAATATGGCTGAAAAGTAGAGGTTTTCAGGCTTTAGCATATTATGGAAGGCAGAGAAAATGATACTCATAAACAAAACGATCAGGTAAGCAAAGAGCAGGTAAACAGAGGTGGCTGCAAGCGCCCTGTCCTGCCAGGCTGCACTATAGCATCAATATGCTGGGACAGCTATTACTCATCCGTGGCCCTCCACTGCCTCTCAGTACACCGTGGGAAGCTCTGCTGTAAGATGCCTTTGTTTCCTAGGAGATGATGCTATGATTGTTCAACAGAACCTGAAGTTTACTTAAAAACACACAAAAAATGTGCATGACTCTTCCTGTCCTAAATTTCACCAAGCTTTTCAGAATTCAAGTCTACTACTTAAAATGTACTTTGTAGTTATTTCTGGTCCTTGGAAGAGAAGCAATGAAAGGTGTGGCTTTCCTAATAGTGGTCTTCTCTTC
>NW_004524641.1:9741858-9751000 GCF_000260255.1 Octodon degus
CACACACACACACACACACTATTGAAGCAAGGACTACTGAGTTTGGAACCGACAGCAGACACTACCCACCCCTGTCCCTTTTCAAAAAGTCACATCCAAAGAAGGTATTTTGTTTACAGATCACATATCTTTATATTTGGTGAATCTGATTCTCCAGTTCTTTGTTGGACATAGTTCTTTTCTTAAATTTTACCAGTTGCACAGTCAAGAATAAACTTTTATTGGCTTTTTCTGGGTAGCTGCTTCTCTCGTAATATGCTCAACAAATGTGCTAAGTAACCAAACCCAATCCATAACCTTTACTTTTCCTGGCCCTCTATATTAATTAGAAGGGGGATTTCTGAAAAACAAGAACTTCTTGTTGCCCATATCATATAGAATTTTGGTAATAAAGTCATTTCGCTAAGGAAGCACTAAGCACTCTGGAGCTACTGCTAAAGAACCATGCTTAGGTGAACCTTCCAGGACCCCACAGCTTGGGGAAGACCAAACCCCATGGCCTCTGCTCACAGGCCACCGAATCAACTCATTAAGACAACTTTCACAAATGAACAATAGGAATATTTTAGTAGTTAGTTCAGAGAAATGAGTGCAATGTGTGGCTAGTCATGATATACTGATAGGGTAGGACATTTAATACATTTTTAACAAAGCTTAAATTATGTAAAATGCAAATTTTAGCGGTAATTAAGAGTGCTCACTGTGTTTACCTTAGGATGCTTTTGAAATGCTTCACCAGAAAATGTACACTCAGTTTCAAATACTCACTGGGAACTACCTTTGATATTGGAATTACTTCAGTATTTATTTAAAACAAAATACTTCACAGAAGCTCACCGAGGGAGCAACTTCTAATGCAGAACAGTGATTCTGTTTAAAAAGTCTAAGCCAGCTCTTAACACTGCACTTTGGTAAAATGGATGTAATTAGAAAGAAGGGATTGAATAGAATTCATAGAAACACAGAGTTAATAGAAGATGGGACTCAGGGCCTTATACACAGTAGGCAGGCACTTCACCATGTGCCACATCCCCCTTTGTCACTTTGTGTATCTCCTTAGCTCTTCTACACAAACAACCTTCCTGAGGTTTAACATTCCCAGACTACAACACTGGAGAACAGCCAGCTGCTACTTTGTGTCTATAGGAATCCAGTTTCTTTCTCAGGTTGTTAGCTGGTCTATGTTTTGGGGACACTAACATGGTCCTCCTACTTCTTCCTAATAAACCCTGGTGGTTAATAGTGGGACCAATAAGGTCCAAACAAATATGTCCATTTATGCAAGAGCGTGTTTAGAAAGCTTTATGTCTAACATTAAATTCATTCCCCAAATAGTACACAGAAGTATAATAGCCTCTCTCTCTCTCTCTCTCTTTCTCTCTCTCTCTCTCTCTCTCTTTTCTACACACACACACACACACACACACACTCACACCCCTACCTATTGTCACACCCCCTGCAGTGTAGAACATTTTGCAGTTTGAGCAAAATCTTTCCTCTTCATATTTAATATTTGGAAGTGCTGGAGGTTTGAGGAAAACACTTTCATTAAGTGTTTGATGTCAAGAAGGAGCTCCAGGCAGTGGAAAACAGTTTCGGCTCACGTGTCTGAAACTCCTCAGGATGAGGGAAGAGGAGCTAATAAAATGTTTCCCTGTTTAAAGTCACCTCAGGAAAATGAGTCTTCTACAAAGTAACATCTTCCATTTTAAGTCCACAATAATATTGAACACTACCTTGAAGCCATGATATTCTAAAGAGGTGCAGAGACCCTCTATCTCCTGAGAAATTTATCTACTTGAAATCTTCATCTCAAAACTGATCAATGGAATTGCTGAGTCATAGGTTACTAGAGGTTACTCAGAAGTTCAGAGGCCAAAGAAAACTAACTTTCATAGTGAAGTAGCAAAGGAAAATGCAAATAAAAACAAGCATTTAGTTTTTGAACTCTAACCGGTCAGCCCATCTCTAGCAACACATCCAGTCTAGACATTCAATAAATGCTTAGCTGCTGAGCAGTAACAGAGCCAACAGGGCAAGCAAATGCAGGCCCACTTCATATTTTGCCCTCAAGGAGATCTGAAAGTAAAGATATATTTTCAGGGAAGTGACAAATCAGAGACAACAGGTTCACTCTGGAGTTTTGAAACAGCTTTCTACAATAATAAAATAACTTTGTATGAAAATTGTTTTCTTGTCCCCACAACTTTGACCTCTGTTGGATTGAATCTTGGTACCCAAGAAAGAGAGGAAAGCTTCCAGCAGGAGATACAATGATGTTTCCACTGGATTTGAAGAAGAAACTGCCTTCTGGGATTTCGGGCCCTTCATGCTGCCGAGGCAACAAGCAAAGGAAGTGATGGGTCTGCTGGGTGTGCTGATTTCTATTAGGTAGGAACTGGGATTATATAATGGCAGTAAAGAGGAATATCCGAGGCTGAGGCTGGAATTGCGGCTTGGGGATGAGTGTTGACCAGCACGCATGAGGCTCTGGGCTCTATTTTCAGCACTGCAGAAAAACAAAAATAAGAGAAGCATCCCACAAGATCCTCTGGGTCCCTCTCAGACCTTATATGTCCAACAGTGAGAGTTAAGGGAAACCACAAGAAATATACAAAACCACTGAGGAGTCTTCAGGAAGAGCCAGAGAAAGACCCAAGGGTGGGCTAAGGAGGGAGTGACCAGCTGCTTCCTGTTTGCTTCTAGCAATGTCATCACAGCAATGTGGCCTATCCAGGTAGTAGCGGTTGGTTCCAGTAGTAGCAGTTATTCATGTGTCAGTGTCCCCACACTAGGAGAACCAGCCTCACTGATCCCCTCAGATCCCAGCACCTGCTGGGCAGTGATCCTGCTCAGAATCCAGGTGTCAGTTTAATGAGGCCCCCTCCTCCAAGCCTAAATTCCTTGTAACAATCACATCTTTCTTTTGTTCTTCAAGTTTTAGGACAGGTAGATGCTGCATAAAGTTAGTATCTCTGGGAGATACTATATCTTCCTTTTGCCTTTTCAATTCTTTGGTGTGATTTACAATTATGGAATTACTCATTTCTCTCTGATAAAATAATTGGCACGAGATTTCAGTCTCCTGATTGGGCCTTGACTGATAAATGCACACTGTTGCAATCTCATTATTATCCTACCCTTTCCACTCTGCACAACAGTCATGTGTTTGGAGACTGACCCCACTCTCAGATCCAGGTACCAGGGACAGGCCCGGATAGGTCTAGATCACAGTAACTCCATTTTGTCCCTTGCAGTCACTGATCCCTACCACCTAGGCATCAGCCCAAGGCATTCTTTGACCGACAGGGCTTGGTTAGAAGTAGTCT
Organism: Octodon degus; assembly: GCF_000260255.1. NCBI lineage: Eukaryota > Metazoa > Chordata > Mammalia > Rodentia > Octodontidae > Octodon > Octodon degus. The sequence goes on from NW_004524641.1 coordinate 9,745,188, forward strand.
AATCCAATCCTGAGAAATACAGGCTCCATCTCCAGATGAGCAGGGGTCTTGTTTTTGTTTCTCTTTTACATATAAAGCCTGAAGCTTCTGCTACCATTTAACCATCACAAGGGGACCTAAACCAAGGGTGAAGCTAATTGTAATTGTAAAGGACACAGTCTAAAGTACTGATGAAGTCAGGCCTCATGTACTCAGGACATTGGAATTAAGTGAGTCAATAAATCTTCTTTATTGTTTCAGCTAGTTTGAGTTAGGTGTACAGTTGCTTGCCAGCAAAGCCTTACAATGAAGTCAACTTGTTACTGAACTTATGGGTAATTATAAAGGATTGGGCACTGTTATATTAAAAGACAGTGTCTCATGCATAAATTAAATGCTCAAAGAGCATGTGGGGTTCAGGACATGTTCTCCCAAAATATAGCACCGTGGCATTTAGAAACAGCAGAAGCAAGAAGGTCTCTCTGGCTTTTTGCCCTTATCCCCTGAAGCAGAACATGAGAGACTTCTCTGACCTTCTCCTGAAGCAGATATTTTCTCTATACTCAGAGAGAAGGTACCAAAGACACGAAGAAGATTTAAAGAGCTCTTGCTAAGCTTTTCCAGTTCACTACATTGAGATGGCACCTCCTTTGTCCAACTGTGCTTCCCCACAACTGTCTATTTTTTGCCAGCAGAAAGCATGCACAGGTTTCCCTGCCTCCTTGGGTCTTCATTTCTGAAGCCCCTTGGATTATGTAAATCCTCTATCAAATAAAGTTGCTATGCTTTTCTCCTGGTAATCTGTCTTTTGTTACAGGGGCCTCCTTCAGGAACCTTGTAATGAGCGAGGAAAAGTGTATCCTCCATGTGTGGTGATCAGGGTAAACGTGAGGAAAGGATTAGCTCCTTCACCTTTAGATTCCTAAGACAAAATTATCCTTTATGTCCTGTCTCCCCTCTGGATTTTTAAAATGCCAGAAACCTTGATCTTTAGAGGAAAAGTCTTCCTGAATCTTTTTTTCACAGTCATAAAGTGTAGGAATCTGTTTTGCATTTTCAATTGGCATTTTTGATATCCTGGGAATTGAATTCCCAGCCTCTATAGCAAATGTAAGTTCAAATTAATCACAACTTGCAAGTGACTGAACTTTTTTCAGCTTTGCTGTCATCTCCTTATGCTAGCAGGGGTAGGCCAGCCAGGAAGAAAGGGTCTGGTAGGGAGAAAACTCTGAGTTCTAGCAATGCCCTCGTAGGCTGCCTCTGCCCTTTGTCTAGTTAAATCCAGGCTCCTTTATAAGGAGCAAAGAAACCAATAATGAAAATCCCATTTCCCACTTGAAGAGTGCTCAGGTTTTCAAAATACTTCACACAGATCACATAAATTGGATGACCAAGTCCCTGGGAAGTAAATAGAGAAGGTACTGCCACTTTCCTAACTCCCTGAGGTCCTGGACTGTGACTCTCCTCAGACTAGCATGGCAAAGTCAACTTGGCCATAATTAGAAGTGATCAGTAGAGGTTGTCTAACAAATGCAAGTGAAAGAAAAGTGTTCCAATAGTGGCCTTCCTAAAAACACTCCCAGATTCAGAGTCAAGGCACAGAAGTGGGACTGGAAGTAGAGTTGTGACTCCAAGAGCTGCTGCTGTTTCTCAACATGAAGTTACAACCAGAGGACAGGAAGGCTGTGAGTCAAGACTTGAAAGTTCGGGAAGGTTCCCAGGGAACAGAGAAGTTTGACAGAAAGGTGTGTGGGGTAGGGTTGCTCAAGGACTGACAGTTTTGTTTTTTTTTTTTTATTTGTGTGTGTGTGTGTGTGTGTGTGTGTGTGGCCAGCTCAGCCCACCAGGGGGCAGGGCTGGCTGGCATGTGGTGCTGGGGGATTGAACGGCAGTCCCTGTGCTTTGTTGAGCTTGTTCTAAGTAGGTGCTTTAGACCACTGAGCCATCTCACCAGCCCCAGGACTGACAGTTTGGCACCTAACTAAATCTTTATATATGGATCCTTTTTCTAACAAGCTCCTATACAGTTTCCTTCCCACTCTGGGAACCTTGTTCTACACATGGGATTCTTGTGGATTATTAGGACACTAGGCTCATGATGACTGATCAATTATATCAACTTGAGTAAGAGAAGCTCAACTCAGTTGGCTCAGCAATTCCTCATCCTAGGGTGTGGAAGACCCACCCTAGGGTGGTCTGTCATCTGGATCATATAAAGGGGAACAAAGGACATATCTGCTTCAGTTTTTTCAGAGAAGTTCCAGTCTTCACCTTCTCTTTGGGTGACAGCTCCTGTCTTCCAGCACTGACACCTGAGCTTCCGGCACAGCTCCTTCAGCTTTCCAGTGCAGGCCCATCAGACCCTGATACTGACTCACACAGGACACTGCAGTCAGCTCCAGGCCTCTGACGAAATCCTTTGGTCTCCAGGATGCAGACACCCTCTGCAAGCTTCCTCATCTGACTCTGACAAGGGTCAGTTGATCTTATAAATTCTTATATATTTGTATATCTTGTGTTATATCTGTCTATCTAGTAAACACCGACTGATACAAAAGTTTTTTGTGTTTTCACAGATTAACCTGTGGAAGTGGCTGTGGAGATTTAAAGAAGAAGATTACAAATCAAATGAGCATATAGAGTACAAGTAATTTGGGGATTTACAATAAGATGGACCTATGGATCTACAGAATGGAAACAAAACTTTCTAATTGAGGAGAAGAGGGGGTGAAGGGAGAGGAGAGGAATGGGAAAAAACAGGAATCAAAATATATCATGTACAGGTACAAATTCCCTATGATGAATAATATCTAAATTGTACTAATATACTTAGTAACAGAAAAAACATATGTATCAAAGGCCTGGAAGACATAGAGAAAAACAAACAAACACTAGAGAAATGTAGGAATTCAGGGCTGGCTTGGGACCCTGTCACTGACTGCCATATAACCAGGGGCACATTGTTTGTTTCTTGTGGTATTAAATCCAGGAGTGCTGAGGTACTTCCCCAGCTCTATTTATTTTGAGACAAGGTCTTGCTGAATAGCCCAGGCTACACTGCCTCAGCCTCCTGGGTAGCTGTGATTACAAGCATGCACCACCACACCTGGCATTGCAATATCTAAAATTTAAAGTCCTTGTTTCTTTGTGTGAAACAAAGTGTTAGATCATTCATAGATCTTTAAAGATATCTCTAACTATCAGGTTCTAGGTCGTGATGGACACGGTACAGAAGAATTTCTGACTTAAAATCTCCCCCTGACCTTGGCACTTGCCATTTGTTAAACTTGGATGAACCCCTGGCCCATTCAGGCTCTTTCCTATTTTTAAAGTACAGTATATATGTAATAGAAAATATAAGTGAGTACTGTAAGGAAGAAAATAAAGACTTCTCATTCCTGTCACCTGACTGTTGCATGTCATGGATTGAGGCTTGGCAAGCCACTGTCCTTGTGTCATTCTGAGCCTACTGCTGTTTACATAAGGTCCATGAACAAAGAATGGTTTCCACATTTTTTAAACGGTTGGAAAACCCCCAAAGGATTATTACTATTATTATTGTTGTTGTTGTTATTATTATATTATGATTATGTGGTCCACTAGAGTTATATAAAATCCAAAGTTCAGTACGCATTACTGAAGTTTCATCGGACACAGTTATCCTTGTCTGTACGCTCACCGCTTCCCACATCCTTTCAATAGCAGCTAAATAAATGCAACAGAGACCTGAAGCCCAGCTTCTTACTGTTGGCCTGCTTACCAAGAATGCCTGCTGACCCCTGATTCAGATAAACTAAGTACAGGAATGCACATATACAAGATTACACTAGTGATTTTATCATGTACTTTTTTCTCTGAACATTTAAGTGCAAACACTTTATAGTCACTGTAAATATTTCTTGTAATCATGATTTTAATAGTACCCTACCAGGTGCTGAGGAGTTAGTTAGCTCAGTGGTATAGCACTTGCCTGGCAAGTGCAAGCTCCTGAGTCCAATTCCCAGGTCAAAAAAAAAAAAAAGTATATCATTTATGGTATATTACAATTAAAATGTTCTTCTTTTATTGGGCATTTGTTTTATTAAAAATTTTCACTTAGAAATGCTTTAAGCATCTTTAGGCATAAATACTTTACTATATCTTTGGTTATCTTTTGGATTAGATTTCTAGAAGTGGGATGCTGGTCAGAAAGTATATGAACTGGACCAGCCAAATGGCTCAGAGGAATAAAGTGCCTGCTTAGGCAGATGCAGGGGCTAGGAGTTCAATCCCCAGGCCTGCAGTGCTGGCCCTGCTCGTGGGGCGCACTGAGACAGAGATTGAGACTGGGCGTGGTGGCACGCACCTGTAATCCAGCACTTGGAAGGCTGTAAACAGGAGGATCACTACGAGTCCGATGTACGCAGTGAGACCCTGAACACCCTGTACAACCTGTCCTAAAAAAAAAAAAAAGAAAGAAATTACATGCAGCAACAGATACAGTAAGTCTGTCACACCTCTTTACACACCCAGTAGTCACAGTGAGGGAGGTTGCCCATCACACTGTACCCGTCTGAGTGACAATCATTAAGGGAGTGGAGAAGAGAAGAAGAAAGAGAGGGGAAGATAAGAGGGAGATCGATTTGGGTTCAGTTCTTTGGCTACTCTGAGCATATTTCCTTCTCATTGAAATGGGAGTAAGAGTGCTGTGGAATAAAAAGATTTGCTTTGAGGAATAAGTTTTCATCCAACTTGCCATAACTGTCCTTTTCAGAAGAATCAGGTCTTAACTTTACAAAAAGTATTTCATCTTTGTGTTACATTCTTAAAATTAGATCCATGTGTTTATTTTAATCATTATTTGATACAGTATTAATATTCTTATTTATCTTCTGCATGCCATATGGATTAACTTCTCATTACCTTTGATCTTAATACTTTTAAAATATGTAAATCAGCAGACACCCTCTTTAAAGCGGTGTTTGCATCCCTGTCTATTCTTGCCTTGGGCAAAAGGAAAGTGTCTGTACTGCAGAAAAACCCATAAGTTGTGTGCAAATTCTAAAAACCATATATTTTATAGGTCAGTCTCATTATAATGACCAACTGCAAATGAAGCCAATTAGAATGAAGTATTTCTTAAATGTAACATGGTTCATGGGGGCTTTCATGGATGTGAAACATCACAGTTCCATTTCAGGGCAAAGCTAGTTAAGACTTTATTTATTTATATTTTTTTGGTGGAACCAGGGATTGAACTCAGGCCCTTGTGTTTGCCATGCAAGCGCTTATTCTACTGAGCCATCTCCCTGGCCCCTAGTTAAGGCTTTATGATTGGCTTAACTTGAGCACACAGGTCGCAACTCCTCTCTTTTGCAGAGTGAAAACCAGTCCAATTCATGATGCTTCTGTGTCCGGAGGCAGTCTGGGGGAAGGTTGCAGGGCGATCTTTTTTCGTTTATTTTGAGCTAGTGCGAAGCATTTCACTTTCTTTTTTTCTTTTCTTTTGCAGTACTAGTGATTGAACTCAGGACCTTGTGCTTGCCAGGCAAGCACTTATTCCACGATCTATCTCCCCAACTCCTCATTTCACTTTCTTAAGCCTCTGTTTCCCTCCACTATGCAAGATGGAGATTAAACCGGTGAATCCTAAGGCGTATTCCACATCCAAACACTGGTAGGAAACAATAGCAAGGCAGGCACTGAATACAGCTTCAAAAACGTGAAACTTAACTGGGGCTGTACTTAATAGTTAGCTCACCATTTTGTATCTGTGTATTCAAAGTGGTTAGGATAGATATATAGTTACATTCTCTTAATGAATAGAATGATTTCTTCTAATGGTGTTTGTAAAT
>NW_004524641.1:9757915-9763513 GCF_000260255.1 Octodon degus
CCTCTCCTCTCCTCTCTTCTCTTTTCTGTCTCTGTCTGTCTCTCTGTGTCTGTCTGTCTGTCTCTCTGTCTCTCACTGTCTGTCTCTATCTCTTGCTGTCTGTGTCTGTCTCTCTGCCTCCCTGTCTCCCTGTCTCTGTCTCTGTGTCTCTGTCTCTCTCACCCTCCCTCTCTGGCATCCAAGCAGAGCTGCTCAATAGGTCACTTCCTCCCACCTCACTCAAAGGCTCAAATGAGCCTCTTCTCCCCGTCAGAAGCAATGCTCAGAGATTTGTGCTTTGCTTCTCTGATCGGAGCTTGACTTACTAGCTTTCTTTCTTTCTTTTTCTTTTGTTTTTTTTTTTGTTTTTTTGTTTTTTTTTTTTGTATTTTAGGGAAGGGTCTACATGGTGTTCAGGGTCTCACTGTTAGATCGGACTTGTAGTGATCTGCCTGTTTACAGCCTCCCAAGAGCTGGGATTACAGGCGCACGCCACCACGCTCAGTCTCAATTGCTGTCTCAGTGCACCCCAGGGGCAGGGCCGGCACTGCAGGCCCAGGGAATATTAGCTTTCTTAAACATTGAATTATATGATTTTTTTTTGAGAATTAAAAACAAAAGGAAATTTCCCCTCTTCTTTGTTTCTTTTGAAACAGTGTCTAGCTGTTTGATCAATTTTGCAGATCTATATCTGGTATTGTAAACAACTACTTTGAAGTTAACAATATGTAATATAACAACCATTGTTAATTTCCTATCATCTTGTTTTGAAATTTGGTGTGATCTTTATTGTTTTTTTAAAAATTCTCTTTTTTAAAAAAAATGTTTTAAATTTTAGTTCCAAAGAGAGTTTCAAACATTCCGTTAAGTCCTTCATTTTAGATCTCCTGCAACCTTTACTAGCATTAAAATTTGTGGTTAGGAGAGAAAATATACATGAATAATTAAGATTACTCAACTCAGACCTTGTTGATATTTTATTCATTTCACTAACATTGGGCCAGTTATGATTTTGGTATTAGAGTAACAGTTTCAGTAGGATGTGTTATTACATATGCATCAAGTTTATAACTATATCACTTCCTCTCCTTCTTCTAATGCATTAAGTAATTTTTTGTTCTTAAGAAACAGACTCTGACAAGAGAAGATGCTTTCAAACCTGTTCTCAGACCTGGACTCAATCACGACAAGATATGAGGCACTCATGCAGTCTACTAATCATCCTGCCTTCCAGGAGGTACCAATAAGACAGCAGGGTACTAACCAGAAACACTTGAGCTTCAGATTTATAGGGAGAAGATTTACTTACTGAGACTGACACCCTCTTCAAAATGTCAAATCCCTTCACACTTGGTGCATAATTCTTTTAAAAAGTCTGAGCTTTCTTTTATCAGCATGATCTTGTAACTCTATAGATTTTAATATTTTAATGAAAGCTTAATGTGGATGACTATAAAAATAAAAGATCAATGAGAATTACTGTTGAAGAAATTAGAAGTTTCCCACCTACCACTCATAAATCCCTCCATCGATCAACAGCAATGTTTACTGGTCAGGGTAACAGAGCTCAGGAAAATTCAGGTGATAGAACTGCAGCTTTGCTGCATGTTCAAATGAGACTAAACTGTAAACCATATATTAACTTTACTGCTTAGACAATTCAAGAGGTTAAACTCTCAGGGACTACAATCAACAAAATAATAATTAGGGTTAACAGCTAAGACCAGATTGATACTAACGACAACCATGGAAAAAGTGCTTTTGAGGAGGGTAACAACACTAATGTATGTTGTGCATAAATTACTTTAACATATAAAAGTGGCTCAGAAAACATTCACTTCACTTTGTAAGGAGTTCAAAGTAAACTATGAAATGATATTATCTCAGTCTTTGTGTTCCAACTTTCAGTCTAGAATTCTACCAAGAATTATCCTTCTCTTTCTTTTAAATATCGACAACTGCACCATAGCAAAGCAATAATTTTAATTTTAAAAATAGTTAAAGCGATGAATAAACATACGGTTCAACGTTTTCATTTTCTCAATAATTCTACTTTTTTTTGTGGTATCAGGGATTGAACTTGGGACCTTGTGCTTGCCAGGCGGGCACTTATGCTGCTGTCTCCCGGGCCCTCATAAAGCATTTCTTAAAGGAATAAATAAACTTTTTTTTCTTTTTAATAAAGAAGAAACAGCCACAGCAACCTGCCTTGACATTTTTGAGAAGCCATGAGACTAATTTTTTCTAGGTTATACATGTAATTTTAGTATCAGGGCCTTATATTCTAGTATAAAACCTCACTTGTTCTAATAGTGTTTGTAAATAGGATATCATGTCTGCATCTTGTACAGCAATTAACCACTAGGAAGAATGTATGCAAAGTGTTAATTATTGAAACTGTCCTACCAATTTGGTTTGAAACTGTCTCATTGCTATTTGTTTCTCAATAAAATTATAGAAAAAAAAAGAACCAAAAGAAAATTCAAAACTTAAAAAAAAAGAAAAGAAACTGTCTCATTGCTATTTGTTTCTCAATAAAATTAATTTTATAAATAAATTAAATAAATAAATTATGAAAAATAAAAACCTCTCTCTCAGCCTCTCTCTCCTCTCTGGTTTCCCTGCCCCCCCCCCATCCCCCCACAGAACTAGGGGTTGAACCCAGGACCTCACCTAGGCAACTCGTTTGTTATTGTGCTCCATCTTCAGCCCTTTTTATTCTGAAACAGGGTCTTGCTAAATTGCCCAGGTTGGTCTTGAATTTATGATCCTTCCATCTCAGGCTCCTGAGTAGGTGGCATTATGGTTTATGTCCAGATGCCCCTTCCAAAGCCACGTGGCTTACAAGTAGGGCTTCTGGGGGTAGATGAGAACAGGGGAGTATGACACTCATGGTGGGTTCATTCACTGGTGAGTTTATAGCTAAATGTTCTCTAAGTCCAGATCCTGGGTAAACTATAACTCTTCTGTATTATATGTTCAATCCTTTCATTGTCTAATTCAGCACTTATTTCCAAGCAGTCTGCTAAGCTTGGGTAGGTGAACTCAATCAGGGCAGTACATTAGAGGGACCATCTATTCTAGTTTCCCTTCTAAGGGGGAAGATGATACGATGTGCATTTCTCTCCCAGTGCCTTCCATGTTAAGTGGAAACTCCTCCATGAAGTGGGAATAAAGTAATGGACCAAATGAAAAGCTGCAGGTCTGGAGCAGAGAGAGAACTTCCCACCAGGGATGGGAAGTGCCCTGGCCCCTGGGGCCAGCCCAAGAGGAAAATCAGAAGTCAGATTACATGTGTGATGTTCTGAGCTGAACTGCACTGGGCACAGTTAAAGACAGAAGTGAAGAACAGAACCAACACTTTGTAATTTGACTCCTGCAGATTTGGAATAGATCTTTGGATGCTCCATCTCCCACAGGGACCCCAAACATTTAGACCTTGTGTAATGAGTTAGCATGGAAACTGTCTTTTGGAGATCAGTTAAGAGCAGAAATAAAGCTAGAGCTCTTTGCATTTATCTGATTTCTGCATAAATGCAGAATTTGACATTTAAAGTCAGCATGGGCCCACTGGGAGAACCCAGCCATTGTGTCCTGGCATCAAAACATCTCCTTTGAAATTAGGATAGTGTGTAAACTCATCCCCTAAGAGCTTTGTAGATCTCTTGCATTTGTTTCTCAGGCCTACTTGAATTTGTTCTTATAAATAGGCTGCTTAGGGAGAATACCTGGCACCAATTTAATGAAAAGGGATAGCATTAATTTTTCCTTTACAAAGGGAGAGTTCCTTTGGGAACACTGACTCTTCATGTATAGTAGGTCAGACGAACCAGCCTGATGGTGCAGAGACGGCTGTTCTAATTGTTCTTCCTGAACAGCTATGCAGACCTTTCTGGATGGGGAGAAAGAACATAGGATTGAGTTGCTGGGCACTCTAAATATTCCTCTTAGCAGTTAGATGAAACGCAACACTCTGTGCTTTCCTATTACACAAATTGCCAGACATAGAAGCGCCCACAAATGGATCCCACCCCTGACCAAGAGATGGAGTCGGGGAGAAGGAGGAGGGCAAAAGGGGAAGTAAAAAGAATAAAGATGCACTGTGCGCATGCACCAGCGCCCCCACAGTGTGTGTGCTCCTCACTGCAAACACGCACTACTGAAAACAGTTGGCCCCACTCCTCATAAATGCAGTGAAGGCTCAAGGTGGTTGACTCTCGAGATTCACAGCAGCATCAGAAGAAAGCCAAGTAACATTTGTAGCAATCTTAGCACACGCTGAAAGACCTGACATTTGTATGGAATGAGGGAGGCGTTGTGAACTGGGGAGTCCCACTCCCCACTGTCAAAAGTGATTTTCATTGGAGGAGTGAGAAAGTGCAGTGGCAGCTGCTAGGCATTATTAGCTGCTAAATGTGGGCTAGGCTGGAGTCCATGTACCATAAGATCATATCTGGAATTCAGTTTTAAAGGCCAGTCATGACCCATAGTCCTCTTAGAGCCACCAAAGCCTACCCCTCCCTCCCTGCTTGCCACCTTCCTCCCCAGGAACCTAGGAATGTAAATGACAGAATAGAAATTTAATATCATAAAAGTTTAGACTGGGCAAGGTGGCACACACCTATAAGAAACAACCAATTTCAATATAACATAATAGGTTTCATGGTCTATAGCTAAACATAGAACTAATTGGTTAACTCCTTAAGGCTTGGATTTTCCTCTGTTCTTTTATAGAGCAAAGAAGAAAATAGACTTAAAAAAGTAAAAGGGCTACCTGACGAATCCTCAACCTTTGAACCAGGAAGCAGGTCCAAGGTATCACTTCCACTATGTATCCTGAGAAGCCAGCTCTGAGCTCAGTTCTAGCTCTTGGTTGACTTGTTAAGATGCAATTTCCTTGTTTATAAGATGAGTTCCATAAGAGAATTCCCAAGGCTTCCATAATCTTGAATCTAAGTAGATCTGGCTATACATACTTCAGAAAGGACTTACTCATAAAACTATGAAACATTCCTGTAGGGAACAAGGAGAAGTTCATAATCACCAAATTTCTATCAAATGCTTACTATATGAAGTACTATGTCAAGCACTTTATCTACATACATACATGCTTGTATGATTCCTATTTTAGACATGAGGAAAAAGAAGCATGGGGAGGTTAAGTCATTTTCCCCAAATCACAAAGCTGTTAGAGAGGCACAGCTGGAATGTAAATTCAGTTTGACTCCAAAGCCTGTTCTGCCACACTGTACAGGGTCAACTACCATCCGTGGGCATCTCTTCTCTTTGAGAGACTCCAACTGAAACAATGCAGATGGCCAGCAACTGAAGGGGATTGATGAAGTGTGGTCTTTTTCTGAGTTGAGATACTATTTAGCTGTGAAAATAATTCAGTCTTAAAAGTATAATGCTAAAGGAAGAAACGAAAACAGAAGGAAAGGCTAACACCAAAGAGTACAAGAGTGCAGCTCTTAGGTGTGGGCTGAGCTTTTGTGACTCTTCAAACTCAAGAATAAGAAGACAACACAATTTTTAACTGAGCAGATCTAAACAGACAGCCAAGACCCAGTCCTAGCCCAGGTCCGGTGAGTGTGTGGAGAGCTTCCTGCTACCCTGCGC
>NW_004524641.1:9780676-9781777 GCF_000260255.1 Octodon degus
AATAGAATGATTTGTTCTAATGGTGTTTGTAAATAAGATCACAAGTCCACTTCTTGTACAGCAATTAACCACTAAGAAGAATATATGTAGTGTATTATTTGTTGAAACTGCACTTCCAATTAGATTTGAAACTGTCTCATTGCTGTTTATCAATAAAACTTAAAAAAAATAAAATAAACAGACAGCCAAAGCTAAACATGTGCCAGGTACCATGGTACGTGCCTGTAATCCCACCTAGTTAGGAGACTAAGGCAGGAAGACTGAGTTCAAGACCAGCCTAGACAATTTATGAGATCCCACTCAAAAAATAAAATTAAAGATGTCTAGGGACACAACTCAGTCACAGAGTGCTAGCATGTGTGAGGCCCTGAGTTCAATCACCAGTACCCAAAAAATATGAATAAATAAACAACAACCAAAACAAGATAGCTAAGCATGCTCTTGCCATACAATCCAACAATCGCCTTGCCTTTGGTTATTAACCCAAATGAGCTAAAAATAAACATCTATACCAAACCCTGCACATAAATGTTTAAAGTATTTTTATTTAATGATGGCCAAAATGTAGAAGTCAATGAGATGCCCTTCAGTAGGTGAATGGATAGACTGTAGTACAGCGAAATAGCATTCAGCAATAAAAAGAAATGAACTATTAAGAAAAAACATGGAAGAATTAAAAATGCATATTGCTATGTTGAAGAAGCCAGCCTGAAAAGGCTATATCCTGTGTGATTTCCAGTAACAGAATATTCTAGAACAGTGTGATGATGAACCTCTTGGAGCTTTCAATGATACAAATATCTCTCTCACTGATGAGCGTGTGCCCAAGGTTCACAACCACTGTTCTAGAAGAACCAAAACAATGGAAACACTAAAACAAAACAAAAAAAATCCTAAATAAATAAAAGTCTATGGTTCCTTGGGGTTTGTGGTAGCTGGAAGGGTTATATAGGTAGAAGTAGATAGAGCATACAGAATTAAGGCCAGTGACCCTGTGCTATATATTATCCTATGAGAGTGGATACATGTCATTATCTACTTGCCAAAATGCAGAATGAAGAACACAAAGAGTGAACCATAAAGCCAAATACAGACTGTAGA
>NW_004524641.1:9783307-9808780 GCF_000260255.1 Octodon degus
AAAAAAAAAAAAAAAAAAAAAAAAAAAAGAAAAAGAAAGGTGTGTGATTAGTAACAATGAGGCTAAATGAGAGATTGAATTTGGGACTAGGACCACCACAATCTCCTCCCTCCTGTCTCCTTCCATCCCTCTACTGTCAGCCTCAGCAGGCTCCAATGTACACTTCCTTCCACTGGCCTTGCTACTTCTCTTGCAAAATTCCCAAGCAAAACAAGCATCAGAGCACTAGTGTGCATGTGACAGATGCGAAAATATTCAGATCTGGTGGGGTTTAGAGTAATTTCACTATTTGGGAGATGATACAGCAATCAGGTTGGCAGTGGTGCTGTACTTCACAAAAAAGAAACAACCATGGGGCCGGGAAGATGGCTCAGTGGAATAAGCACTTCCCTGGCAAGCACAAGGGTCTGAGTTCAATCCCCGGTTCCGCCAAAAAAAAAACCCCAAAACAAACCTACTAACAGCAATCATTTCTAATAATTTTATAATTAAATATTTTGTAGACTTTAGAATTCTGGAACTTTCATTCTCCTCCAGTATAGCAAAACCTCAATTAAATGTAATGTTGTTCTTGACAGCTTCCTGAGACTTTAACAAGACCATAAAGAAAAACCCTGCAAAAACCAAGACACTTGGGGGCCGGGGAGATAGCTCAGTAGAATAAGTGCTTGCCTGGCAAGCACAAGGGCCTGAGTTCAATCCCCGATTCCGAAAAAAAAAAAAAAAAAAAACCAAGACACTTGAATTGCATGAGTCTCTTAAGCAAGCCTTCTTTCACTTCCTGGCCCTGTGGCTTATATGTAATATGTGCTCAATAAATGCTCATTGCATGAAGGAGCAAAAAAACCCTTATGTGAAGCCACTTTATCTAAGTCAGTAGAGCATCACTGAGATGGCACAACTAGGACAGTGGTTCTTAAAGGAAAGTTACCAGGCCAGCAGCATTTTATCCCTTGCCCCACAGAACTGGAGACTATAGGTTGCTTACAGCACGCCGTGTTCTACAAATTTCCCTGGGTCATTCTGATGCCCACTAACAGGTGTGAGCCACAATCTAAAGAGATTCTTCCACAAAGAGATGCTTTTTTCTTATTCCACATGCTAAAGCTAAGAATCCTACTCTTGTAATTCCTTTGCCATCTCACTAAGAAAACCCCCAAGACTAAAACTTTACCAAGCCTTTTTCCTTTCCCTCCCCTCCCTTTCCCTCCCCTCCCCTCCCTTCTCTTCCCTTTCTTTCTTCATTTCTTTTTGGTACTGGGAAGAGAATCCAGGGCCTTACACATGCCGAGTACATGCTTTATCACTGTGCCATATTACCAGCCACAGCAAGTCTTACTGATCAAGGATTAAGCTGGATTCAGTGTCACACGGGCGAGAAGAGGAGATGTTCTTACCCTGTGTGATCTACAGAGGCAGGAATTCAGAATCCATTTAAAGCACCTGCTTAGGCAGATGCAGGGGCCAGGGGTTCAATCCCTGGGCCTGCCATGCCGGCCCCGGCCCTGGGGTGCAATGAGACAGCAATTGAGACTGGGCATGGTTGTGCATGCCTGTAATTCCAGCTCTTGGGAGGCTGTAAACAGATGGATCACTCCAAGTTGGATCTAGTAGTGAGACCCTAAACACCCTGCAAACCCTTCATATAGATAGATAGATAGATAGATAGATAGATAGATAGATAGATAGAGGCATTCAGCTCTGTATGTGACATTCAGTAGTGGAATAGGGTAAGGGGCTGAAGAGGCCCAGAAGCCTTCCCTCTGTCTGCAGTCTGTTTCCCATATGCTTTCCCACCAGAGACTGCGTGGCCTTTGAGATGACCCCATGGGAACACGCTCCCCTGTTGAGTCTTCTGTCCCCCTTCCAAATGTAGGCAGCCAGTGTGGCAACTCTGTGGCAGGAACTGAAGGCACACTCCTGCCTGATAGAGTGATTTAATTAAAAAAAAATTGGCCCAAATTGAATTTGCCTTCTAGTATTATTGTAGAGTGCAACTTTGCCTGGGATTGTTTCTAACATTAGGACTAAATATCTCACATATTGAAAAAAATCTTTCTGTCCTGGAGAAACAGAGATTTGGTCATACTGAGGACTGAGAGTACCAAGGAGAAAGTACATCCCAAGTTTTCCTTCTGATAGCCAAACTGATTTGTGACAAAAAGTGAGCTCTGAGCAACAAGAAAGGTAAAGGAAAATGATGAAGTGGGACTAATATAGTAGAAAGAACGTATGTTTGATTTCTTCAGTGGCTGTTGAGTAGACAAGCCACAGAAGTAGCAAGTGCAACAATCTTGTTTTGTTTTGTTTGTAGTACCAGGGACTGAACTTGGGACCTTGCATTTGCCAGCCAGGTGCTTATGCCACTAAGCAATATCTCTGGCTTACAACAATCTTTTGACCTTCTAAACTTAAGAGGGATTAAGGTGTGCTCCCAGCAATGGGAGATAGTCAAGGACAGAACCCTGCCCTTGGTGGGGTACAGCAGGAAATACAGGGGCAGGCAGCAGCTTACAGAGATAAACTTTGCAGAGCCTGAGTACATCGCACTAGGAAACCAAAGTCAGAACCCCTGGCACCTAACACACCCATGGGAAATCCTGCCCTCTCCTTTCTGTTTTTTCCTAGATCCCAGCCTACCAAAGGAGAAAAGAAACATGTTGAGAAGCAACATAGAACCCAGCACATGAACAAAAGTTGCCACAGCTAAAGGCCCCTTCATTCAAGGGTCAGTGGCCCCATCTCACAGTGGTCTCTGGCGATCCCTCTGCATCGCAGCCTAGTGTGATCAATGCTACAATCACGACTCAGATCCTAAGAATGAGAACCTTAGGGTTCTGGGGGCTGGGACAATAGCTCAGCGGTCCAAACGCCCACCTGGCAAGTGCAAGGATCTAGGTTTGATCCCAGTACCGCATGCTGTGCCAGCTCCGGAACCCTGGGTGCACTGTGGTGCCCTGAAACTGGGCGTGGTGACGCATGCCTGTAAACCCAGCCCTGAGAAGGCTGAGATAGGAGAATCACTATGAGTCCGAGCTGCATAGTGACACCTTGTACCAAATACATAAAAGATTTTTTAAAATTAATAAAAAAAAAATAACTGTAACTGGTACACACCTGCGTGAAAGGCACATTAGAAGTTTTAGAAAGTTTCCACTTTGGGTAAGACTATCTCAGTTCCAGATGATGTAGAAAGTTGTCCTCAAGTGCAAAGATAGAGGTTTGCTTTTAAAATGTAGCTCATTTCATGGCACTGCTGCGCTCTCAACATACACTGACTCTTCACTTCACCGAGACTGAACCTTAGCTACCTAAAACCAAGCCTGGACCAATCGCCAAGCACACCCAGAATCTCAGAGCTGCACCGTCCTATGTAGAGCTTTCATTTCTGCCAGGGCCTGAAGGTTCTTTATGGTACTAACACGGCCAGACCTGCACTGCTGGCTCCCCACTTCCCACCATCTTCCCTGGGCCTCTCAGGCCATGTCCCAAGCTTCTTTCTGCACCTCATCGGTGTCTAGCTTGTGCTCTCCGGGCTCCCAGGGCTCCTCGGAGTTTGGCCTCAGCTGTTTTTGTCCCTGGAAGTCACACAGTGAACTAGCTCACTGTCCTCAAGCTTTGACCCGCTGAAGCAGGATAGACTGCACAAGACTAGGTCAACAGGAGCCAAGGAGGGACTGGGGCTACATCTCAGTGTGCAGTCCTGCCTGGCAAGTGTGGGGTCTCAGCCGGGTTTGAGTCCCAGGTCTCACAAGGCAAAAGGAGAGACAAGGAAAGCAAGATTTTATTTTATTTTTTTTAATTTATTTTTTTTGCAGAACCGGGGATTGAACTCAGATCCTTGCGTTTGCCAGTCGAGCGCTTATCCTACTAAGCCATCTCCCCGGCCCCGAAAGCAAGATTTTAAATCTATACTTTTAAGAAAAAACTACAATCATTGTGTATATCTAAATTGTACCAATAAACTTAATTAAAACACACACATTTCCTTCTTTTCTCTTTTCCCCCATCCCAATTGTTCTTTCCTTCTGAGCAGTTTCTTTTCTTTTCACAATATTTATTGTACCTTTGGGATTCTAATTACTCTTTCAGTTTCTTATACAGGAGAGACAATATGCTGAAAAAGAAGAAAAAAAAGTGTATATACACACAAGATAGCTAAGATAATTGTATTACTAATTCCTATTAGTTCTTGAAAAGGGACAGCTAGCACTAATATTGTTTGATCAGTTTTGCATGTCTGTATCTGGTATTCTGAGCAACAACTTATAACAATATGCAAAATAATAACCATTCTTAATTTCTTATCTAGTTTTACACACACACACACACAATGCTGACAAACTTATCCTTAGAAAAGGTGAGTTAAATTTTTTATATTTCAGCCTTGGGGACCTCAGAGATTCAGCCTGGTGACAAAACCTTGAACTCTCAGTGAAGCCACCCTGATCCCACAGTGCTAGGATCACAGGAGTGTGCCGCCACAGCCTGCTGTGTTATTTTATTTATTATGGTGGTGTTTTTTGCTTGCCTGTCTGTGCCACAGTATAACGTCATGTGAGCAGGAGTGTGACCATGTTATTTACTATGTGCAATCTGTAGGCTGGCCCTCTTCACGGGTCCCCCAAGATTAGTAAAGAAACTCAATGATCTCATTTAGAGTAAAAAGTTTAGAAAAGTTGAGGTCAATTTGATATTGGCACAACATCCAAGCGCATGATTGTTTTTACAGTAATTTGTTTTTAGTGCAGTTCATAAAAGTATCAAACTGTGCAAATTGGATAACAGTCAATTGGGAAAAAAAAAAACCAACTGATCTTACAAAACAATTTGAAAAGTACTGTCCTGAGATAGTTTCTGGCACTTAGTAATAGTTCATAACTATTTTTTAATAAATAAAGAGAAGAATAAATGCCTAAAAAATAAATGTTCACATAGTAAAATTGAGGGTCAAGTCTGTATGCATTCCTGTCAGTCCTAGTGAACAATTCAAGTGGGTGGATCAGTGGCAAAGTGGCTTGTGTCATGCATTTCCTGGGATGCCATGTTTCTCTCCCTGTGCCATGAAGCAGTACACATCAGCCACCTAGGGACCTCTGAAACGCTGGCGAAAGGGGCTGAAGGCAGCTGTACCCGAGTCCCATGCACAGACTCCTGTCTCTGCATGGCTGCTCTGAGCGGAGGTGTGATGGAAGCTTTAGATCAATTCCCAGCTCCTGACCCAGCCAGCGTCTCTTGGGAATGGTGAAGCTCACTGCACATGAAGAGGCAGACCTGCAAGAAGCTAGTATGTGTCTGCTTTTTAAAGATCACAGCCAGGGTGCTGGTCTACACCTGTAATCCCAGTTCTCAGAAGGCTGAGGCAGGAAGATCATCACCATTTGAAGATCAGCCTGCACTACTTAGTAAGAGCTTCAACATACATACATACATACATACATGCATACATACATACATACATACATCACAATGCTTTTCTTTGGCCTACCAATAAAACAATGAAATAATGGGTCCAATAATTAAACACACAGCTTTAATTTGCTAAATGTCTCTAGAGGATACTCTCTTGTTTCTATAACTGATAATACAAACAAAACATTTGTTTTATGTCAGTTCATCTTTGCTGCTGTCCAAGATCAGGCAAATTTGACTCAGATAAAATGCTGTTTTCTTGCCTAACCTTTCTTTGCTTCCCTCCCTACCCAAAACATCAACAACAAAAGGAAACAGCTTGGATTATCGTAATTTGCTATACCAGTTATCTATTTGGGAGTGACTATAAAACAATTTATATGGTTCTAGGATTATTAAAAATACATTTAAATTTTTCTGACTTGCTTATTCAAATAGAGTCTCATTCCATTCTTGTTTCAATTATATTTCATCACAGCACTGTAAGCTCAAGAATTCAAAAACCGAAGCCTAGAGTTGGGGCTGGAGCTCAGTATAGATCCCAGGCAAGTGGAGGTCCTGGGTCCCATCCTCACCAAGAATACTGGGAAAGGGGCTCAGCATTAGAGCAACTGCCTGACACACACAAAGCCCTGGGCTCAGTCACCAAGAATGGGGACCTGCTGGTTAGCTCAGTTAAGTGTCTGCTCATGCAAATGCAGTCAGAGGCAGGATATCTCAGTGGGGTTTGAACGCACCTCCGCTTGCTTTACCAGACCTGCCCCTTAAGGCAGGCTGAAGTGCCCCCCCCCCCGGCAAAAAAAAAAAAAAAATCCTTCTCAATCACCAAGACTATAAAACTAAAGAAAAATACTTAGTCTAAATTGTAAGAGGAAAATCCATAACTGTGTAGCCATGACCCCAGAGAGTGTATGATCTACATGAAAATAACTACATTACAAAAGGGTGAGGTTAAGGACTATGCTCACAGCTAAAGGCCACAGAACCAGGGGAAAAGGCCACAGGGTGCAGGACAGCATGAACAAAGTCACGAAGGAGAGAAAGAACATTCCGGGCATGTGGGGGAGTAGAGAGCAGCTTAGGGCTTCTGAAATACAGAAAGAGAAAGAGACATGGTAGAAAGGAGTTCGAAAGGAAGATTAGGACCAGAGCAGAGAAAGCCTTGACTGCCATGTGCACAGCTTAGTGAGGGTGCTGTGATGCGCGGTGTGGCGCAGGAAGTGCTGTGCTCAGATTATTTATGCTGTGGAAAAAGAAAATTGACAGGGGAAGGCACTTAGGATGCAGTTGGAGTCTTCTGTAGGACAGTGGCTGTGCTCTGAGATCATAATGTCAACTGAAATAAATCAGACACACAGGCTTAGCCATCACACGGTTCCTCTTATACAAGAAACTCAAAATAGAGATAAAGAGCAAAAACAAAAACTAGATAACAGGAAAGAGGGAGATACAACTTTCTCAAGTCAAAAGCAAACAGAGAAATGGAGGGGAGAAAGAGGGCAGGAAAGGGGTGAGAAGAGGAATTACGTGTACCGCAAACACGTACTCAAAACAAATAAAGGCTGGCCATAGAGCTCAGCGGACTAAAACGCCTGCTTAGGCAGAGCGCAGGAGCCGGGGTTCGATCCCCGGCGTGTCTTGCTGGCCCCACCCCTGGGATGCGCTGAGAGGGCGACTGAGACTGGGCGTAGTGGAACGCGCCTGTAATTCCAGCGCTTGGGAGGCTGAAAACACTATGAGTCCGATCTGTGTAGTGAGACCCTGTAGACCCTGGACTAAATACGTTAAAATAAATAATTAAAACAAAACAAAACAAATAAGCAAATAAGTAAAATGAGTTCACACACACACAAAAAAGAATGTAAGGGAAAGTCACCATCATGCTGATACTAAAACCTGGTTTCAAATAGAAGGAAGGAACAGCTGCAAATAAGCCTCTCATACAAGTCCCTACTAAGTTCAACCTTAGAGGACATTTTTCTAAAGCCTGGAAGGATGATTGTAATCCAACAAGTATTTTTCCCCTTTAATAGCTGTTAGTTTAAACTATGGTATGATTTTTGTTCTCACCATAACTTTGGGCCTTACAGTAAGAAGTTTGTCTCCTAACTCATAGATTTGTATAATTTTATCAATAACGATACCCACCACGGCCACTAACACGTGATGAACCCTTTCTGTGAGCCAGGCACTGTGCTGTGCTTTTCAATGACACTAGTATGTTTAGTCCTCCACACAACCTTCAGTGTACATGTGCAGGTACTGAGGTAAGGCGTTACCTACCCTGATTAATACCACCCACAGGAACAGAGATCTGAATTCAGGCAGGCCTAACTCCAGAACCTGTTCCTTTAGCTATTCGGCTGTACTTTATTTTTCTTTTCAGGAATTATATGAATGTTAAAGTAAACTGCCACACTAGAACAAAGACCACATGAGACAAACAGGAAGATGAGAAATCAAAGCATGTCAGAAATCACATTAAATGTAAATGTACTAAAATGCAAATTAAAAGATAGAGGTAGCCTATTTGGATAGACAAAAATACCAAGCAAATTTTTGCACAATGGATTCTCCCTCGTCCCACTGCCTTTCCCCTAAATACTTGGTTTCATTGTTCCGTTCCTACTTCTACCTCATTGTGGCCTTATTCCTCAACACTATCTGGTTATTAGGACACAGTGCCTTTGGCAGGTCTATCACTTACTGCACATCACTGTGAAAAGTTCTGCTATAACAGATTCACCCGCTTGTTTCTCTAAGAGTTTAAATTCCATGTGGACTGAGAATATAAAACATTTACTCTTCATTTCCCACTTTATATTATACTGCCTTGTCATAGAAAAACAGGCTAAGTAGAAGAAATTTGGAGAGACTTGAGAAATGACTGTGTCTTTCAGAAAAATGAATGATTTTGTCTTTGAGTGTAGTATCAATTCTTTAAATTGAAAGGTTTCTATTCTTGGAAAAGTCTACATGATCCTAGTCTCTTCTGGTTCATAAATACTTTTCTAACTTGTTTTCTTTATTTTGCCTTCCGGAAGTATTGATAATTATAGCCACCTACAAGCCTGAACCAGGCTTCTACCATATCAGTAGCAAGGAATTTAGAAAAAGGACCAGAAACACCCATTTCTCAAGGTGTGTGGCAAGACATTTGTCTACTTGCTGAAAGAATGACCTCACTGCCCAAAACACAGAACCATCCCCCAAACCTCTATGCTTTTCCAAGCCCGAGGTTTTGGCTCTAAGCAACCTGCTCCTCTAAATCCCCCCCCCCTTTTTTTTTCAAAATTTTATTGATAAACAGATAGTAATGAGACAGTTTCAAATCAAATCGGAACTACAGATTCAACAAATAACACACTGCATATATTCTTCTTAGTGGTTAATTGCTGTACAAGATGCGGACTTGAGATCCTATTTACAAACACCATTAGAACAAATCACTCTATTAATTAAGAGAATGTAACTATATATCTATCCTAACCACTTTGAATACACAGATACAAAATGGACATTCATCTGTATACCCCATTTTTCCTAAGTTCCGTTTTTTCACCTTTTCTTTAACAAAATGAGGTTCTAGAAGTTTTCTGATTTGAGGTTCTTACAAATACAGGGAAAAGTAGGGACACTGATATTCATTTTCTTCCCTCAGAAATGTACATTGAAGCGGCATGAGAAGCAGTAACTTTACCTTTAATGCAAGTCTTGCTTCCAGCCTGGATGGCTTCCCCAACCTGAACTTTCTGCCAACACTGCTATTTCATTGAGTCCTGCCTTATGGACAGTCCTAGGCAAAGAGCTGACTGAAAAGTGCACAGACACGCAGGCGCTAGAAGCAGCATTTGAATCAACTTGTCACTCTTACCAGGTTTACAAGGGCCTTCCCAGGGGCTCAATCCGTGGGGATCTGGGGCAGCGTGACCTGTCTGAGGAGACGGTGCATCAGTCCTGGCAAGTGAGTGCTTAGAAAGAACCAGTGAGAAACATTACTTTTATCTTCTGATGAAACAGCTTAAAGTCAAGGCTCCATTAAACTAAGGGCCCCTTAGCCTTCACTTTAAGGGGAAGAGGGTAAGTGGACCGGTCCATTTATATGCAGCTCCCATCTCACCCAGAATTAAATAAATGTCCCCTCCTAAGGGCAACTAAAAGCAGTCTCAACACCTTTTGCTTCAGTCATTTATTTCCTCTTCTGTACAAGTTAACCTGGCCCCCTCTCAAATTAATTATAGTCCAGAATAGAAAAAACAGTTCTATGCTAATTTTTACCTTTCCTTAATTTTTATCAAGAAAGAAATAAGAAAACCTATAGGAAGGTATTAATCTACTTAACATTTCTAAGTACAGCATCCAAAGGATTTTGTTTTTTTAATCTTACATATGCTCAGCAGAGTTACTGGCAAAAACTGTACATTTTCTTCATTTCATCCTTTCAACATCAAATAGTAGGCAGCAAAAATTGGATCAGACTTCAAAGCCTGCTGTGGGCTCCAAGTCACAGAGAGACGCCTCCATTTCACATATTGAATTCGAGCAGGATATCAAAGTGCTACCAAAGAACCTCGGGTCCTCACTCAGAAAGAGGCTCCACCATCTGCGGAGTGGAGTGCTCACAGATCACCTCAGGGAGCAGCTAGCATTTATTCTCAGCAGCAAATTTCCAGGCTTTTGATTCTCCTCTTCACTGTACCTCCCTGACTCTCTCCTGAACCAAAGTTCTTTAGCAGGCTGGGCTTTTGTCTCAAAGACTTCAAAATACCACTAACAGGTTCACGTTTAGCTGGCCCAGCCAGCACGCCACAGACAGGCTTTGCTGTATGACTCGGACAGTTCTGAAGGTAGAGCATGGGTTCTTCAAAATAAGACATCCAGCTACCTTATGTACATGTCCTGCGAAGACATCGCACTCTCTTGGAGAACTCCGGGCTTGTAAATGCCTAAAAAAGTAACAATAATTTTTAAAAGGCTTTAAAATGATAATGAAAACCAAAATTTTAAAGAAGATTATTTTCCTCTAAAGAAGTATCAATATATATCTAGCTTTCTTTGTTTCCAAGCCAATGCTTGCTTTTAAGGTCACTGTCACCGTAAACAAATGCACATCCTGGTCACTGTTGCTTCTCTGTGTCACAACACATTCACAATGTGCCTGAAGTCGTAGGTCTCAGGAAACAGACTCTGCCATGTTGTGGGGTTGAGTTTGGGGTACTGAGTATTATCAGGCTGCCATAAACTTTCCCAGGAAGATGAAAAGAGTTAACAGTGACATTCCATACTCATTGCTTCTATCGTTCAAGAATTTAAAATGGGTTCTGAAGTCAAATGCTTGGGATGACACAGGATACATAGCTGGAGAGGATTACTACCTCAGGAGTACTCTTTAAACAATCCCAAGATACTTTTATGGAACTCTATGGCAGAAGCACAGGTTGAATGAAGTTTCTAAGCAATTCCTATCTGATGAAATACTAAGTTTTCATGGAACAAAGTTTGGAAGATGTAAGAATCAGTATGTTTCATCAAACATAGCTATATGATCAAGTACAATTAAACTGCAATTAAAATAGTAGCACACTATTTACACACAATTAAAATAGTAGCTTCTGTGACAATGCCTTCCAGATGGGACCCAGCAGACAGGAAAGGAAAAGGGAGCTTCCTCAATGTCCCCAACCACACCTGCACACACACATGCACATACACATGTGCCTGCAAACCCTACACACATATGCACACAATATACGCAGCTGCGCCCATAGAAAAACTATGTTACTGGATAATTATTCTTTAGTATCCTTTAGTGTATTTCTCATATACCCATTTTTTTTTGTGGTACCAGGGATTGAATTCAGGACCCTGCACTTGCCAGGCAAGAACTTATTCTACTGAGCTATCTCTCCAGCCCTCTCATATTATACCCAATGAGGAAATTGAGACAAGTTGTCCCTATGGCCTCTTCCAGTTCTACATTGATCATCTTATTTTTTACTTAAACTGACAAGTTCATTTATGAACTTATTACCTGTAAGCCATTTGGTGATACTGTCAACAAAATGCATCTCTATGTGATAGAGCACAAGCAATATGCCTATCAAACATCACATCAATACTTTCCAGGAAAGGACTATAATAAAACTTTTATTTATGTGCATGTTTATCATGCCTCCATGAATTGGGGACTGGGATTGCTTTATTTCACAATCTGTATCAGCATCTAGCCCAGTGCCTGGCACTGAGCAAATGCTCAATAAATATTAGAACATTTCAGTGGGCCCCTAAGATCTGAGGTGACCTGCAAGAATACCCTTAAAATTAAAGTTAATTAATATAGCACTACAGCACTGTAGCAATATAGCACTTCCTAATTTAAAAACAAATGCTTTTAAGAATCTAGTGAAAGCCTCACACCATTTGAGCTAAATACAACTGAAGAAGAAACTGAGGTTCAGAGAGGTTAAGAGATTTCCCCAGGTACCATGATGAATACTAGGTAGAGGTAAGACTTTAACCCATGTTCTTCTGGCTCCCAGTTCTCTGAACCATGTTTTCTCCAGAGATGTTTCCCAGTTTCTGGGCATCAACCCAAGGGACTTACTTATGTCAATAAATGAGTGGCCCAAGACCACATGGTGCCACAGTGCTACCATACACATGCCTCCTCTCAGGGCACAGGAAGAGCAATGCACATGGGAGAAGCCAGGAGGTCACCATTTTAATCCAGGACTGAGTCTCTGCAGCTAATGCCAAGACAGCACTGTCTTGGGAAGCCAGGCAGCATGAAAAACTCATCTTGAAGGACCCGAAGCAAGCCCAGGTGCCTTAGGACACTTATAGGACAGGTGCCTTCCAAATTGTACTGGGAGGCCTGGTAAGCTTTGGAGGAAAATGCAAGGAAGAGAATTTGGCTGTTCATTTACTACCAGCCCTGAAAATCCTGACTTTTCTGTCCCCTAAAAGAAAGTTATACCTCTTAAGTACTCTAAAGACCCACAGACCAATTCAGATGCCTTCCAACTCTTCCCGTGGAATGGCTCACCCTCCTGTCTCTCTCCTCATTTAAGTCTTTCAAAGGATCGGAAGCAGTTCAATGTAGTGTTCATATGCATTTCTTGCCTTGAAAAAGGCAGGCTGAACTATGCTGGTAAGGGAATAGTGACCATAGACGAATAGATGAGAAAATATTTGGTCACACAAAGTTAAGCAGGATCCTTTCCCGAGAAGCTTTCCAGAACCATGATAACAGATCAATAAAACCCCAAGAGAGGAAAAGAACAGGAAATCATGCCTAGACATGAGCAGCAGTGCCTTCTCCTACAGAGTACCCTGAAGGACTCTCGGTTCTTAGGACACTCCTTGGGAAACACTGACCTGAGCAGTTCTTTTCAGAACAAATTTCAATTTACTTTTAAGATATAGTACAAGTCAATTTTCATCACAAGTCTAACTGCCTCAAATTCCTTTTCAGTGATTTCGTTAGGCTTTCTCACCATGCACACATATGTGAAGACATCAGCAAGTGGACACTGCTCTGCAGTCCATCGCCAGCCAAATAGGAAAAGCACAGTAACAAAAAGATTGTGCTTATTGCACGCATATGTGCATATGTGCCACCAGGCATCAGGCAATCCGGAATGTACTGCTGTACAGCGATAACTATACGTAATACAGCCAACAGGATGTGGATGGATTCTGGATTTGCCATTTTGTTGTTGTTTTGTTTTTTTAAAATGTGTGGGGCAGCATTCCTAGCCCCTTACCCCTTTTTGAAACAAGGTCTCATTAAAGTCTTGAGACCCGTTTTTTTGTTGTTGTTGTTTGTTTGTTTGTTTTTCTGGTACTGGGGATTGAACTCTGGTCATTAAAGTCTTGACCTTGATTGGACTTGACCTTGCAATCCTGTTGCTTTGGCCACTGAAAGTGCAAGGATGACAGGTGTGCACCGCCATACCCAGCTGAATCTGTTTTCATACTCATTTTTACAGATGAGGGCGTTAAGGATCAAGGAGCTAATGACCTGCCTCATAACTGGTAAGCAGCATAGCGTAGGACCTGCTCACTGTGGAAAAGGAAATGCTAAGAGGAAATGATGGACTCAGGCAAGAATTTTCAATTGCTGATAAAACCATCAGACAAATGGCTGGAGGGGCCCAAGACCATATGGTGCCACAGCGCTATCATACACATGCTTCCTCTCAGGGCACAGGAGGAGCAACGCATGTGAGAGAAGCCAGGAGGTCACCATTTTTATCCAGGGCCAAGTCTCTGCAACACTAATGCCAAGACAACACTGTCTTGGGAAGCCAGACAGCATGAAGTACTCGAAACCACCCGGTATGTATGATTTTTCCTTTCAGTCAAAACATTTAACCTGAATCTAATTGAGACTTTAGATCTATCTTACAGTTTAGACAAAACATCAAACATCACAGAATGCAAGGAAGCAAGCAGATAAATACAGAAGATCAGCTAATTGAGAGGATAATCTGTACAATCTCTTAAAAAATCTGAGTCATGCAAACCAAGACTAAGACATAGCAACTTGATATAAATTAGCACTCACATTAGATCCTGGATTGGACAAAGAGGTGCAGAGGACATTCCTAGAATAATTGGGAAAATTTGACTATGTACTGATATTAGACAAAAATTGGGAAATTATTCATTTTTAAAGGGTAGTATAGTTTTCAACCTGCTGGAAACTTAAAGATAAGCATTCTCTGCCTCTGTTAGGAATCATATGCTCAGAGGCAGAAGTAGTGATTCTGGCTATCAAAGGGTGGTGAACAGGACCTGGTTCCAGAGCTCCACAGTGCCTCAGAAGTGGAGCTGTAGTCTCAAGCAGATCGCCTCCAGGGCTCAGCTGCTCCGCTCCAGTCTGTGCACTCAACTGCGCATTGTAGCAAAAAGGAAACGCTGTCACTGTTGAGAAGCCTTCTGCTGGGCATCTGCCCTGAAAAATACCCCAAGGGAAACTCCCATCTAAGTCTCTCTGAAACCCTCATGACCGGATGAGGGCAGGGAGCGTGTTGGCCCCTGAGTAGCTGGCTGCCGGGAAGCCTCAGCCTCTCTCTGCTTCCACAGCAAAGATCATGAAGCCAGCTGGCTCTGTCATGCTATGCTGGCGACACTAGGCGAAGCCACCATGGCCTAGGGACCGGAACCCAGATTCACAGGCTCTAAAATTAAATTTGTTCATTCACTGAGGGATGATGATTCTGGGGGGAGCTGCGCTGTACCAAGCAAACTCAGAAGAGCCACAGTGGAATGCCAGTATGGGATTCTGCACGGAGCAGTGTGTTCTGGATGTCCTTGTCCCCTCACTGGTTGGTTTTGCTATAGTTGGGAGAGCAAATTACACAGTGGAATTGGAGCCGGCAAGAAGAGTGCTCTCTGAGGATGTATCTGATTGGTCAGGGCTTTCCCACTTTGGAGCTAGAATCAGTTACTCTTCTCCTGTGTGACAGTGGAGACACACGGGCCACCTGCTGAGTCTCCATTCTCTTAGCTTCCTCAAATTACATTTTCTGTGTACTTGGTATTAATTTTGAGTTTCTTCAGATTGCCTTATCTTCTATCAATTGCAATAGCTCCTAGATGAACCAAGAAACTCATTAGTGCCTCACACATGAAAACATATTCTAATTTCTAAACAGGATAGGTTGCAGCTCATTCATCATGGGTTGATTTTTGTTAGATTCCTGCTGTCTCTAAATTTAGGGAGCATTTTTCAATGCAAACTCATGACTTGGTGCCCTGGAAAAAAGCAAGCATAACCATGCAAATTTGTTCCTGCTTCTTTGATAGCCTTGAATAAGTACCTTTGGATCTTTTACTAAGAGGTAAATTTCTTGGTTCCAAGAAGGAGCAGATAGGCCGCCATACAGAAGATAAGCTCGGATCAGGATATTCGAACTGTGTAGAGCCCTGGGGCAGCAAGGGAGGCAAGTTTCAGATAAGCAAGTCCTATAACTTTCCTTATGAAAGTTATTACCAGGCGAGATAAGAGAAAACACAAATATCTTTGGAATCAATCAGGTTCAAAACATTCACACCCTGAAGGTAAATGAGACATTTAAGAAATGACATCAAGGGAGAGGACACTGTCCTTTGTTAAGCTCCCCTGCCGAGCACTGGAGCACTAACAGAATTTCCATGTGACTTTGCCGTAGGTGGAGCCACATATCAGATATAAAATGTGAGCTTTCCAAGGGCTGCAGGTATAAAGGGAGAACGCTAGCCCTGTCGCTGTGCACTGTCCCTGATTCGCCTCAGCATAGCGTTGCATATTCTTCTGACTGCTTCTATTTATTGAAATAGCTTTGAAGACACAGGGAAGTGGATGATGGTATTAAGATGGTTTCAGAAGACGGCAAATTATCACATTAAGTTCAAAGGCACCCAAAATGTGTATGTTAATGAATCTTTTCTACAAAACTTAGAAAGCTAGGAGTCTAGAATGCTTTTCTTTTACCCTCTTCACTATCACCACCACTGCCATGCACACACACACACACACACACACACACAATTGGTCATGCAATCACAGTATCTCTCAGGTTGTATTCATGTTTCAAGCCTTTGAACACTGCCCACCTGCCGTGGCATTTTACCCCGTAGCTTACAGCCAGCTCCTCTGAAAGCATTTCAGGTGCCACCCCACCCCACCTCTCCCATTATAGACAGAGTTGGTGGCTTCCTGGTGTAGTCATAGGATATACTGCTACTGAGAGTGGTTCTGTAGCCATTCGTCTTGGGAGCTTTATGACTCTTCATCAAGGGAGGAGCCCGAAGAAGAGCAAGCGCTGGAAACCACTTGGCTTTGGAGGAAAAGGACTCTTCCTATTGCTGTGCTTATTAGTTTTGTCTTTCTCCCCCAGCTGAAGAACATTCTCCACATTCCCAAGTTATCTGAATATGCACCAAGAGCTAATTGGTGAAAATGTCATAATAGTTTTCTTTCCCTCTAAAATAAATATCTAAAAGAACTGACAGAAAAATATTACCTTCTTTTTTCTGATTAAAATTATTATCATTATTTGCAGTGCTCATAATTGATTCCAGGTAGCATGGAGCTACATCCTCAACCTTAATTTTATTTATTTATTTTTATTTATTTTTTATTTTTGGTGGTACCAGGGATTGAACTCAGGACCTTGCACTTGCCAGGCAAGCACTTATTCTACTGAGCTATCTCCCCAGCCCTGTTTATTTTTATTTTGAGAGAGGTTCTCAGTAAGTTGCTCTAATTGGCCTTTAATTCAAGATTCTTCTGCATCAGCTTCCTGAGTAGCTGGGAGTATGCCACCATGCCTAGATAGCTAAATAATTTTTTTTTTTACAGTTGAAAATAGTATGCATTCATTATTATATTATATAAAATACAGATATTCAAGGGGAAAAATACAAATCAGGGATAATCCCCATGTCAGATATAGTTAGTTCACCTTTGATGTGTATCTTTTTTAAAAAATGTATTTTAGTACAGGGACTATAGTGTCTCACTGCACACATCAGACTTGTAGTGATTCTCCTGTTTTCAGCCTCCCAAGTGCCAGGGATTACGGGCACGCACCACCATGTCTAGTCTCAGACGCCATCTCAGTGCTTCCTGGGGGTGGGGCCAGCGCGGCGTGCAGGAGATCAAACCCTGGTCCCCGCACCCGCGTAAGCAGGCGCTTTAATCCGCTGAGCTACCTGACCGGCCCTTTTGATGTGTATCTTGATGATACATATATTACATATTTTTTAAAATAATGAATGACTTATTTACCATTAGGTGATAAGTAACTTAACTGATTATTTTCAATATTTAAATAAACTTTCCACACTAGAAAGAAGAAATCATTAAATATTCAGAGCATATAGCTGCAAATATTCATCTAGTTATTTTACTAGGATAAAGCTTAAAGGTAAACTTGTTGGATTAAAGGGTGAGAAAATCTTTTCCCTATCTTAAAGCTCTTAAATTATATCGTCAAACTCCTTAGAAAAGCAACAGAAGTTAACATGCTTAAATTAAGAAAGGAGATATTTCCCAAAATATCACCAGTACTGAGTATTATCAGTCTTTTTCATCTTTGGCCAAAAAATGTGGTATTGCTCAATGCTTTTAATTTAACTATTTCTTAATTTCTAAAAGTAATCCTGGGTTTTATCATAGAGTGCCAAGGGAATACAACAAGAATAGGAAAAGAGAAACTAACAATAGTGCAAAATTAACTTCATCATTAGTCAGAAAAAAAGATAAACAGGGAGAAATGAGCCTCAGATTTTTAATTACTTCTTCCCGTCAGTTTTGGATACTTGGTATCTTTCACAACCATTTTTAAAAAAATTTTTATTTATGTATGTGTGTGTGGCCAGCTCAGCCCACCAGGGGCGGGGCTGGATGGTGTGTGGTGCTGGGGGATTGAACCGCAGTCCCTGTGCTTTGCTAAACTTGTTTTAAGTAGGTACTTTAGACCACTGAGCCATCTCACCAGCCCCAACCATTTTGAATGTATATCCTGTATCACACACCTTGATCCACTCATTCATTGTCCCTGAATGAGCTGAATGTGCAAGTTATATTTAAATATGTGGATTTTTTGCTCTAAAACACACAATTATTTTTTGTTTTAGAACATGGCTCAAAGACAAATTCATCAGAAAGGCCCAAAAGCTGACAACACTTCATCCCGCCACTGCTCTTAGTACTGGTTAGATTTACGGATTTATGCTAATTTCCTGAGTCCCACTGAGCCCTTTAAACCTGATTATATTTGTTTGCCTCATTGCTTTTCCCCAACCAGGAGCTCAGCCTTAATTTGTATCTTGCCTTCTCATTTCCTTACCCCCTCCCTCACTACTTTATTGCAGGCAGCTGTGACTGCCTGGGAGTCTGAGGTAGGCACAGGAGTGCTCATCTGCAACAGACAGAGCTCAAAGAAAGCCTTGCTTCGGTTTGGGGTTGGGAAGGAGAAGAGAGCTGCGATGAAAGGCATGGCGACCAGTAGGGAGGACCACGGAGACAGCTCCTCCTGAAGGGAGACAATCTGTCTCCATTTCAGTTCACCTTTGCCTTATTCTTTGTACCGATACGCGTGGAGCTGACTAGGCTTTACACCATCGATTGGCTCTAAGCAATGCACATAGGCCCAGCTCAGATGTGTAGGCATTGAAGCAAAGCCACAGATCTGGGAAGCCCTGCCTAGAGCTCCATACTACTAAGTGAGAGCTGGCAGACAGATGTCGTTGTCCTAGGACAACAAAGACACCAGAGCTGAAGCAGTCCACCCCAAACACGAGATACCTCCTCAAACCGTGTTAGGCAGCTTCTTCCAAACGTAGAGGCTACCTGATACCAAATCCACACTCCTTCTGCAGACCGCCCTTTGCACATCGCAGAGGCGCCACTGTGCCCCCAACCCAGCCCAGCTCACGGCACGCACGTACGCACGCACGCACTTCCCGCCACTCTCACAGTTGCTCAATCCGACCCATGCCCCTCTTCACGAATAAAACCTGAGTTAGGTTTCCATTAGCCTTTGTTCTGCCTAGACTTAGGACCCCTTGGCTCCCCACAACTACAGATATGTCTTTGTGTCTTTATTCTTGCAGTGGGTTGCACTGCAAGTGATAGATTAGAATTTACTTGAGATAATTCCAATAACTTTTCTCTTCGATTATAATTTATAAATTCCCCAGACTGCAATGAGGTCCAAATGGGTGCCTAGAACTAGAAGGGATGCAGGGCTGAGGGATGAGGCTGGCACAGGCGCAGGGGCTGAGCCGGGCTGTGTGTGGCTTCCACGCGACTGCAGAGAGTCCTGGGGATGCAGTGGGAGCAGGTACTGTGCTGAGGATGTGGCTGGACCATTTCACTTTATCCCTCAGCAGTGCTGGTTACCACAGTGTACCAAGTGTCCCCACATCACACTCAGGAAGTGGAAGTTTGAGCTGAGTGGTAGCGTAGTTGAGTGGAAGTCTGTGGCCTCTAGCACTTCTTTGTGTGGTATTAGAGATTGAACCTAGGGCCTTCACACTGAGCTACCGCTCTAGCTTTATCTTATTTTTTATTTTGAGGTAGCGTCCAGCTAGGTCACTCAGGCTGGATTCACACTTGCGACCATCCTGCCTTAGCCACCCAGAGTGCTAGGATTACAGGCATGCGTCACCAAGCCCAGTTTGGATTGTTTCGTGTTTTGGGGTTTTGAGAGAGAATCTGTCTATGTAGTCCTAGCTGCCCTTGAATTCACTGCGTAGCCCAAGCTATCCCGGACCTCAAGATAGTCCTGCCTCAGCCTCCTAGGTGGCAGCAGTACAGCCCAAGCCACCTGTCTATTGTCCAGCTCCATTTTGTTGCTCTTGACATTTAGTCACAGGCACAGCTTGGATCTGAATGAGCAGCAGGCACCTGGGGCAAGTAACATTTACTTCTAGAAAACACCCAGCAAGCCCCGGAAATAAAGTCCATTACAGCTGGAGATGCCTAAACTCCTACCCTGGGCTTTTATGTACCTTGTGTCTATGGACCAATATACAGATGTACACACTGTAGCACACTTAGGCTCCACTTCAGTGGCAAGTCCTTCGGAAATTCTGAAAGCAATGCACGTGACACTGCGGTCAACCTGAGTTCCTCCACAGTGTCCCTAATATCACTCATGCATCTCACCAACACTGTTCAACTTGTCTCCTGCTGTTCTAGGCACTGGGATAGAGCAGCGAACAGGAGCCCTGGTAGGCCTCCGCTGAGAGCCCACGTGCTAGGGGCAGACAGTAACTGAAAGGAGGACACAGGACGCAGCATCCAGAACAGAAGTAAACTCCAAGCAGCGGAAAGCAGAGAAAAGAAGGTACAAAGTTCTGGAGGCAGGGCAGCAATTTTAGCTTGACTGACTCTGCAGGAAGTGACATCTAGGTAAAGAGCATAAGGGACAAGCAGGGATTAATGTCTTTGAATATGTTTTCCAAGATCCTAAAGGGAAAAAAGTTCTGTTGTGGGATGTGGAGGTCAGAGGAGGCTGTTGACACCTGCCAAGGTTAGCAGCGCGAGGCAGGGTCTGCATTGTGCTAGCCACACCTGGATTCGGGGGCCAGGGCTCCCCATCACCTGGGCTACGGTTACCAGACGAAATCCGAGATGCTCGGCTGAATGTGAGTTTCAGATAAGCAACAGATAGTTCTTTAGTATAAGTAGTTTCAAATACTTCATGGGAGATACTTATAAGGAAAAGATTATTTGTATAAAATTCAAATCCAAGTTAGTATCCTGCAGTTATACTTGCCACATCGAGCGAGCAACTCTTACCTGGGCAAACCAGCGTCTCCACACTTGATCAGCAGAACAGAGAGAAAAACTTGCTTGAGCTAGGAGAAAATGATTACCTTATAGTTTCAGGCAAATTATAAACTTTAATTAATAGAATTTTAAAAGGAATTTATGTGTGTGGAGTGGGGTGGGGTGCATATGTGTGTAAATTCAGTGGTACAGTGCTGGCAAAGCCCTGGGTTTGATCCCCAGCACACGCAAGACAGAAGATGGGGAGGAGAAGAGAACAAGGATATGTGGGTCAGAAGTTAGAAAAAAAACCCAACTTAACAAAGTGTTATATTTATTGTTTATGATTTTGCACTTCTGAAAGACAAATCCCTAAACACAGAAACTTCAAAGGAGAATGATAATGATGAGGCATCCTAGTGGCTCCCCTTCTGCAACCTCTGCCTTCCTCTGGGTGGGATCTTACGGTAACTTGTGGGCTGAGCTACTTTTGAGTTATAGATTTAGTGCTTTAAAGACTGAAGTAGGCCAGGGCAAAGCTTCGTGGAGAGAAAGGAGACTTCAGAAACCATCTACTACATCTTTTCCATACAGTCACTGGGGAAACTGAAGCCCAGAAGGACAGTGTGTCTTGCCTGAGTGAATGACCCAGGACAGCTGGGTGTAATCCCATCTAAGGTGCTGTTCTTTGCACCACCATGCCTGTGTGGGATCATATGGCACCCACTCTTCCTCATTTAGCTCTGAAAGCAATTTGGGGAAAGAGAAGCACTGAAATGAGGGGTGTGACATGCACAGCCTTCAATGGTGGGCTTGAAGACCGTGGTGGGACGGAGGCGGCTTACAGCAAAGAAAAGCCTGAATGAGACTGTGTACAGCGAGAGGTGACTATTAACAGTATCACAGCAGAGAAGTCCGGGGACAGACACCAACCAGGGCAAAGATGATGTGAATATATTCTTAGGTGTGGATGGAGAAGGATCTGGAATCAAAGAGACTGGCTAATCAATCGCTCTGTGAAAAGACAGAAAGTGACACTGACTTGCTTTTTTATTGTAATTTTTAATTTAATTCATGTTTATAACGAAGATAAAAGAAGAGTACAAGGAAGTCTGCGTATCCCTCAGCAGCATCTCTGATTAGCAACATTTTACATATTTGGTTTTCCTCCCTCTCTGTCCTTCTGTAGGTACCAATATACATATCCATCTATACACAAAAACATATGTTTTTCTGAATCATTGGAGACTTGTTTGAAAAGTGGACACTCCATCCCTAACATCCTTCAGTGTCTGTTTCTTAAAAGAAAAGGCGTTCTCTTTACATGGCTAGAAAACAAAATCAAGGAGTAATAGCATTAATCTACGGATTGCATTGAGATTGTGCAAAGGTCTCCATAATGTCTTCTGTAGCAATAGAAAGCCTGGATCACACAGCGCGATCAGTTGTCATGGTCATCAGGTCCCCGTAGTCTCTTTTCATCTGGGACAGTTCCTCAGACTTCCTCTGTTTCATTTTGAAGCCCGCAGGCCAGGTATTTTGTCAAAGACCCCTCCTTTTGGACTCAAATGTGATTAAACGCAGATCACGTATATTTGGCAGGAAACCTGCAGAAGCGATGTGTTTTGCTCAGAACCTCGTCTCAGGAGCTGCACGCTGTCAGCTGCTCAGTTATGGGCGATGCTGACTAACTGTCAGCACTCAGTCCAGGTGCTTTCTGCTGGCCCCTCCACCACCTTACTGTAATAAGTTTCTTATGAGGATTCGCTCTAAAACCCCACAAATGCTGGCTTGTGACTCCTTCAACTTTCACCCACCAGTGTCAGCATTCATCCATGATTCTCACTTGCAACAATCATTATTTTGGCAGTTGCCAAATGGTGATTTTTTCCTTTTCCATCCTTTCGAGCACACTTACTGTCTCACATTTTATTTTTTCATTTTTATCTATTTACTTTTCATTTATGTATTTGGTACAGGGTCTTACTACACAGCTCGGACTCTAGTGATCCTCCTGTTTTCAGCCTCCCCAGCACTGGGATTACAGGCATGTGCCACTATGCCCAGACTCAGCACACCCCAGGTGCAGAGCCAGCAAGGCATGTGGGACTGGGGATTGAACCCTGGTCCCTGAACTTGCTAAATCAGGCGCTTAGTCCACTGAGCTATCACACTGGCCCTGTTTCACATTTTAATTGACAAGCAATTTCTTCTCTTTTTCTTCTTTCATTTTGTCAATGTGGATTCATGAGTTCTTCTTTTATTCAATGGATTACACTCTTTTATCATCATTTACTTCCACGTTCAGTGTCCTGAATTTGGCACTGGCTTGATTTTAGTTGGGAGAAACAGACTTCAAAAACAATGCACAATA
Organism: Octodon degus; assembly: GCF_000260255.1. Lineage (NCBI taxonomy): Eukaryota > Metazoa > Chordata > Mammalia > Rodentia > Octodontidae > Octodon > Octodon degus. The sequence continues at coordinate 9,806,365 of NW_004524641.1, forward strand.
CTAAAACTTACCTAAAGACAGGTTGATGCCTACAAGGAGCAACTGCTGCTCCTATGTATGAGTGCTTTTGGTGTGCTGATGCGATATGATGGGTTTACATGTGGTATCTCATTTAGCTTTCATGACTTGGTTAGGGAGATCCGGTGCCATGTGATCTTCCATTTGAACACGTGAACACTGAGGCTCTGAGCAATGCGTGTGTTCAGGAATTTCCTACCCTGGAAGCAGGTCTAGTGGCCTTCAGGAGCTCTGTTCACACCACCGGGCCACCATACACTAGAAACCCACAGGCAAAAGCAAGGCGTTCGAAGCAGAGCTGTACTGTTCCTGAGGGTAGCTCGACATGTTCCCAACACATGCAGAGCAATCTGATATCTTTTAGTTCTTACAAATTCAACCATTGGAAATTATACAGATCAATTGTTGCACCCGGGACTTCCCTAACCCGCTTTATTTCAACTGTCCAATACTACACACAATTCAGTGAGGCCACAAGAGAAAGAGATCTTCTGTGTCCATGTCAACAGACCCAGGTCCAGAAAGGCAGGATTTGTTCACATCTCCCAGGGAAGCCTTTTGTTGGAGGAGGGGGACACTGGCAATTGAATCCAGGGTATTTGCACTAAACTGACCCCCCAGCCCATTTTTATTTTTTATTTTGAGACAGGTTTTTACTAAGTCATTCAGGCTGGGCTCAAACTTCTAGTCTTCCTGCCTCAGCCTCCTGAAGGATTGGGATTACAGGCCCACACTAGTATGCTTGGCTCCAGGGAAGCATTCTTTTTTTTTTTTTTTTTTTTTTAATCTATTTAGTACAGGGTCTACAGGGTCTCACTATGTAGCTCGGACTTGTAATGACCCTCCTGTTTTTCAGCCTCCCAAGTGCTGGGGATGGGGCTGGCATGGCATGCTAGGGATTGAATCTGGGTCCTTTTGTCTGTCTAAGCAGGTGGTTTAATCTGCTGAACTACCTGGCCAGCCCTCAGGGAAGCATTCTTGCCTCATGGTTAAAACATGTAAAAGCCACATTTGGGCAGAGGGGGAAACTAAGGCAGAACAGACTGAGGATTCTTAAAAAATTTACTGTCTTCTCAGGGCTTCAGGTCCCAGGCGAAGAGGCTGCAGCACCCACTGCCAGCCTTCCCCACAGGCTAACAGATGAGATCCTTCTCCCCCCACGCCAGACAATGCCGCCCCCACTATCACTATGCCACCACCACCACGGTTAAGTCCAAATCTCAGATTCTGCAAGAATGAGCTTAGGTGAAAGGGAACTTCATGCTAGGGCAAATAATTTAAATAATGTTCCTGCCTTCCAGGGGAAAGCACAGTTGAATCTGAGGATAATGTTCTTACCCTTGCAGGAAGAACCAACTAAAAATAAAAGACGACAGGTACTTCCTGCCCATCAATAAATCCAATCAGCAGAGAGGATGCCTCAACCTGGTGCTAGGCAGTTAATGCCAGCCTAACTCCCTCCGCCCGAGAGCAGCCATGTGGTTCTCAGAGCCAACAGCTGCCAGGCAGAACCCTTCAGATTAACCCATAGGTGGTGTTGAACCACTTCCCATTAAGATATTTGGAAAGCAAACAAAAATGATAGCCCCACTCTGAGTTTGGGAGCCATCCAGGAGTGCTGGCTGTTCTTGTTGACACAAAGGACTCTCTGGGGAAGGCCACTCCGGCCTCCGTCTCCAGACTGTGTTGATCTTGGGCCATCAGAATCTTGGTATCAGAGACTGTTTATTATCTAATTTCCCAGACCCAGCAGTCACAAGAGGTCCCCTTTGCCAGAGTTTTCTATTGCACTGTCTTCCCAACCTCCACCACTCCGATGAAAGGGACATAGCTACTCCTCCCCCTGTTTTGTCTATGGATCAAGGAGATCAGTTGGAGAAGACACTGAGATGCACATGGAGAGACTGTGACACTACTACTGTTAACAGCTTTGATGGCAAACATTTGCTCAGGCTGCTTGTTTACGAAGTGACTGGGGTGATGCTGATGGGAAATATATGAGCATATTTGTGTCCAGCAGGTAGGAACCACTGCTATTTCATTCACGAAATATGCTTGATACTGAAACAAATATTTTTTTTCTTTCCAATGTAGAGAAGAAAATGAAATAAAGTTAGTAAGTTTGAGGGAATACAGAGTTAATTTTTCAATTTATAATATTATAATCTAGTTATCTTTAAGTGTTCATAAAGAAATATTCCTATACAAAATGCATTTTTACACACAAAAAAAATGTTTCTTGTAGTATTTTCCACTTGACTAAGTTTTTGTTGCTCAAATTCTTTAACATAAGTTCAGTATGTAGGGGCTGGAGAGATGGCTCAGTGGTCTAAAGCACCTACTTGAAACAAGCTTGGCAAAGCACAGGGACCGCGGTTCAATCCCCAGCACCACATGC
>NW_004524641.1:9809750-9812126 GCF_000260255.1 Octodon degus
AAAGTGAATCCAGTCTCGTAAGTCAACTATGCAGAGCAGCTTTGCCCAAAAGCAAAGGTGTTTGGGATGAATTCATGTAATTAGTAAAGTTCCTGTCCATAGCTGGCCTCCTTCAGGATCTTGGTGGGATGGAATCGACGTCAGTTATATGTACTAGGAAACATGAACACTTGAAATTGGTTCTTGTGCCAACCTGGCCGTCTCTGTGTGAGGCACCAGGCTAATAAAGTGAGGATGGGGCGGGGGGTCAGAAAACCTAAGTCAAAAGTGCATCCATCCGGTCATCATTTCAGCCAAAGCATACTAAGTCCTATCCTTAGCACCAGGCCCTTAATTCCGGGCCTTAATCACAGACAGCTCCTGCTCACAACTGAACTACACACACACACACACACACACACACACACACACACACACACCACCATCATCATCATCATCATCATCATCATCATCATCATCATCATCATCATCCTTCCAAGTATTGCTTTTGAGTTAGAAAGGTAGATTTTACAGAAAAATGATACACTGGAATTGTTGGGTTTTTAAGGAAACTAGGTCCTAATCTTATTTTTAAAAACCTTAATAATATGCTCAAGTCTTAAAGAGTAGAAAGCAGTTCTTCAGAACAAAGGTACATGTAATCATGTATCTATTCATCAGCTAACTTATGGCATGTTTATTATGGCTGATGATTTCAGACTCTATGTTCAGTGAGTGATACAGAAATGAGTGGTGATTTTAGCTCTAGCATGTATTACCCCTCATAGGACAGAGTGATAACACCCAACCTTTTGGTCCACTTATTACAAGCAAAGTCATCTTCCAAATGTTTCTTACAGGTTGCTCTGTGACGTAGGTATTACCATTAGAAGCCTTGGGGCTCCCTGAACACAGATGTGAGCCCAGGACAGAGACCCTCTGGCTCCAGAGTCTATGTCTAGACATCTTCTATACCTGGCTGATGCACCTTGCACAGGGAGCAGGAACCAAACTCAGATACTGGCAGCACCAGGCCTGAGCCCAGCAGGGCAGTGAGCAGGGGGACACGGAATGTGGCTCCCACTAGCAGATGGATATTGGACACTCCAACTTTTCAGGAGCTATCAGAATCTGAATTGTTACATGAAATCTTTCTATTTTTGCACTGTGGAAACCAAGAAGTTTTAAACACATAGGATGGGCCAAGCAAAATTTGTCTCTACACCATATTCTACCCCAAGACTACAGATTTGTATTTTTTTGACCTATGGAAAATACCCAAAATATTTTGCACAGTTCTTAAGGCCACCTGTACCCCAGCTTCTGTCTGCCTGGTCCCATATTCTCCCTGATTCCACACTGCCTCAGCCTTCCTTCTGCAGCTTCTATTCCCCTCTCTCCCTGTGGGCTTGCGCACCTCCCTGCTAACCCACAAAGTGCTGTCTCTGCTGCCTGTATGCTCTCCTGACTTCACCTGCTTCAAGGCCACAGGAGTGAGACCTTGAGGGATGGGGTTGCATCCGCAGGTAAAGCAAGGACTGGCCTGGGATTTCCATCCAGAAGAAATGGCACGAAGTGATGCACAGAAATCGGAAAATCAGAGACATGTTGAAAACCACCAAAGAGCTCCAAATACTTTCAAAGGGGCCCTGTTCCTGGACTCGGGCACTATAAAGAGATTGCTGACATTCTTGACATACACAAATCTTCTAAAAGGGTCCTTTGCATAAGGATCACTGATGATTTAGGGTCTGTTGAAATAGTTCAGATAAATATTTATGTACAGCCATAAGCAAATCCACAAGGAAAAGTATAACTCAAAACAGATTGTTTTCCTTGAAGCTCTTTTCAGCTGGTGATAAGGTTTCTGGCCTCAAAAAGATTTGAAAAATAAATGTGACTAATCACTATTTTTAAATATCTAAAAAACTTAACAAGGCTTTAATAATCAACTAAGCTCTGAAGGTTGTCATCCCAGGGTATGCTAGTGGCATCCTAGCCATGTTACGAGCACAAGTCAACCTTGGTTCTACTCCTGAGTTAAGAGCCAGGGACACAAAATACAATTTGTACTCTAGTTAAAGCAGACAGTTAATAGCATTCAGACTGCTAAAGTGCTGGAAACCTCAATGTTTATTTTTGTCTAATACTTTTACAGCTAAACTAGAGTGGTCTTGACCCTTGCTATGTGGTTAGCTTTATAGGAACCTGTTAAATACTTATTTCACTACCAATAAATAACTCTACCAATTCTTTCTTTTTTATATATACAACAAATTTTTAATTATGTATTGAAAATAAATTACAGGAAATAACTTTATTTTTTAAGAAATCTTTAATTAATTTATTTATTTATTTATGTATTTGTTACAGGGTCTCACTACGCAGTTCGGACTT
>NW_004524641.1:9812736-9821034 GCF_000260255.1 Octodon degus
TGTTGGCAACATTTTTGGATGGAGTTTCTCCCCCAATAAAATTAATGACATATTTTATGTACATGAAGGTTGAACTGCAAGAAGACAGTTCAGATTTTCCCAGATATGCATCTCCTTTTAGGGCAGGTTTATAAATTTTAAAAGGCATGACAAATGTATACTTCAGAATTACTTTCTCAGCACCAAGAGTCGTCATGTAATTTTTGTGAAGTTTCCGACACATGCATTTATATAATTTGGCCTTCGCACTCTGCTGCATCCCCAATGCTATGCCACCTTAGCTTTTTAAATTTTGAGACAGGATACCCATAAGTGACTAGGTTGGTCATTCAGGGCTTGAACTTGAGATCCTCCTGCCAGAGCGCTGGGACTGTAACTGTGAGCCACCATGCCTGGCCCTTGTTCTGGACTCATTCTTTTCCATCATCTTAGCACTGCGCGTATTTCTGCAGTGACTCCCCACCCAGACTGCTCCTCAAACCACGCGGCAGTCTGTACTTCGCAGGCCCACATGCGGATCTGGCCCATGGTCGGCCCTGCTGACTGGGAGACCGCTTCTCTGGCTCATCCATTCTGAGGTCAGCCCAGTTGGCTCCAGGCCCCGGAGCCACAAGGGTGACACATTGAAGAAATATGTGTTCACTCTCTCCTCCTGGAAGGCGACAACTCTCCTACACTACCCGAGTCAGGAGGGTCCCCATCAGCTCATGGAAGTGGCCCACAATGAAAGAGCTTGGTTGGGGAAGGGTCCCAAACTGCCCTGTGAAAACATCTGCACCAGCATTATCAATCTGGGCCTCCTTCCTCGGGGCACCTTTTACATGACAACAGGCTGGCGGTGCTAAAGGAGGCCACATAAAAAGCCTGGCAAGAGCTTTGCCATATGAAGGCCAAATTAAATTAAGGGCATAATCCTCGCCATTGTACCTATCAGCATTAAAATGGAGGATTACCATCATGTGAACAAAGCTCCACCACCTAAAAAAATCACTCCCACTCTGGGGCAGGCTGCCTTCTGCTGCCCCTGAGCTGCAGGCTGGTATCTCCCTGCTTGTCCTGCACACAAGCACCTCTCCTGTGAGGCTGCAGGCTTTCTCCCAGGAACAAGGTACTGGAATATTCCCCTTCAGTTATAGGGTGACAGTTTTATATCCATCAAGGTGTATTCCTTTGCCAATTTAAGTGCCAACAGAGTAACAATTAATTACTAATTTGGAGCCTGGACCCGAGACAGTAAACTGTACCAGTTAAAAGTATGAGTGCTAGCCAGGTATGGTATGCATGACGGTAATTCCAGAACTCTGGGAGGCTGGGGCAAGAACACTACAAGTTTTACCTGAGCCTGGGAAATTTAGAGATTTAAAAACCTGTCAAAATTTAAGGTACTAAACCAAGCATGGAGGCACATTCCTATAATCCAAGCCTCAGGAGCCTGACCAGGAGGATTGCCACAAGTCTGAGCTCAACCAGGGCTACACACTGAGTTCAAGGCCAGCCTGAATTACAGAACAAAACCCTGTCTCAAAAATCAAAAGACAAAGAAAATTTAAGGTCCTGGATTCAATCCCCATCCCTGGAGCTAAAACAAAGTCTAGGTGCTGAAGTAGAAGGCCTGTGCTCGAATCCTGACTATGTCACTTTACTAAGTAACATGAGCAACTTACTTGTAATCTCTAAATCTCAGGAGTATAACATGTGTGCCTCATCCACAGATTAGACAGTATAACATGCTTAGCGCAGCGCACAGAAAGATGTCAATGAATACCAAGTGGAAGCTGTTGTTATTGTTGGAGACGAAAGATTAAGGATTCAAGCCAATTGAATCCTGCCTTTTGTCTCTGTGTGGCACCGAGTAAGCCTGTGATTTCAAGACTAGCCAATAAGTGTTAGCATTAGATAAATCTGACACATTGAAACCAGCACATTGGTTTCCACCCCCCAGTGCTGGGAATTAACCCAAGGCCTCAAACATGCTACGCAACACTCTACTCTTTAGCCTTGTCCCAGTAACCTGGTACTGGTTCCTGAGCTGGCACTTGGAAACTACTTGTCCTAGCATTTACCAAGTCATTTACTCACGTGTAACGTGGGATCAGTAAAGAAGACTGGTGTAAGATGTCAAAGAGATCATGCATGAGAAAGCCCTGGCCTCCTACAAAGTGCTGGGTGAGGTGGAACAGTGACCTCTACACTTCCCTATTGGTCTTCTCAGCAACATTTGCATCATGCCTGAGTCTTCCTTGTGGACTCTTCCCTCCAGTTTGCCTTCCCTTCATCTTTCCATGGTACCTATCTCCTGTATCACTGCCCTGAGGACTCTAAGGTACACATCATTGGTTGCTTCTTCAGTCCCTTCCTCCCTTGCCTATTTTCTCCTGTAGAAGCTGAAATGCTGATGCACACATTCCCCTGCTCCCACTGCAGCTCCCTGCAGAGCCACTACTGCAATTCTGGCCAATGGCATGCAAGTTAAGTCTCCTGGGAAGGCTCTGGAAAAGTCTGGAGAGAAACCCCCATGGGGGACCCCTTTCCCAGCCTGTTCTTTCCACTTCAGGTCCTGACTTGTGAGGAAGTGATGTTTAGTGTCCCTTCAGTCATATGTGGTCCTAAGTAGGACACTGCAGACATACTGCAACTAGCAAAGAAAGAGAAGCAAGTGGCCTGTGGTTGTTGATAGCAACCCTCTGTTGTTGACCTCTTGTCCTGAGTTATCCTTGAACCTACTGGTTGGAGGTCTATTGACTGCCACTGAGAATGTCATCACTAGACAACTCAGCTGTCTTCTTTTTCCACCCACCCTCTGGACCCTCTATCCCTGCCTGAGAATTCCCTTCTGTCAACTCTTGTAGTGATCCACAGAACATTGAGTTCACAATTAAACACAGAGTGATTCAAGGGCCCCAGCTCCTGGGGCAGGGATGCCACAGCACACTGTCTGATTAATTATGCTGGGTTCTCTTATTGCTGCCACCATCCAAGGTCCATGTGAGAAGAACATCTCTATCATCCAAATCTGGGTCTTGAGGAGTGGCGTTGGAAGTCAGCCTCATACACTTAGTGACCACCTGCTATGTATATTAGGTATAAGAAAGAATAAGACCCAGTGCTCACTTATGAGAAGCTCACTTCCTAGTGTGTGGTCAACCACAACACTAGACAAAATGTGAAGACAGAATTGATGAAGCAAAGTGTGCCCCAAGGACCCGGTCTGTGCTCTATGCTACTGATCATGGCATGAGAAGCTTGTGCCAGGCCAGAAATCAACTCATCACTAGTTATACTGTGGAGTTCAGCTTGCTTGTTTGTGTATTGTAACAAAGTTTTCTTGAAGAAAGCTAATTTACACTGGGAGGAGTTTCATTATCTTGTGAAACAGCACTGAGTAGAACTTTTGGAGCTGGACTATGGTTCAAGAGATTTTAAAGAGATTAGGACTTTCACGGCAGAAAAGACTGTGAAGTTGTATCCTTTTCCCCTTGAAGTTGAATCCTGATGAAAAGTTAAGAGTTAAACAAAAAGGAGCTGGGGAGATGGCTCCATGGAATAAGTGCTTCCCTGGCAAGCACAAGGGCCTGAGTTCAATCTCTGCTTCTGCCAAAAAAAAAAAAAAAAGAGTTGAACAAAAGGAATAGGCAGAGAGAAGAGGGACTGGGCAGGTGAACTGGCAGAACAAGGTTGGTTCCAGTTGGCCTTGGGGTGGGTCCAGAAACAACTGCAGGTGAGCCCTGAGGACAGGCGAGAGCAGGGAGGCCGAGGTGTGGCACAGCAGAACGAAGTCTGAGCCTCTTTTGGCCTCAAACAGGAAACCATTAAAGTTCTTTGAACAAATAAGAATAAGCTGTAAGACAAATGCTCAGGTGTCAGAAGTGAAAGCTGGCCTATGAAGAGGAGAGAAAGAGAAAGAGATAAACAGCTCTAGACCTTAAAAAGTGGTTGGAGGGCTGGTGAGATGGCTCAGTGGTCTAAAGCACCTACTTAGAACAAGCTAAGCTAAGCAAAACACAGGGACCACGGTTCAATCCCCCAGTACCACATGCCAGCCAGCCCCGCCCCCTGGTGGGCTGAGCTGGCCACACACACACACACACAAAATAAACAAATATTAATTTAAAAAAAAGTGATTGGAGATGGGTTAAGGCTGAGGTCAGGATCAAAAAGGATAGGGGCAGATTTCAAGGTGGCAAGGTCTGGGCAAGATGCTTTGCTGGGGGATTTTCTGCTGGGGCCTGGTGTGTAAATCAGGAACTCATGTCCAGCAGGTGTTGAGTGTGGGAGTGTGGGAGTGTGGGGGTCAACACAGAGATCTGGGATTTAAGCTCACACAGCTGATGGCCAAAAGCAGAAAATACCAGTGAGAGAGGGGTTGGGAAGATGGCTCAGTAAAATAAGTGCTTCTCTGGAAAGCGCAAGGGCCTGAGTTCAATCCTCAGTTCCGAAAAAAAAAAAGAAAATACCAGTGAGGTGACAACCCTCAGGTGAAGTAGAGGAGGAGAGTCCAGGACCTGGAGAACACGGGTAGCAGAGGAGAATGGGGCCCAAGAAAACAGTGACTAAGGCTATCTCTGGCAGGCACCTGAAGAAAGCAATCCTGCAAACTGAGGAGGAGCGGCCCATGCTGCAGAATGCTGTGAAGAGTGGGGAAGATGATGTTTGGAATGGCTGAGACCATCAGGCTCATGTAAAGGTAACATGGTGTAGAATTTATTGTATCTGGTACAGGCAGGCAGGTGGCGAAAGGGCCATCTGTAGGGAGATTGGGAAGTGGGCTTTTCTCTACAGGGTTTGGGAAAAGGTCAGGGGCATTAAGTGTGAAGATCTTAGTAAGCATCATTGGTCAAAGTTCTCTGGATGTCTCGTGCCTCAGTGGGCAAAGCCCTCAAAGCATCCAGCATACATGTTGGGTGGCTTCAGATGGCTGGGTGTTTGGAAGAGTACCTGCTCCATCTCAGCTCTTTGATGACATCCTGTGTGTGCCAAGGGCCCTCGTGCTGAGTTGAGAGCGACACCTCTGCTGGCCAACAGCCTGGGTATTGGGAGAGTCAGGTCTGAATGGAGCCTACAGACTGACTGGGAGCGGAGCTTCCTGAGGATGAGCTCGGGGACATGATGAAGGCAGACATGGCGGAATAAAAGCAGGAAGGGGTGGTTTGGTGAGTGATGAGGTAAAGGACCCAATGCCAGCCTGAGGAAGTCTGCTGGTAAGAGTGGGAAGAGGTAGGCACAAGGTAAAGTAGACTTTTGTTATGGCAAGGCCAGTGAAATCCCCAGGGAAGAGGCAGCAGAGATGGAGGACAAGATGTGTGCTGCTGGGGCTCACGGCAGACGGCACCTGAAATCCACCACTTTGGACCTCAAACCAGCAGCACGTTGCAGGCAACACACAGAGGAAGGGCTTTCTCCGAACTCTTTGATACCAGCAGACCAGATCCACCAAAGAGGAGCACAGCAGCCTTCAATTTTCTTACTGAAATTTCATTAACCAAGGAAGATTAAACTGCCATCACAGAGAAAGAGACTGAAAATCAAACAGCACACCTAGAGCCTGGAGGGACTTTGTCTCAGACCAGCGTTCATTCTCCCTGCTCATTCTCTTCCTGAGACTTCTCAGATTGCCTCTGCCTTCCCCCTCCCTGTCCCCAGGAGGAGGATACTGAACCTCAGACCCTGAGCTCTTGAACTCCGTGTGGTTCTGTGCACATGTACATGTCAGTATATCTGTGTGGCAGGCATGCTCTCCTGTTGACCTCTCATGCGTTTGTTTTCAGCAAACTCAAGGTCTTGGAGCTTCCGTAATGGTCTCCGTCATGGTGAAGCCTACTGGTTTGGAAGACTGTGCAAGAAAGCCCTGTGGCCCGGGAGATGGGAGCAGGGAAGAAAGGTCATTGAGGATAAGAAGAGACGCAAGGTGTGGAGAAGAGCCGAGGGAAGGGCTCAGACACTCTGTGAAGTCGGTCATTATCAAGGTTGCGGGGAGTCATGCTGAGGCTCATTTTTTCAAGTTGGATCACTGATTTGCCCAATGTCCAGTGGCTGGAAGATGTTAGCACTAGGACCAAAACCCAGGTCCTTCATTTGGGGGTCGGGGGTGGTGCTGGAAATCGAACTCAGAGCCTCACACTTGCCGGGCAGGCAGCTGTGCCACCGAGATTCATCCCCAGCTCCAGAACCTAAATCTTGGACCTGGGAAATTCACTGATCTTTCTGCCCCATCAGAAATTCTGAATTTGATATTCTAATAGGAGGTAATAGTTCTCCTTAAATACCCTAGAGCAAGCTGAGTATTTGAACAAGTAGTCTACCTAAAGCATTTCCAGCAACAGCCAGTCATAAAAAAGATATTCAGAGTTTAATTTTTTAATCTCAAAAATACTATGAAGTCTCAAAAAGTTAGAATAATATTTTATTTTATTTTTTTGGTGGAACCAGGGATTGAACTCAGGCCCTTGCATTTGACAGGCAAGTGCTTATTCTATTGAGCCATCTCCCCGGTCCTAGAAAAATATTTTAAATAAAGACTAGCTCCCTTTCCAGGTGAAAAGATGTAGAGAATTCTTTAATATAAGAATCTGTTTCTCTCTTCAAATCCTTGATTAAACTTTTAATAACAGTCCCACAGTCAACCTGGGGCAAACTATAAGAGGCAAACTTGCTTCATCCTGTTAGTCTAGGCCTTTTCCATAGTCCACTGTTTCCCAAAGCTGTGTCCTTCTCCTGGTACTCATGTGACAGGGCCTGGGAGACTCCCATGACAGGAAGTGGAAGTCTTTCCTAAAGAGTAGGGCTTGGTGGCATGTCCTGAACCTACACTTAGTCAATCACTGTACCTCAGCAGCTCAGGTGACCACTGAAAATAGCACATAACAGTCACAAAGGACTCCGCTTCACTCTTTTTGATTTATATTTAACACAACTTGTAGGTAAATAGGAAAGTGTATTTCCTTTTTGCTTTTGCTTGAATCTTGGTTTTTTTCAACCTCAGGACTCTTGGCATTTTGTTGGTATATTTTTTTCTTTTCTTTTTTTGTTTTTGTTTTTGTTTTTGGTATTGGGAATTGAACAGGACCTTGTGCTTGCAGGCAGACACTTGTGCCACTGAGCTTATATCCCCAGCCCTGTCATTTTGGTCTGGACACGTCTTTGTTGCAAGGACATAATGGCATGTTTTCTGGGATGCTTAACAGCATAGCTTGTTTCTGCCCACGGCACACTAGTAGAATAATCCTTTGCCCCAAAGTTGTGACCACCACAGATGTCTTCAGACATTTCCAAGTGTCTGGTGAAGCAGGAGAAATTTCCTCAGTTGAGAACCACTGCTTTAATCCAGGGAGGCCAACTACAGGTTTTACCATGACAAGGACCCCAAACATAGGACTGTATTCAGGTTGCTCTTGGACAATACAGACTTTCCACAGTGTAATCACCCTGTACTGGCATAATGTGCTGGGAGACACTTTGGCTCTTCTCTTGACAACTCAACAACATGGCATGATGGTAGGAACACTGCACTGTCCGTTGTAATGGAGCACTTGTATGAGTGAGACTCACCGATTTTTCTCAGTGACAGCGGGAAAGGTGCTTGAAGAGTCAGCATGGCCATTGTTGGCTTCAGCTTCTGGACAGCTTCCCTGGTCAGTAGAGGGTTTCAACACTAAGAAAAGACAAAGGAGTAGTTAAGAATCTCAGGACAGGGCCGGAGAGATAGCCCAGTCTGGCAAGCATAAGGTTATAAGTTCAATCCCTGGTACCAAAAAATAAAAAAGAATCTCAGGATAGGACCAAAAGTTGATAGGGTTGGGTTCTTTTTCTGAAGCTCTTTTCTCTTGGCACTAGTGTTGCTTCTCGATCACCCTCAGCCTTCTTCTAGGCTATGTCATTAAAACTCATCTGTTCTGGGACTCTAGGTCTTCTCCTATGCTAGGTCTGAGTCAGAAATTGAATAAAATAACTTATGCTTATAGAAACACAAGAGCACCTTGCAACAGGTAAAAGAGCACCATGTAAATCATGCACCAGGTCAAGGCCAGGGCTGAGAATCCCAGTTCCACGTGGTCGCTACCAAGCACATGCTGTAGGAAGAAGACCCACACCTACTCATCACCCTGGCGTTAGATAATGTAGAAGCAGCTAAGCCAAAATACAACCAACAAAGGTGATTCACAAACCTGGCAATTGTAAGATATTCTGGAAGAAATGTAAAATGTTAGAACTTCAGGTTATAATGACAGAACAGGGGCCAGGGAGATAGCTCAGTAGAATAAGTGCTTGCCTGGAAAGCGCAAGGGCCTGAGTTCAATCCCC
>NW_004524641.1:9821164-9845649 GCF_000260255.1 Octodon degus
GAAAAATAAATATAGAGACCAGTTGTTTTTCTGTTGTCTGTGTTGGAAAAAATATGGCTGATTTTACATTGTTTTTGGTACCTTAAATGTAAATATCTCTTTGAAGGAGAAACATAATTCTTCATGTTGTTACTGGTGGATAAAATCATCTTTTGTTGTTACTATTATTGTATAACTGCCAAAAAGATACAAAGAAAAAATTTAAATGGAATGTTATATAATTTTTATTATTGTATAAAAAGCATTAGAGCCATGAGGCGAGGTGGCACACACCCGTAATCTGAGCTACTAGGGAGGCCAGAACAGGAGGATCAGAAGTTTAAGACCAGCCCAAGCAACTTAGTGAGATCCTGTCTCAAAATACGGTAAAAAGACCAGAACCCTCAAGAGCCAAAAAATAAAGAAGCTTTATAAGCAGATAGTAGAAACAAAACTGAAAAACAAAAAGCAGACGTGAAAACAGGGCCAGAATGTCATAAGCTGATTCCTGCCTCTCTTGATTGATTAACTCCATGACCTGGAGCACCAGGCAGGTGGTCCCCATCCTGAAGGTGAGCTGGCCCAAGCTCATTTGTCATACTGTGATAAGCAAAATAAAAGCAGTAACTGACAAAAACAGAAAAAGGAAGAGCCCTGTCTAAGGATGCAAATATACTTCTGCTTTCTTGCTGAAAAAGAAAATTGCCACAACTAAATTTTAACCTTGTCTTCTAGCCCAGTTCCTCAGAACTGAAATGGGATTGCCTGTGCGGAGGGTTGAGATTATAGGCTTTTGTCTGCAATGATTCTGAGGTCCTCAGGGGAAAAATAAAAAGGAACAAGAGTAATTTTTTTGTTGTTATTTAATTTATGTATTTGGTACAGGGTCTCACTATGCAGCTTGAATTTGCAGTGATTCTCCTGTTTTCAGCCTCCCCAGCACCGGGATTACAGGCGGTGCCACCACGCCTGGACTCAGTTGTCGGCTCAGTGTGCCCATCGCCAGGGCTGGCATGGCATTTGATGCCAGGAATCGAACCCCAGTCCCTGAGCTTGCCTAAGCAGGCTTCTTATCTACTGAGCTATCTTGCTGGCCTGAACAAGAGTAATTTAACAGCACTCCCAATAATGAGAATTCAAGGAAAGCCAGAGAATACCCCAGAGAACTTTTTCTCTTGGGACTCCCTTAGGAAGACGTACCCCTAAAGCCAAGGAGAGGGTGCACCAAGATTTTACTGGGAGCTTAGTGATTGCCCATTACTTTTCCCAGGTTTCCAATAAAAACACATAGAATTTCTGTTCATGTAATTGAAGGGAGAATGTGCTTCATGTTTCTTATTCATTTACACTTCAGTCATCAAAATATTGATTTCAAGAGTTATTTGAAGTATAAAAACCAAACAGAAAACTTACAGAATATTCTTAATAAAGCTTAGCAAAAGTCTGTGCCTCCATCCCATAGCTTTGCCTGAAGAGCAGAGAAAGGGATTTGGGTCAGACTAAAGAGATAAATTTAAATAAGTTAAGATTATCAACCCATTGAGTTCAAAGCAGGATCCAAACTTCCCAAGCACTTTTAAGCTTGCCCTGGTGACAGCTGGAATCACTGGCATCTCTCCGGTGAATTCCTCACTGCAAAAGGATACTAGAAATTTGTAGATACAGATTTTGAAAAAGCAAAAAATGGTCACTGAGTTAGGTGACTGGATTGGATTGAAAGATTTAGACCAGAGGCATGGCTGAGAAATAAAATGATGAACTCGAATAGCAGACATGTTGATAAAATGCTAAACTTGGGGTGGAGGTGCCAGGGTGGCAACAGAGGCTTTTCCTGCGACAGGTCATCCAGAAAGTCCCTAAGGGTTTCTGGTTTAATGAAGTAAAGCAGTATTAGGAGTGGAGTTCGCTGGAGGAAGCAAGTCTTTCCAAAATCAGATTGAGCTGTACAAGCCATTCATAGTTTCCAGCAAAACTGAATCGGTCCCTGGCACCACAAGCTGTGCTGGCCCCGCCCCCGAGGTGCACTGAGACAGCAACTGAGACTGGGCGTGGTGGCCAAGCCTGTAATCCCAGAGCTTGGGAGGCCGAAAACAGGAAGATCACTATGAGTCCAATCTATGTAGTGAGGCCCTGGAGACCCCCTACTAAATACATTTTAAAAAAAAGAAGAAGAAGAAAAGAAAACTACTGAATCAGGTCTTCAATAAAGCATTCTGAAGTAAGATGGAAAAGCTTTTGACTGTCAGGGAAGAAAGAAGGAAGCAGATGTTGCCAAGCCCTTTGGGGCTACATGTACACAACAGGAATCAGGCAAAGAGGACACCGAGTGGCGAGGTTTGCCTGAACTGCAGAATGCGCCGTCTATTTAAGGACAAACACAAGGCATCTGCTACCCTGCAGAGCACCCCTAAGGAGCTCCCATCAAAGCTCCAGGAGAAACCAAGCTTGCTGATACCTTGACTTTAGATTCTACCCTCCACAACTATTAAGAAAATAAATTTCTGTTATTTGAAATTACAGCGTTCATGGCAATTTGTTACAATTCCTCTGGGAAACTGATCCAGAAGCTGGAAGTGGCAAGACAGTGCTAAGGACTGAAGTCACTAGGAGAAAGAAAGAAAAATAAATAAATAAATAAAGTCTGGTACATAGGCTTGATTTGAATGTAGGGATAAGGAGGGTTAAGACAAAGAAATAAGGAAAACTCCATTACTTTTTATTTAACAAACAGAAACACATAGGTTATTATGTTCCGTGAGCTAATCTAAGTCCTTTGCAAAAATTAACTCGTGGCTGGATGAGATGGCACATGCTTGCCTGTCCTCCCGGCTGTTCAGCAGGCTGTCAAATCTGATGGTAGGGGCCGGGGAGATGGCTCAGTGGAATAAGTGCTTTCCTAGCAAGTGCAAGGGTCTGAGTTCAATCCCTGGTAAAAAAAAAAAAAAAAAAAAAAAACGAAAGAAAAAGGAAGAAGTTAAATCTGATGGTAGCCTGGGCAACTTAAAAATAATAATGCTGGGCATGGTGGCACATGCCTGTAATCTCAGCACTCGGAAGGCTGAGGCAGGAGGATCCTTGCAGGTTCAAGACCAATCGGGGCTACAAAGTGAGCTCAAGGTCAGCCTGAACTGCATAGTGAAACCCTGTCTCAAAAATAAAATAAACTTAAATAGAATAAGTATTTTTAAATAAAATTTGAAAAGGTTCTGGGATATAGCTCATCTTTTCCTGGGTTCAACTCTCAGTACTGAGGGATAAAATGTTATTTAATCCTCAAATAACTCTAAAAGGTAGAGATCACACTTATTTATTCTCACCTTATAGGTGAGGAGACTGAGGCAAAGGGAGATTAAATGACTTGACCAGAATTGCACAGCTGAACAGAGGCAGAGCCAGGGCCTAAACCTTAGCAGTTTTGTCCTCAAGTTTGAGTTCCTAAATATCATATGGTGCAGCCTCATTTCCTTAAACATTTAAGAATTATAATCCCTACTCTTTCTCTTCCCCAACCCCTTATATATGGAAGTGAAAATGTAGATGTTCCCACATTATTGAGAGTCTAGGCTCCCTAGGAACCCACAGACCAGAGGCTGCAGGCAGTGCTTCTGGTCTGGGCTGGTGTTTGGCAACTCACCCAGAGGACAGACCCTGTGGAGTACCACCTGGGTGGCTGTCCTTGAAAAAGGAGCAATTGTCTCCATTTTGGCTGAGCCTGACCCTACTTTCATGTATTACCACGTATAGAGCTGGCTAGGACTTTTCCTTATCCCTTCAACTGGCCTTAAGCAATGCATATAGGTCCAGCTGAGGAGCTGGTGGTAGTCTTTGAAGATGGCATCTGTGTTTCCCCAGAACTCCCACCTGCTGCTCCCTGGTGTGAGCTGGGAAGAGACAGGATGAAGTGCCAATGCTAGAATCGAGTTTCCAGGTACAGGATATGGCTTCCTGGAGCTTGAAAGATGACGCCCCAGGGCTGAAGCACCCACCCCAAAGCACTAGATACTACCTCAGTTGTGCTGTGCAGATTACTCTTTCTGCATATCCTTCTCTGCACATTGTAGAGGTGATTTCAGGCCTCCTACTTAGCCCAGCTCAAAGCACTCACCTACTTCCTGTCATTCTCACAGTCACTCATCTTTAAGCTACTCGCTTCTGCTCAAATGAATAAAATCTGGGTTTGGTCCTGGGTAAAGGCCTTTGTTGCAGATAGCTATCATCATGGCTGGACTTTGGACCCCATGGCTCCCCATAAGTGTAAATATGCCTTATGTCTTTATTGTAACCATGGGTTGCACTGGAAGTGGTAGAATGGAGCTCACTCACTAGAATTCCAATAACTTTTCCATGGGATTACACATATAAGCTTCCTGGGCTGTGACGAGGCTGGGAAGGGCTTTCTGTAAGACCCAAGCACTGTCTCAGCAGGGACACAGTCTTGATAGGTTTCCTAGTTGGTGATCTAGGCTGCATCAACTCTCCTGCCCTCGTACTGGAGCTGGCAAAGCATGCCAGTCTACCTGGCAGGGAAGGCACACACAGATGAGACACAGGCCCATCCAGCCTCTCCTGGCCTCTCCTGGCCATGTTCCCGAGGAGCCAGAGTGGATTCTGTCTGGAATGACAGCTGGTCAGCAGCCATCCTATCAGAACTGAAGAGGCCAATGTGTGGGAGGTCTGACGGGCGAACGCCACTGAGAGCAGCACAGAGAAAGTAGACCTCTGTCCTTAGAGAATAGGATCTCATGGCCACACTTTTTGTTTTCCATGCACCACATCAGAACTCCCAGCCTCTATCTCAAACACACAAAACCAGTGCAGTGACTTGAGATGTATGAGAGCATTTTCCACTTTGACTCCCAGTACTGAATCCCAAGCATTATCCCAGTTATACTTTGACAGAGTTCAAAGAAAGTCTTGCTTGCCAATTACTTTCTCCAACTTGGAAGCTAAGAAGAGAAGTTTTCCTTTATCCTTGGAGTGAGTGTGTCTCTCGCCTGCTTGGTAACATGGTTGTCTGGGGGAAGTTTCCTTCCCTCTGAACTTCTAGGGGCTGTTGCACCACTTGTTTTATTCTTGTCCAGGTTGCAGTTGAATTTTTTTTATAATTTATCTCCTGACATTGCCGAAAGGAGTTAGAGGCAGTTTCAGAGCATGTGCTCCCTGTGGCGGGGGGCTCTGGCCCACTCAGTGCCCACTGTAGCACTGGGCAGCTGGCAGGTACCTCCATGGCGACCGTACCCATCTGATGGAACAATACTGTTTTTGTGATCACCCCAAAAAGCATCTAGCACAACATTCTGCACAGACATGTTGAGAAATTGCTTGGGGGAAGAGCAACAGATCAGGAGTTGGATGGTCTTGGTTACAGGAAATTTCTGAGTTTCCATCTGTGACATGAGGCAGAATTCCTAGCCTATCCGTTAGGGTTAGAAAATAAGGTGAAAGAAAGTATTTTGTATAAACTGTGAATTGCTACGTGAAAGTATAAATGTTAGGAAAATATTATATTTGTGAGCAGCCAAGAAAGAACTCCCACCTCTAGGGTCCTCTGTGTCTGTGGAGTGGGGTGCTAGGGATTGAACCCACATCCTTATGTGTCAGGAGAACACCCTGCCGCTGGGCTACATCTCCAGCTTCCCAGGCTCATTCTTGCCCAGATAGTTCGAGTTTTCTAGATAGGAAAGTCATTCACTTTCCTATAACTTTCTCTTAAAAAGACATAGCTCTGAATGTGTATTGCAGCTTTATTGATAACCACCAAGAAATGGAAATAACTGAACACCCTTCAGCCGGTACAGGGATAAAAATGCGATACAGCCACACCCTGGATGTCTGGTCAGTACTGAAAAGCAAGGAAGCACTGACCACACACAGTGCAGATGGACCCCAGAAGCATCAGGCTGAGGGCCAGAGCCTCTGGCAGAAGTCTGCATACTGTGTGACACGACACCATTTATCGAACACTCTGGAAAAGGCAAAGCTGCAGGGACAGAAAACCCATTGGTGGTCATCAGGGGCTGGGGGCCAGGGAGGAGGGCCAGCAAAAGGACCAAGGGGAAACTTGCTTCAAATTTCTTTTTCCCAGTTGCAGAGAGGACAATGTGACTGACATTAGACCAGTCCTATCAAACTGTTAAAATTTTATAGTTTGTAAATTGTATCCTAATGAGCCTCACTTTTAAGAAGTTATTAGAAGTTGAAATTAAAACATAAAGGCTCTTTCTCCTCCAACCAGATTATTTGCGGGAAGAGGACCCAATCTACCAGAAGTAGAGCCTGGAGGGCCACCCCCGACGCTGATGAGGGGCCCTTCACATCCACTTGCATTGATGACCATGGCTGGTTTTGACACTAAGCGCTTGGCTCAAAGTCTATGAAATTAGCAGGCTCTGGTTGCTCCTACCTCTCAGCCGTCACAACTTTATTGACGAGAATGGCTACCAGCTGTCACCCTCGCCTCCGCCGCTGTACTTGGTGATTCAGACTTCATGGCCACAGCAAATCAAACCAGGCCCCTGCTATGGTGCATCCTGTTGGGGCTGGGACTCCTGGCCAAATAGCTGTCGCTCGGCTGTTGAGCTGACAATCACCCGTCACTGTGGGTTAAACCTGAGAGGCAGGCAAGCAGCTTCCAACTCTTCAGACAACTGAAAGGCGACTTGCTTTCCACACTAGCAGGCAACAGATCTGGGAGGTGTGTAGCTCCTGGACTGAAGAATTTCTGGCTTTGTGGAAAGGGGATCAGGAGGAGACTGCTATCTTGCGAAAGGGCCTCAAACTAGTAAAAGGGCAAATGCATTGTCAGTAACACATCATGTGAGGTGAGCCACTTTGGACTTCCTGGAAAAATGTACCAATGTGAATGGCTCAAGTCCTTGGCACAATGGAGCCCACCTTTTTCTATTAGATGAATAGACACGACATATGTTAAGACTTATAAAGTTGTTGTTTTATAAATAAAGATTTAGCTGGCCAGATAGCTCAGTGGACTAAAGCACCTGCTTAGGCAGAGTGCAGAGGCCCATGTTCATTCCCCGGCTTGTGGTGCTGGCCTCGACCCCGGGGTGCACTGAAGCAGTGAATGAGACTGGGCATGGAAGCTAGTAATCCCCGCGCTTGGGAGCCAGCAAGATAGCTCAGTGATCTAAAGCGCCTGCTTAGGCAAGCTTAGGCAGCCACAGGGGACCGTGGTTTGTTCCCTGGCACCACATGCTGCACCAGCCCTGGGTGGGCTGAGCTGCCCCCCCTCAAAAAAAAGAAAGAAAAAGTAAAGATTTGTAAAATAAATGAAGATTTAATTGTAATTACTGAGGGTCCTTTGTGTGTGTGTGTGTGTGTGCGCGTGTGCGCGCGCGTGTGCGTGTGCCAGGGATCAAATTCAGGACCTTGATCTTGCTAGGCTGCCAGGCAGGCTCTTAATGCCACTGAGCTATATCCCAGCCCACTATTTGAGATTGTACGGGTACCAGAAAAATAGTCTCATCTTTTTGAAGTGCCAACTTTATTAGGCTTGCTTGCTTTTTCCTTCCTTCCTTCCTTCCTTCCTTCCTTCCTTCCTTTCTTTCTTTCTTTCTTTCTTTCTTTCTTTCTTTCTTTCTTTCTTTTCTTTTCTTCCTTTCTTTTCTTCCTTTCTTTTCTTTCTTTCTTTCTTTTCTTTCTTTTCTTTCTTTCTCTTTCTTTCTTTCTTTCTTTCTTTCTTTCTTTCTTTCTTTCTTTTCTTTCTTTCTTTCTACTGAGCATCGAACTCAAGATTTTGCCCAGGCAAGCGCTTGTGCCACTGAGCTACATCCCTGGCCTTAGACTAATTTTAGAAGAGGATTTTCTTTTCTTTTATTTCTTTTTAAAATCCACTACAGTGAACTGAACCCAGGGCCTCGTGCACGGTAGGCAAGTGTTCCACCGCTGTTCCAGATCTCCAGCCCTTTTAAATTTCATTTCTTGCTAATTTTTCCAGGCTGACCTTGAATTTATGATCCTCTTGCCTTATTCTCCTGAGGAGCTGGGATTACAGGTTTGCTAGTATTTCAGAGATGACCCCCCTCCCAGTGAAGTTCACGTTTGGGCAGGGGCCACAGTGATGGAATATTTGCTGAGTATCCACCACGAGCCAGGTGCTGTGCAAGAAGTGCCACACGCACGGCATCACCACTGTCACAGCAGTCCTGAGCACCAGGCTTTGATGCTGCCACTTTACAGCTGCTGAAACTTAAGTTCAAGAGTTAGATGGTTTTTTTTTTTTTTTCAAACTATATGGCAAATAATGATCCCACCCGGATTTAACACCAAACTCCAGTATTTTGACTCCAAACTCTGCCATTTTAGGACTCCAAAACTTTCACTGTACCTTGTGTCCACCAGCCATGCCCAAGATAGGAAGGGACAGCACAGTCCATAGTGAGGCGGCGCTGGAAACACAGAGGAAGCCAGACACAAGGAGGGACATGCACTGAAACTCCCTGCGCTCCTGTTCTAAAGGAAAAGAAGAAACCGAACTTTCTATTTGCAGAATAGGAAAAAAAAAAAAAAAAAGTCTGATCATTTTTCTCAAAGCACTGGTAATTTTTTCACTAGTGTTTCTTTATTATTGGGTGTTTATAGCCTAACACCTAATAAAAGTTACAAAATTCTACCTGGAAAAAAAACTGAAAAAGACATCGCACAGAGGCAGCTGAAGAGCCTATTGGTCATCAGGGTGTGGCCATATCCAACGCCAAGTGCTGAAGATGCTGCCTTGGGCCACCCTCTCCAGCTGGATTAGAGTGTTCCTTATGTAGCCCATCAAGGAGGAAGTGGATTACATACAGCAGAGCTTCTGCCCGGGAGTGTAGTTTTAATCTTTAGTCCTGAGGCCCAACTGCTGCACCAAAGTTTCACCTGGAGCATGTGTTCCTGCCGTGTCACTGAGACGTGGCACACAGCCCTCAAGCCCACAGTGACCACAGCTTTTTGTCGTCTGCATACTAGGCGGACAGTAGCTACCCTGACCTCCGGCTTATTTCATCTTAACATAAGCAATCATTGCAAACCATAGCAAAGGACATTTCTCTTCATTCCAAGTCAAGCTGTGATAAAAATTCTATTGTTCATGCCGGAGAAGTTTAGCAGAGCTCATTTCTTGAGAGGCATCTTAAAGGAACAGGCCAGGTCTTCTTTGCTGCAAGTTGCATGCACAAAGCCATCCTTCCATCCTTCCTGAGACTCTCTGCGGGCCCCGACCATGCTCACAGACAGATAACATTTCCCTGAGGTAAATCACAGTGCTTCCCTTTCCCAAATATTAAGTCTAGGGCCGGGGACATAGCTCAGTGGCATAAGCACCTGCCTGGCAAGTGTAAGGTCCTGAGTTCAACCCCAGGACCACAAAAATAAAATAATCCTACACCAGTCAGAAGCCAGACCCAGCTGTATACTAAAAGCCAGAGAAAGCAGGTCAGCAGGACAGCAAATCCAGCAGGGCCCCTGTGCTCAGCTGGAAGGGTACCCCATCTTCAGTGAAGCAAAGGTTAGGAAGACAGAAGAGCTAGTTTGTAGTTTACAGCTCATCTCAAGCCCAGGTACACTGGGTGATTCCTCCAGAAGTTTCTTTGCTATTGTGTGAATACAGCTGAAGATTCTAGAAGAGGAGGCAGCTGGTTCCTGCCCTGTGGCCAAGAAAAGTTGGAACTTGTCTTCTCTCACACCTGTGCTTCCTGTGACAAGGACTCTGGCTTTGAGGAATTAAGCTTTTGTCTGAAATGATCATAGACCTTTCTAAGAAATAGAAATGGAATAAAGAAGAAGTGCCATAAAGGTAGAATGACAAATAGAGATGCAAAAGAGAGGGACAAATAAAGATACTGTACTTCTGTTTGTTCCCAGTGGATTTTTTCTCTCAACGGTATGTTCATTTGTGTTCGCCCTCCTATTTGGCTTGCGATCAACCATCTATTTATGCATGGCTTTCTCAGAAAGAAAAATACCTACTGTGATTGTTCTTATCTACAAGAGGCTGGATTCATTTTGGTGTATTTCCTTGGCTGTGTTTTATAATGACGTACCCTTGGTATTGCTTTAGATTTCATACAACTCTTTTCCAATGAGTGTTGATATAATATAGTTCCTGGTTTATTCAAGTAGCATCCTTGGAAGGAGAGCCTAGTTTCGAGCTCTCTGTATTGGAGCAGGAGAATTTGAAGCCCCAAACTAATCTCATTGTTTCCATAGTAGTCCCAGCATGAATTTTCTGATTTTTTTTTTTTTTTTTTTTTTTTTTTTTTTTTGTGATACTGGAGATTGAACTCAGGACCCTGTGCTTGCTAGGCAGGTGCTTATACTACTGAGCTATCTCCCCAGCCCAGTCCCAGCATGAATCAGGTGCTTAATAAATGGCAGTTGAATACATGAATGAATAAAAACATTATGCTAATTTGAAATAAAGTTGTTGCCAGGTATAGTCACACATACCTATAATCTCAGCACTCTGGGAAGATAAGAGATGAGCATGACAAGTTCAAGCTTAGCCTGGGCCACTTAGGGATTTAGCAAGACCCTGTCTCAAAATTTAAAAAATCATAAAATGTCCTGGAGTGTAACTCAATGTGAAGGCCCTGAGTTCAACCACCAGACCACAAAAAGAAAAGGAAAGAAAAGCTGAAATGAAAGGAAAGTTGTCCTTCATACAGACAGATATTTCTGGAAATGTATTTCTAGGAAGTTGCTACAACTACCTGGTCATCGCTAACCCAGGAAAAATGCTGAAAGAAACAGCCTTTTAAAGTTAGAAATGGATAAAAGAAAGTCTTGCTCTGAGAGAGTTTAAAAGTTCAGGCAGTGTGAGACACTAAAACTCTGATGTAGGGTCTTCACTTGGGGGAAGTAGCACTGAAGACAACTCCACTCGGCAGGTGACACATGATGTGCCTGAAGTTCCACCTGAAGCCGGTTCAAGGCATCTGTTTCCAGGCTTGAGGTGTCCCCTGGGCCAGGAGCAGCACTCCTGTGGGTGCCAGGAGAGCGCTCTCCCCAGAGCCCATAGAGGACAGAAGTCCCCGCTTAGTGCTCTGTTCTCTTCTAATGACACATGGTGGTGCTGTCGCAGGGGTGGGGAGCAGAATGCAGAGAAGACAGTGAGTAAGAGAACAGTCTTCACAGCACAGAAATAGAGGTGAAAATGTACCATAAACCAGTGTGTGTGTGTGTGTGTGTGTGTGTGTGTGTGTGTGTGTGTGTGAGAGAGAGAGAGAGAGAGAGAGAGAGAGAGAGAGAGAGAGAGAGAGAGAGATCGATCCCTAGGTCCCCTACAGTAGACATTTCAATCATACAAATAGTCTGCTGGGCATGAGTGTCTTGGGCTTACTACCATCACCCTAGGGCTTCATTGTCACCTATGTAGAGAGCATTCCTCCCAGGCCCAGAGCCCCAAACAGACCCTAAGTCAGAGGGACAATTTTAAAGCTAACATCAACAACAAAATCAAAAAAGTGATCTGTCTATTTATCTATCTATCTTTTTAAAATCCCCTCAATGTTGTTTTGATAGTATCCCCTGAAGAACATATGCATTTTGGTTGAAAAAATATAGTTAATTTAAAAATGTAATACCTTAGTAATGGAATAAACATAACTGTTCACTGAGAGTCACACATCTATCTGAACACTAGTATCTATAATCTTACTTTCCAAACTTATTTATTTATCTATTTATTATTTTTTTGTATTTTAGGGAAGGGCCTACAGGGTGTTCAGGGTCTCACTACTAGTTTGGACTCATAGTGATCCGCCTGTTTACAGCCTCCCAAGAGCTGGGATTACAGGCGCTCGCCACCACACCCAGTCTTTACTTTCCAAATTTAAAAAAGGATATGTTTTTAATTCTTTAGCATTTAAAGGAGGGTGCTTTGCTATGGCAAGAGCCCATGGACAGAATTAGCCAATAATAAAAACAAGAAAACATGACACTTCTTGCCAAGGTGCTATTCAAAGTGGCTTCCCCCAGCCCCCAAAGGAAACTTGCAGAGGATCTTGGCCAGGGAGCCCCCATTCCTTCTCTCCCACCTCCTCACAGCTCATAAAGGCCCTTTATTGCTTGTGCACTGACCCACGTAGGAAATGTATCCGTGGTACCTAGCGTGTTTTTTCCATTTGTTTTCTCTTCTAACATCACTAGCTGGTGAACCGCTCGCTCGGGGCCCACAGAGATCTCCAGACCACCAGCTCATGTATTTGAAAGACATCTGTTTATTTGGAGAATGCAAATGCAGCCTACCTCAAAGACTGACAAGGGAGAGGTGACCCACTGAGCCAGCCAGGGAAAGGCTTCCAATCTAAAGATCACTCCCAGCAGAGCCACTTAGCCCAGCCCCAGAATCCCAGGGCAGAGCCCACAATTAAACCAAGCTGCCTTGGCCCTTGAGAATCAGCAGGCAAATCGCTTCACACCCAGTTGAAAGTCCCAGTACCGGAAGAGGTCACCAGCAGAGGGACTGGGAGGCTCCAAAGGGCGGCTCCTCCACTGAGGGCTGCCTGGTACAGGACCCTATAGCAGAACACAGCTCCTACCAGTGGCCACTGGTCCTGTCTTCCGGAGGAGAAAGACCGCCCAGGAAGGTTAATACCCGACTTTGATCTCTGTCAAGGCATACCAGCAAGAATTAATTTACATTTCAGATGAAAAGGTTGACAGCATGAAAAGGCAGCTTGTTGCTGGTGTGTGAATGTGCCGTAATAGATCGGGAATTCTGAGAGGAAGTTCTGAGGAAGCTGAAGGGATAAGCCGCGGCTGCTTTTATTGGGAAGGAGATGAAAGGAAAACAAATTTCAATATGCGTTGCACTGCAGCAACATGTAGGCCAAATGCTTCCTAAATTTCAAGAGCTGCTCTTTTAAAAATATATAACACATCTTAGCAATGCCATTAAAAAAAAAGATCACGGAGGGCCAGAACTAGAAGTGCAAACAAATGCATTTAACAAAGTGCTTTGTTGAAAAAACAATTAGAGGTAAACCTCAGAAAATGACCTGAGGTGGCTTTGCTAAGCTATCATCCTATTTTAAAGCCTCCTCCAGCAGGCTTCACAGCTGAGGGGGCCTAGCTCGCAATACCCTGGCAAACACCCAGAGACACAAGGAGGAGCTTACACAGAGGGGGTTGTGCGTTGGAAAATCACAACCCCACATAGTTGGGAATGGGGTGCTTTGCTTTTCAGATAAACACAAGCAGCCTTAAATTCATAGATAAGGAAGCCTTCTCAAGTAAAATTACACTGGCCATAAAATGCAAACGCCATTGCCCTATCCAAGAGTGCATCTTTCCCACCAGGGCAAAAGCAGCACGCCCATTCCTGTCCACGGTGTGTTACAGAAGGGCAAGAGACTCCGCTTTCTCTTTTGCTGCCACAGAGGATAGCGGTGGTGGTGGCACTGAGAGGGTGGTGTGGGGTTTCCTTTGAGGCTGCCTAAGACTTTACAAAGTCAGTTAATCTACGTTCTAATACCACTCAATAGGCAGGAAGGCTGTAGCTGTGAGATTATGGAAGCCAGGTGCTTATAAAGTAGAAAAATAAATGAGGCGGCATAGACTGCTCTCTGCAGGGGCACCAAGCAAAAGCACCCTCCCCTCCAGGTGCTGCGGTGACCAGATGCAGTCATCCCTGCCCTGGGCGCAGGATGATGAAGTAGATCTCGCTGCTTTGATGCTGCATTCATTGGGCAAGAACGCGGTGCAGAACAGGGAGCCCTCTAAAGAGGATTCTCACATAAGGAAAACTGGATTTATGATTTTTACATACTGGCCTCAGTGGTCCAACAATATGCAAGCTCAGGGCTTATATTTTAAAACATATGTTTGGATTTGGGCCAAACTGACAGATCAGAAATCAGCCTAGTATCCTCTTTTGAAGGGAGACTCTGCGTGTGCGTGCGTGCGTGTGTGTGTGTGTGTGTGTGTGTGTGTGTGTGTAGTTGGGCAAATGGGGAACAACTGATGCTCTTGGAGTTGTCTCTCTTACACTGCAACTGTCATTGCATCCCTCTTTCTGAGACTTTAAAGTTGTGGAACTTAGAATTAGTAGGAAGAGGTGTTAAATGTTACATATTTACATTTAAATGGCATCCTTCCTCCCAAATATTTTAGTTCTGAATGACATCAGGCTTCAACAGTGGCCTGTGAATCAGAGAAGAACCCCAGCAGCCTGCTCAGCCCAGCCCTGTGAAGGCTGCAGCTGTCTTACTGAAGAATGTGCTTGGAGCTCAGCCGCTTCTGAAACCCGACCCCTCTCCCTATGGTTCCGTCCACTGGCCTTTGCTCTCTTATTCCATCTCCAGTTTCTCCAGTAACTTGGGCTCACAGAGCCTCCTGGCAGGCTCTTCCAGAGCCCCAGAGGAATATGCAGCTTCAAAAGAGGCAGGGAGGCCCAGCCTGGCAGCCGCAGTGGACACAAGTGTGGCAGAGCAGACTGACCTGACAGCCAGGGAAGGAGTGGATGGGATGACTAGAGTGCCCAGGACTCAGGGGTGAGGGAAACTGAGTCGTAAGAGCCATGGTGGGCTTGCCCTGTGGACCCCGGAGGACCACGCCTGCCACCCCCAGCCTAGATCAGGGAAAGTCCTCAAGTTATTCCTTCTAGGTGGTGTTGAGAGGCAGGCCTTGAAAATAACCTGACCTTTAAACCAGTGCTCCATTGCATATGAGGGACTCAAGCTGCTGACAAGCTGTGAGGTCGTGGACAAGTCACTTGGCCTCTCTGGACTTCAGTTCCTTCCTTTATAAAGTCAGGACTATAAACAACACCTGGTGCATGCCTGTAATCTAGTACCATGGCAGGAAAGAGGGTTGCAAGTTCTAGTCCTGTCCAGGGACCCTGACAGGAGGACCCTGTATCAAAATAAAACACAGAAGGGCTGGGGATGCAGCTGAGTGTGAGGGCGCTGGGTTCAGTCTCCAGTATTAAAAAAAACAGGACAATCAGAGGACCCACTCTCAGTGCCTTAAGCCAAGCGTGGTACGTGGCGGTGGCCACAATGGCCTATGCACACACGCGGGGAGTATATCAAATAAACACAAGGACTCCTGGCACTGCGGACTCACTCCAGGGCTCCTGAGTTATGAGCCTTTCAGTTTCTCTAAACCTATTTCAGCATAATCACAGAAGATTTTCAAGTGGACGCTGAGAAATGATGTTTTAATTACCTGCTTGAATATAAACAGCAGACTCACTCCTTCTGTTGCTTATTTTCTTAAATTTCCTCTGAGCATCATATCTTCTCCAGGCTAAAAATATAAAACCATGTGCTAGGAATGACATTAATTTAACAACGTGCCAGAGGATTGATATAAGCTGTTCCCCCTCCAGTCTATTCCCTCTCTCTTCCCGCCCTGCTTTCTCCCTGAACAAAATAAGCAGATATGTGAGCTATGGTGGGGAAGAAGGGCCTCTCTGTACTTGCAGAGTGGCTTTGAAAATGCTTCCGGGAGCCATTTTTGTTCAAGCAGTGAGTTTCCAGAACACTCTGCACCCCTAATAGGAGTCATTTGGGTCCCAACCCCAGGTAAGGTGGTTCCCTCTCAGTCCAATCCATGGAGAGGGACTTGTCTTCAGGACTCTGGGATCCCATATGGGAAAGAGGACACCATGGAGGCATGGTGTGGAGGGCGCTAGAATAGTATGGTCCTTTTAATGTTTTCTTATTTGAGAGAAAAAGAACCATGAGAGTCACAAGAAAGACAGAGGGGAGTCAAGGGGCATAACAGTGGCTGAGAGTCACTGAGAGCTAAGGAGCTTCTTGGGTGGGGAAGCTGGGATGGGGGGAGGCATGGCAGATGGGGGGAGGCCTGGGAAATGGGGGGAGGCATGGGAGATGGGGGGAGGCATGGGAAATGGGGGGAGGCATGGGAAATGGGGGGAGGCATGGGAGATGGAGGGAGGCATGGGAGATGGGGGGAGGCATGGGAGATGGGGGAGGCATGGGAGATGGGGCGTGGAGGAGGAAAGGGCCGGGAGAGGGGTGTTAATCCTTTAGCTATAGACCGAGGCATAAGCCGGCCACCAGGGGCTTGAGCGGCTTCCCT
This sequence comes from Octodon degus, assembly GCF_000260255.1. Taxonomy (NCBI): domain Eukaryota; kingdom Metazoa; phylum Chordata; class Mammalia; order Rodentia; family Octodontidae; genus Octodon; species Octodon degus. The sequence goes on from NW_004524641.1 coordinate 9,837,188, forward strand.
CAGCCTGCTCCTGGAACCTGAGCCTAAGTATCTCAACTATCCAAGGGGCTGAGATTGCTCAGGAGATTTAAAGTCAGCCAAGGCACAGTACGGTTGTGGCTTCTGATAGCACAAAGGAATCACCCACCATATTCAAGAGCTGATGTTTTAACAACTGCTCATCCCTAGCACAGGAGCAATACTGCTGTCTGGAGCACACACTGCCATGGGCAGGGCTGGCATAGGAGAGGCTACAAGTTTGCTCGTCTGGTTTACAGCTCTGGCTGGGCTAGAAAAGCCTGCTGGAAGGGCACTGTGTTCCTGCTGCTGGAAGCCAGTCAGGCCTGCATGCATGGATGTATCATCTCAGCCATTCTGAAAGATGGGATGTGTGTTGGGTTTTACACTCCTGGGTCTCTCATAATATCTCCAAGTGGACACTGGTCACAGTGCACTGCAATGACCTTTGTGCCTCTGCAAGGTCAGGGACCTGGGGGATCCCCTCAGGGCTGCAGCCCCAGTGCCTAGTAAGGTTCAGACCTATGACAGATGCTTGATAAATACTTGCTGAGACAAGGGAGAAGGAAAGGAGGAGGAGAAAGAAAAAGAGAAACGACCAGTGTAAAAACAGGTGAGCAGCTTCTAGTACTTAGTGAAATGCCAAGACTCGGGCGGCAGGTCTGGGAACTGGTCCACTCACCCGACTGGATGGTAATGGCGCCCTTCTCTCTCTTCTCTCTGACTCGTTTATATCTCCTGGCTCCAAGCCACCCCTTGGTGTATGCCTGCAGCACGACCACTCTTCCCATGACCTCTCGCAGTAGCAAATTTAATTGTTCAACATGGTAATATTTGAGAAAAACCTGAAAGGAGGCATTAGTTTCCATATTACTCATGGGCTTTCTAATAGAAATCTACTCTACTCCAGCATATTTAATGTAAATAATACAACTATTATCTAAATGGAGTTGGTGGGGCTGGGGAGATAGCTTGGCAGTCTAAGCGCCTGCACGGCAAGCGCAAGGACCCGTGTTTGATTCCCGGTACCACATGCTATGCCAGCCCTGAACTCCGGTACACTGAGCCTACCACCGAAACTGGATGTGGTGGTGCATGCCTGTAATCCCAGTGCTAGAAAGGCTGAGACAGGAAGATCACTACAAGCCTGAGCTGTGTAGGGAGACCCTGTACCAAATAAATAAGATTAAAAAAATAAATAAATGGAGTTGATTGGATATATGCTGTTATTACCGACATTTAGGGGACAAATATAAATCCCCTTCTCAGGCTGCCAAGCCTTGATTATTGATGTAAATAGAAGATGAAGTCAAGTGACCCCAGGTGAAGTGACCCCACATGAAGCGACCCTAGGAGCTCTCCGGCCTTCCTGGCCTCACACAGGAGTCTCACTTTCTCAGCTTGAGCTTTGCTGTCTTTACCCAGAGCCTCAGCCTCTCATGGAGGTGAAACCACCAGGACCACCCACAGCCAGCCCTGGGAGCTGGAGGAACAGGGCCTGCCTGGCCTACTGGGATCCAATTTCTGCTGGGGAGCTGCCACCAACATCTAGGCTAAAGCAGATTCTGTAGGGCAGTTCAAGATGGGACCATAAAGCCTGGTGTCCTGCAGGGACGTGATGTTGCCCCAAATTAAAAGCTACACAAGATGAAATTAATAACCAGAACATGCAATAAATAACACAATGTGAGTTTAGAAAAAAAAAAAAAAAGGACCACACTATAGTCTCGCCATCACCATAACAGCTTCTGTATGTTTACATGTGTGGCAAAATATAAAGCATTCAAAATGAGAATTTAAATAAAAGTATTTAAAGTAAGTTCAAAAATCTAGAAGTGCTAAGTAGCTGTAAAAAAGACATATGCAGAATTTTTCTGCTCTGGCGCCTAAGCTCTCTGGGCTCATGACTCAAGACTAGCAAAGATTATTTTCAGGTTGGGGTCTCGCCCACTAAACTACATGACTAACACAGCCATCTTGCCGCTATTATCAGTGACAAGAGACAAAAGGCAAGCAGAGGAGCATCCCTGGTGACAATCTGAACAACAGGAAAGAACTACCTTTGTTTTCCCCAGCACCCAGCGATCTAATCTGGATTTTTCCAAGATAGCAACACAGCTCTCTTTGCTAGCAGGAGGTGTTTGATGTGCTTTGAATGCCAAGTAATAATACCTACAAAAAAAAAAAAAGAAAAGAAATGAAGCATTTGACTTCGGACAGTTGAATTGCTCCACGCTCAATGGCAAGACTTCTTTTTCCATAGTAAATATTTCTTGAGTACCTGTAATAGCAGATTAGTATGCTAAAACATACAAGTCAAAGATATACAATTTATCCTTATTAACTTGACCCCTAACTACATTCATATTTTCTATGACATGGGTTTTCTTTTATATGTTGTCTCGTCAATTCATGTTCAGTGCACACTTGGTGTCTTTTTTCGTAAAATAAAAATATCTTATCTTTTTATTTTTATTTATATTCTTTTGAGACAAGGTCTTGCTCTATAAATAGTCCAGGCCGGTCTCAAACTTAGTAGGCAGTTCAGACTGGCCTGAAACTCATGTTCCTCCTATCTCAGCCTCCTGAGTGCTGGGATTACAGGTGTGCACCACCATGCTTGGTTTGTAATCCTTTTAGAAAGCTGAAATTTAGAAATTCTCTTAATAAAAGTCATAATTTTATCTTATTTTTATATCTACTTATATATCTTAATTTAATCAACCATTAAATTTTTGGCCTAGGGCTGGCCTGATAGCTCAGCAGATTAAAGCACCAGCTTAGATGTAGAGACTGGGGTTCAATCCTCAGTGTGCCTTGCCAGTCCCACCCCCAGGGCCTGCTAAAATGGTGATTGAGACTGGGTGTGGTGGTATGCGCCTGTAATCCCAGTGTTTGGGAGGCTGAAAACAGGAGAATCACTGAGTTTGACCTACACAGTGAGACCCTGCAGACCCTGTATCAAGTACATTAAATAAATAAATAAATAAATAAATAAATAAATAAATAAATTTTTGGCTTTACCTGTTTCATAATACTTTCCCTCCCTTCCTACATTCTTTTACATTATTTTTGCTTGTTTTATTCACTTTTGTTTCTTTTTTAATAGTATATGTTCTTGAAACATAATAATTACATTCTTCTTGGGGAACTGGTATGTATACATCTCAGGAATGTTATTTGTTTCCCTTTTGCCTTCCCCATCCTCAGGCCCCTTTGGAAATTCAAAATTTTAAGTGTTAGTATTATTATTTCAAAAATAATTTCCATCCCATTGTACATATTTGACTACTTTCAAAAGTCTCATCTGAGGCAGTTCAGAGCCACCAAGTGTCACTAGCCCAGCACCATGGTTTCTCTCTGCTGAGCCACATATCTTATTCAAGGAGAGGAGAAGACATGTTGGCTTGATAACAACACCAAAACCACATTTGTTGGGCTGGTGAGATGGCTCAGTGGTCTAAAGCACCTACTTAGAACAAGCTTAGCAAAGCACAGGGACCGCGGTTCAATCCCCCAGCACCACATGCCAGCCAGCCCCGCCCCCTGGTGGGCTGAACTGGCCACACACACACACACACACATAAAATAAAAAAAATTAAAAAATTTTTTTAAAAAAACTACATCTGTTTTCTTAGATAACTTCGTTTAGTGCAGTTTTCAACTTTCAGAGGAAAGAATTTCTGGGTAGATTTGAATATCACTGTAGAGGCAAAAAAATATCTTTCCTTTACCCATTCTAAGTTCATAGCTGAGAGTCCCATAGCGAGAGAAAAGTTGTCAATTTATTTAAGTTTTATGTGACATCGGAGGTTTCCTGCACAAGGAAGCAAAGACCTCAGTCAACCGTTTAGCAGGTGCATTGTCAGGCCAGGTGTCATGGAGGAGTCACAGAGAAATATAGCGGCACAAAGGTGTGACTGGGCAGTTGGCGGTGGAACCTGCCTCACACGCAGGGAGGTGGGTGTGTTCCCGTGTCCACAGAGGTGAGCATGTTCCTTCACTCTGAGAGTAGGAAGGCCACTCCCTAGTCCCACAGATAGGGCCTCTAGGACTCTCATGGAAGCTCAGGAAAGCCACCCTAAATTCCATGACCTGCCTCAGGTAAAGGAAAGGGAAGGGAAGGTTGGAGCCAGGCCTCTGCTGTTTTCTCAGCTGCCTAGGTGGCCGCCACACTTTGAGGAATGTGCCCTGCATGTCATCATTACCTAAAGGATTTTTTTCTCCCTGTTTCCCCTCTCCTTTCTCTTTCTCCCCGCTTCCCTTTTTTGGGTTGTTGTTTTGTAGCCTAGGGGAGGACTGGAGATGGAATCCAGGACCTTGGGGATGCTAAGCATATTTCCTACCACTGAACTGCATTCTCAATCCCACCCTTCTTTGTTCTGCCTGTTCTGTTTTGTTTCTTAATGTATCGGCACAGGTTCTCACTACACAGCTCAGATTTGGAGCGATCCTCCTGTTTTGAGCCCCACTCCCACACCACACCCTCCTGCTGGGATTATAGGCGTGTGCCACCACGCTAGGTCTCCACGGCTGGCTCAGTATTCTCGGAGGCAGGGCTGGTGTGTCGCGTGGTGCTGGGTAGCGAACCCTGGTCCCTGAGCTGCCTAAGTGGGTGCTTAGCCTACTGAGCTATCTCACTGCCCTTTTCCCCCCAGTTGTTTTTTTAAAAAAATTATTTAGTTTTGGTTTTTACCTTTTTTTTTTTTTAAATATAACTTGTTAAATACCTTATCTTTTTAGAAAATCTTACCTTTCCCCCAGAAACTTTCATGGATCTTTTCCTTGCTCTTTACTGCCATTTATAATTCAATTTGACCCCTCAGAAACTTAAAAATAAACCTATTTCTTTGTCAAAGAACTTTTTTGCCACTCTTCAGACAAGGCTTTTCTGCTCTTTAGAAATTACTTTCAGATATGTATAGTGCTGTTCTTACTTTTTAAAAAAATCATCAAAATATGAAACATGTACATTCTCTCTGTCAAATAGACCCGCACATGCCTTTCTGTTTACGGAAACATAAATTTAACTGATCAGTACTTGAGTCAACTTTATTTTTGTGTTATACAACCATTTCCCAAGTTAGGGTATGAGGTTGGGATTGCTGGAAGCATTTGCATTCAGAGATCCTGGGACTGTTTCTACCCTTGAGGAACAGGGACAGTGCTCTCAGGACCCCTGAGTGTGACAGGAACCAGATGATGGCCCACACTGGTGGCGCTTGTGAGGATGCCTCATTTCCTTGCCACGCAGGCCTTTCCAGAAGACTTTTTGAGTATCTTCTTAGGGAGAGGTGAGGAGGGAGGGAGGGAGCAAGGGAGAGAAGGAGGGAGTCAGGGACGCAGGGAGGGAAGGAGACAAATAGACAGACAGAGAGACAGAAACAGAGACAGAGACAGAGAATTTGGGAGGAAGAATTCCCAGTGCCTTTTACAACCTAGGTTTAGAGGTAACACCGCCAACCTCCATACAGTGCCCACTAGAAGTGATTTATCAAGTCCCACTAACATTCAGTGACAGCGGAATGAAGTTCCACCTCTTGAAGAAAGGAGAATCATAATTTGCAGGGTGTATGTGTGTGTGTGTGTGGTACTAGAAACCATGCCCAGCAGTGTTCTACCTGAGCTCCATCCTCATCTCTCTTTATTTTTAGGCAGAGTGTCATGTTGAAATCGCCGGGGCGAGACTCAAAACGGGGCCTCTTCCGGCTCCATCCTCCCTCAGGACTGGGGGTACAGGGTGCCTCACTCCTCCTGGCTAGTGAACGTATTTCTAAACCACCACAGAGGATCTCTAGGTGAGCAAGTCTTTCTATTGATGAAGAAAAGCACTCTCGGTGAATGAGAGTACAAGCCAACAGACAGTAAACGACAAAAGCTAAAATTATTATTCAAGTTGCCTGACTTCCAGGTTATGGATTTGTTTTTTAACGGAACCTATATGAATATAGCTAATGAAGCTTATTTTGATGTTAAGGAAAGAAACAGGGTGAAAATAGATGCTACTTCTTACCAGAAGATTGATAAACTTGCTAAATAAGAATTAAACTTTTCCTATATGAAAAAAAATTGAAAATCTGGGGAGCATTGATCTTATTTAGCTGCATTTTCTGTTTCATTGCAACGGCATTTCCACGTTACACTTAGTATGCAGGGCCCGGCAGAATGCTGCTGGTCTGAGCTCCTTTGGACACAATGTGGGCAGAACTTCAGCTTCAACCCCCATGAGCTGTGGGAATGACCGAGGTATCGGGAACTTGTCCAACAGAGGACTAGGAGAGAGCTGAGGCGAGAGACAGAATTACGGAAACTGTGAAGAGCTCAAGATTTCATCCGGTGCTGGTAAAGCATGTGCATAGGAGGAAACTACCCCAACGTTGGGGAGGGTCCCGGGGAGCGAGGCCCGTGCTCACACAAGGCCAGGGAACGCGCCTCTTCTACCATGAGTTGTAGACACAGCTCTGGCCCCACCCACAGACCTTAGAAGTGAGACCCAAAAGATAAAATTATTTCCAGCTAATTTAACTGGATCCCAGGATAAAGCACAAGGTATTTATAGGGATAAAAAATAGAAATGAGGGCCTAGGATATAGCTCAGCAGCTTAAGTGCCTGCCTGGCAAGCAAAAAATCCTGAGTTCGATCTCCAGTATCACAAAAAACAAAACAAAACAAAAAAAAAACCAAAACAATAATTTACATCAACTCAAAGAAAATGAATCAAAATGGGAAGAAAAATCAACCAACTGAAATGGATCCAGAGGTAAAGCAGGTATTAAAATTAACAGAGAAGGATATTAAAATAACTATCTTAACTGTATTCCAAATGTTTAAGAAGTTGAGTAGGGAAACAAAAATCTTTTTTAAAGAAACAGAAAACTATGCGATGACTGAGATAAAAAAAAATATACAAAATTAGCAAGTAGTAAGATACTACAGAGAAAAGGCTGGTGTACTTGAAAACAAGCCTTTAGAAATTATATGAAATGAGGGCTGGTGAGATAGCTCAGAGGTCTACAGCGTCTGCTTAGGCAAGCTTAGGCAAGCATGCAGGGACCTCGGTTCAATCCCCAGCACCACATGCCATGCCAGCTCTACCCCCAGGGTGGGCTGAGCTGACCATTAAAAAAATTTTGTAAAAAATTATATGAAATGAAACACAAAGAAAAAATAATTTAAAAATAAAAACAGCAGTGGTGAACTGTGGGACAAGTTTGAGTGATATTAAACATGTAATTGGAGTTCCTAGAGTGGAGGAGAGAAGAAACGATGATAGCAAAAAAAAATCAAAGAAATAATGACTTGCAAATTTGCAAATTTACAGCTGGCCAAATTTCAGCAGATTAAAGCAACTGCAAGCAGGTGCAGGGGCCGGGGATTCGATTTGGGCACAATGAGACAGCAATTGAGACTGGGCTTGGTGGTACACACCTGTAATCCCAGCTCTTGGGAGGCTGTAAACGGGCAGATCACTACAAGTCTGATCTAGTAATGAGACCTTGAGCACCCTGTAGACCCTTCCCTAAAATACAAAAAAAGAAAGAAAGAAGGAAAGAAAGAAAGAAAGATAGAAAGAAAGATAGAAAAAAAGACAGACAGAAAGAAAATTCCCAAATTTGATGATAATTTTAAGCTAACAGATCCAAGAAGCTAATAAACTCCAACATGGCAAAACACGTTAGATGAAACTGCAGAGATCTGCAATTAAAAACAAAATCTTAAAGGGAAACAAACAAAAATATAAGTTATGTACAGAGGAACAAAGATAAAATACAACAGAAGAGTTCCCAGAAGAAAAAAATTCAAATGAGAAGACAATGGAATAAACTCTTTAATAGAAGTTCTATATCACTTGAAAAATATCTTTCAGATACAAAAGCAAAATAAAGACTTTAGACACATAGAAGCTGAAAGAATTTATTACCAGAAGACTTGCACTAAACAAAAATGGTAGAGGAAGTCTTTCACATGGAAGGAAAATGACACCAGAGGGAGGTATAGAACTATATAGAAATATGTCAATAAATATATAAAAATCTTGTTATTAGTTAAATAACTTCAAAATATACTTGGCTGGACAAAGATAATAATTTATCGTAGTATTTATAATACATAGAAAAATTAAATATATGATGATAAAAATATACAGGTCAATAAAAAAGAAATTGAGTTGAACTATTGTAAGATTCTTAGTCTTTTTTATTATTTTTTAATATTTATTTATTTTTGTGTCTGTGTGTGGCCAGCTCAGCCCACCAGGGGGCGGGGATGGCTGGCATGTGGTGCTGGGGGATTGAACCGTGGTCCCTGTGCTTTGCTTAGCTTAGCTTGTTCTAAGTAGGTGCTTTAGACCACTAGAGCCATCTCTCCAGCCCCCCCCCCTTTGCTTTTGAGAAGAACTTCAAGGGTGCTCTTCTGTCCTTGTCCTATAAGGTCATGCACAGGTGGACATGTGGCCAGAGTGGGG
>NW_004524641.1:9845749-9857653 GCF_000260255.1 Octodon degus
GTGGTGCTGGGGGATTGAACCGTGGTCCCTGTGCTTTGCTTAGCTTAGCTTGTTCTAAGTAGGTGCTTTAGACCACTGAGCCATCTCACCAGCCATAAGATTGCTATTCTATATATGAAGTGCTCTAAGATTACTTGATGGTAGTCAGGGATAAGTTAAAGATGTGTGCTAGAAATCATTAAGCAACTCCCAAATAACCAAACAAAGGTTAGTAAAGAAGACCAATTGAATCACACAAAATACTCAACGAGTCTTGAAGAAGGAGCAGCAGGAGGAGGTGGCAGCAAAATGATAGACTGAACCTAAACAGACAAATAATAAATTAAAGGTAAATGGTCAAAGCCCATCCCCTAATTAAAGGTAGAAAACTGTAGACTACATAAAAGAGTGCAAGCAACAATGCACTGCTTTTAAAAGAACACAAATCTAAAGACACAAGTAAGTTAGAAGTAAAGGCTGTCCCATGCTAAGAGTAATCAAGTGAAAATTGGACTACCTATGTTAGTACTGAAGTAGATTTCAGAGCAAAATACCTTGAAATTAGGCTCTATCTTTATCTCTGTCTCTCTGTCTCTGTCTCTTGTTCTCTGTCTCTTGGTCTCTCTCTTTCTCTGTCTCTCTCTCCCTCCCTCCCTCTCTTCAACCCCCCCACACACATATCTATGCACCTTATTGGTTCTATGTCTTTGGAGAACCCCAATTACCTCAACTGCAGTCTGTTTTGCTATGATACACACCAAATGGAGATAGAGACAACTTTCATGATAAACTTCTTGTAATATGGTGAATGCAAGAAGCAAGTTCTGTGCAAAATCACATGGCACAAAGTTGATTTTGAGTAACTTCCTCTTCTATCATTTCTTCTCCATTGGTTCCCTGATTGCTGAGGTTCCACATAAATGTTGGGGCTTCTATACTATACACAGAGTTCTTTGTTTTAGAGATAGGGTTTCACTATTCAGTTTGGACTGGATTTGTACTCACTTTTGTAGCCCCAAGGCTGGTCTTGAACTTGTAGTGATCCTCCTGTCTCTACCTCCCCAGTGCTGGGATTACAAGCGCGCGCCACCAGGCCCAGCTCTGGGGTCAGTGCAGCGCAAATAGGGTTTCTGGACTGGCAAGGCTTGCGATACCAGGGATTGAACTCAGTTAAAGCCACGGAGCTATCTCCCTGGTCCCCTGTATACTGGGGTTTTAGAATACTAAATCTAACTCTTCCTTCACATTCTCATAAAGAGACTCCCTGCCCCGTGTCAGATTTTCTGTGCCTAGGCATTTCTGCAAGCCTTCTGTCAAAGGGACGACTTGCTGTGTAGTCCAGGCTGGTTCTGAACTCCTGATCCTCCTGCCTCAGCCTCTGAAGTGCTGACACACGGGTGTATATCACCCTGCCTGGCTTGAGAAGATCCTAGAGGGCATTTAGAATCACAGATAAAAATTCTTTCTTTAAACAGAGGAGAAAGGCAGAAAGAAGGCTGACTCAAGGTTAGAAACTCAGGTAAGTGGAAAGCTCATTTCAAATTTAGGCTTCTCTGTCCCCAGCAAACCCACACCTTCCCTGAGCTCTTGTGTCTGCACAGTAGGCCACGTGCAATATGTCTGACTCTATCAGGGACCTTTCGTGTGCCAGAACCTTTTATCTCACTGGAACTTGCAAGTGTCTCTAGGATCTGAAATATTAGGCTTTTAACTTAGAAGTGCTGACTTACTGTATCTGAGCATGCTGTCCTTGGTGTGTGTGTGAGGAGCACAAGATTCTCCTTGGACTAGGGCACCAACAGCATGTCTGCACATGGCCTTTATCACACCCTTCTGAGCAATCCGATTCTAGTCTTGCTCTTCCTCTCTGAGGTATTTTGTAACTCTTTCTAAACGGTAGGTACTGCAGAAACATAAATGCTACCCAGTCTGATGACTTTAATCCACTTCTTCCCTTCTGTGGAAAATCAGTTCTGTCTCCATTACCATTCACCTCAATATTCCTTTACTTCTTATGGCTTTTCCTTTGAACTGATTGTAACATCTGCCTGAGTACCTCGTACCCTATGAATAAATTAACAAAGTCCTCTTTATTTCTGCATCTCAGACATGATTTTTACCTTCTTCTGCACAATGTCTTTTAACAAAAGAAAGAAAAGAGCACCAACATCCGGCCTACAGAGACTTGTGCTAACCTAGCACCACAGCAGAACTGGAGCCAGGAAGTCCCAATGCTGCCGAGTGGGCTCACAAATACTGTTCTTTCTCTATTTATAATTTTTGAGAAGAAAGTATTGTTTCACAGAATATGTTCATGTTGGACTTCACTGAGAAAGTCAAGCTTTCCTGATAAGATCACATCAGTGGGTAGATAGCAGGGTCTTTATAGCTCTCTACACAGACCTGTCGATTATTGCCCAAACAGACATAAGGAAACACAGGTGTCTCTCAGTATCCATAAGGAGATTGCCTCCAAGACCCCAGTGGATACCAAAATCCCAGAATGCTCAAATTTCTTACTTAAAATGGTGTAATATTGACATAGAACCTACATACATTCTCCCATATACTTTAAATTATCTCTAGATTACTTTTACTATCTAAAACAATGAAAATGCTTGATGAATAATTATTATACTATATTGCCGAGGGAATAATAGCAAAAAATATTCATCTGTGATAAAAATTATATTAGTGTTGGAGATTGCTTACATTTTTGTAACCCCTTATACCCCTTATACTTTCCAATTGCATCTCTCATCTTAGTCCTTCTGTGTTTGCGTTTTTACATTAGGAAAGATGTGTATCTTCTAAAGATGGCTTTGAAATCCTAACCTATAATGAATGAGCTCTACTTTGATGAATCCCTCAAATCTGAGTTTTACACTCAAAGGCATACAAAATATCTGCACCTCTCAATGGAGTTTTATACAACCCTAAATCAATAGAGTCCCCCCGCCCCATGGTTTATTATCTAGACTGAAACATTTTTTTTAATCTGGTACAGGGTCTTGCTACACCGCTCAGGCTTATAGTGATCCTCCTGTCTCAGCCTCCCTAGTACTGGGATTTCAGGCATGCGACACCACACTCAGTTTGGGTGGCTGGCTCAGTGCGCCTCAGGTTCTGGAGTTGGCATGGCATGTGGTACCAGGGATTGAACTCAGATCCTTGCACTTGGCAGGCAGGAACTTAGACCACCATGCTATCTCCCTGGCCCTGAAACATTTTACTTATTAAAAACCTTAAGTAAATACCTTCTTTCAGGATAGACTGTTCACTATGGATAGTTTTAGAACTTTGGCATAGTCACATTTTCTCTGTTGCCTATTTTCTATCAACTTGACTTTTTTGTCTCCATTACCTTGTGCATTAAATAAAGCTTTATGTATGCCTGGGCTTAAATGTTGTGGTTCCCTCATAGGTTTGTATATTGGAGGGTTTGTTCCCAGGGTGGCCATGTGGAAAGGTATTGGAATCTTTAAGAGGTGGAGAATAGCAGTAGGTCTTTAGGTCATGGGGGGTGTCATTGCCCTGGGAGGGAGGAGTCACATGCTGTGAGTTCTCATGACAGCACATTGTCACAAAAGCCTGAGTCTCCCTCTGGATTCCTGTTTCAAGATATGAGCTCTTTGAAATAGCTGAATGCATACAATGCAGGATGTGCTGATTTTCCTGTCACCAATAAAAGTGCTAAATGGCACAAGTGGGCATTATAAAATGTGTTCCCTGCCCTGTGAAGCTTATATACTAGTGAAGGAAACAAACATTAAATAAAAACATAAAGACATCATCATTTTAGAATAGGCATAAGTGCTATGAAGAATATTAAATCAGGCTAGGGAAGTCAGTGAATATAATTTGGGATATTTTGGACAGCACCCTTAAATACCCAGGACAGTAAGGAAATCTAAACCATGTCCCATGAGGAGCTGCTTCTGGGGTTGGAGGTACTGAGCTTAGAAACAAAAAGATAGCAGAGCCCCATAAACAGTCGCGTGCAGCCCACTAGCATCACGGTCACCTGGAAACTTCATAGAACATGTGGACTCTTGAGCCACACCTCAGATTTTTCTAACATAGAATCTGAATCTCTGGGGCCAGACACTGGAGTCTGTATTTTAATAAGCTCCTATGGTGATCTATAGTTGGAGAACCGTGGACTTAGAAGAAGAACATGCTAACTGGTACCAAGTAGAGAAAAACCCAGGGGAGACTGGAATGGATGCTGAAAGCCCCTAAAGGGTGATTTTGGTCAGGTTAGGAGGTACATGGTGATCATCAAATATCTAATAACAGGAAATGGGCTGCCTTGGGAGCCAGGGAGTGAATGCTTAGACTCCAAAACTATTAAATAGGAAGCTAACGGACAAGGTCGAAAATGTTGCCCAGAAATGATAAAGAATTTCTAGTGACTTTAGCTAGGTAGTGGGATGGCCCTCTGAGATTCCTTCTAACATGGATGCTATGTTCACTTCTTGGCTCCAGAAAACTGCCGCGGCGATTTTAAGCTAATGTCTATCATTGCCCAATACTGTTACTGCGACAATTCTTGAGTTACTCTCTTGTATTTGACTAATAGGTTGGCAGACTCCTAAAATTTTCCTGATGGTCTATTAGTGGTCTTAGAAGCTGAACTATGACCTATGTCACAGGCGATTGTCCTCAATGTCCACTAAAATAGTGGCTCTTTCTCAGTGTAGCTCCTATCAGGATCAGTAGCACCTGTTAAAAATGCAAATTTTCTTTATTTGTCTGTCTATTTTTCCCTCTCCCCTCCCCTCCCCCTTAAAATATACATGCTAAATCAGGAATTCTGGGGGGAGGGATTTCTCAGGAATCTGCATTTGAACAAGTCCTCTAGGACACTCTCATTGTTGAGAAAGTTGCAAAACCACTGAGAAGGACAGAGAGAGGGACAGGGAGAGAGACACAGAGAGAGTGAGAAAGAGAGAGAGAGAGAGAGAGAGAGAGAGAGAGAGAGAGAGAGAGAGAGAGACAGAGACAGAGACAGAGAGAGAATGAGAGAGAAACAGAGAGAGAGCATGAGAGTGAGAGAATGAGAATCCGGAAGCAACCTTCTGCCAGGGAGAAATTATCTAAGGAAGTAAAATCCATCTAAGGAAGTAAACTGCTCCAGTGTCTCCCTGTCATCCTTACTTTTTGTTAGACACAAATGACTCCTAGAGTACATTCTGGAGTACATCCTTGTGCCTTGCTAAAGTTAATTGCTGGGCTGGTGAGATAGCTCAGCAGTCTAAAGTGCCTCCTTAGGCAGGCTTGAGCAAAGGCAGGGACCACAGTTCAATCCCCAGCATCAGATGCTGCACCAGCTCCACCCCCAGGGTGGGCTGAGCCGGCCACAGAATAAATAAATAAATTTAATTTAATTTAATTTAATTTAATTTTTAAAAAGGTCAATTGCTTTCAATCTTCCCTAAAGAAATCTTCACACATGTTTAATATATATGTATATATATATATATATTTTTTTTTTTTAAATTTTTTTTTTTCAGAACCAAGGATTGAACTCAGGCCCTTGTGCTTGCCAGGGAAGCACTTATTCCACTGAGCCATCTCCCTGGCCTCACACATGTTTAATATTTAGGCTTGTTTATTGAGCATTTCTGGCAAATAATTGGAAACAATTTCAATATTCACTAGTGGAGGGATAACTAAATAAATGTCATGTATTTCTATGGAAAGAATGTGTATGAACTAATGGGGTTCTATCTAACCCACACTACTACATAGAAAGCAAGTTGCCAAGTGGTGCAAAAAGTTCATTCAAGCTCACTTGAAAATGGAGGGTTAGGTTTCTTCCCTTCTTCTGTGTGTGTGTGTGTGTGTGTGTGTGTGTGTGTGTGTATGTGTGTGTGTGTGTGTGTTGAAACTACCAAGGAATAACAGTGGCCACTTTAGAAAGAAGAAATGTTTGGACAGATGCTGTAAAATGGAATTAGGAATATAGAAAGAAGTTCTTAGGCATATATAATAATTAACATCTTTAGAGAAAATGTATTGTGCATAATTTTTGTAATGAAAAATAATTTCAAAATAAAAACATACACAGCAAAAAATTAATTTCAAACATTATGCACAAATTACTATTAATGATAATAGGCCTAAGTCCTGGCCAAAGAATCGTACATCTACTAAGCTGACCAATATCACTTGCACTTCATGGGGCAAGGAACTTTAACCTTTTTCCTGTTTCATGTCACTAGTGAGGGATTTTCAACCTACGTCAGTGACCACCCAGGCGAGACCCAAAGTACCGGACAATTATCTGAACAATTCAATCAATATAAATCATTTTTCCTTTTATATAGTAATGAAGATAGCAGAGCTATTTTGGCTTAGATAATTTGACAATTATCCTCAATTGCCCATTTCCCTTTGTGTGTCTAAATTCCAGATTTAGTTTATTAAGTTCTTATATTTGCCATAAGCCCTTTTATTTTAATTTTTTCCCTTCATGTTTGGCCTTGAGGAAAGAAAAGGAACAGCTGGCTACCATCTGCTTCAGGAAAGAGAGAGAGAGAGAGAGAGAGAGAGAGAGAGAGAGAGAGAGAGAGAGAGAGAATTCATTGTATCTTCAGGAAAACTCTTGAATCCGGGCCTTAGGATAAGAAGTCACATTGATCACTGCTATCAGACAGTGGAAGTCCTGAGATGGTAGATTCTTTCGGATACAGTTTCTCTCCCTAAAGCTCTTGGCACACAATAGTCACTTAATAAATGCTTCTGGTGCTAATGCTGGTTTATAAGCTCAAATAAGAGGCCCAAGGTGTGTGTGTGGGGGGGACCACAACATTGGGAATTAGAAATTGAGGCTGAATGTATTCACAAATTAGCTCATAATAGAAAGCTAAACTTCAAACTGATTACCCTATTTTACACTTACGAAAATTATTAATGGACTTTATGTCTCATTGGGTTCTACAAATTGCTTTTGTGATGAATATTCAGATGTGTTCAACTGTCTCATTTATTCTGAGGATGGACTTTGATATGAGATAGACTCTCATTTCACATTCTGACTTCACTACATGCTAACTGTATGACTTTGAGTAGTTTCCTCACTTGTAAATCCCAAAAGGGGCTATTTCCAGAGTTAAGTAAGATCAGATCTGTAAGACTTCTGCATGAAGCCTGCTATCAGCAGGTGTTCAATAAATGTCCATCTCTCCCTCCTTCCCTCCTTCCCTACTTTTTTTGGAAGAACCGGGGATTGAACTCAGGCCCTTGTGCTTGCCAGTGAAACGCTTATTCCACTGAGCCATCTCCCTGGCCCCTCTCCAGCCCAACTATTTCTGTTGCTGTGCCAAAATACATGACACTCAAAGTTAAAGAAAAGTTCTTTGGTAAAAATAGAGTGGCCTCTTCCCCCTCCCATATGTAAAAGCAGCTGCTCATCCTTTTCTGACTCATGCCTAAACCACTGCACCCAGGACTGGCCAGATAGATTTACTGCCAAGCTCCTAGAACCTGCCACAGCAGGGTCAGAGGTTGACTGATGGATGGGGCAGCAATCCCCTGGGGCACTGCATTGGAAGATTTGCAAGATCACATCCAGGATCTGAAGGAAAATTGCTAGGACTAAAGAGCCCTGTCTATGGCTCAGGCTTCAGGGTCTCAGGCTGCTTGCTCAGCAGCCTGTGTCACCCTCTGTCCCTAAAGGCTTCCTTGCCTTCTTCTTTCTCCTCTTCTCCCTTTATCCTTTTTGCTCATCATCAGCTCATTCATTTTTTCTTTTTGCTGCTTCATTCTTATCACTACTTAAGTTAGCCTCATTGAACTCTGTACTAAGGAATCCCCAGGCAAGGACAAAGCACTTCCACTTAGTCCCTGAGTGGCGTCGAGTGAGCTGGGCAGCCAAGCTGTGTCACACGAGCCTTCTCTGCAGACTCACTGTGGTCTGATGCTTTTATGACACTTTTCCTCATTTCCCTTAGTTATTCCTTTTTCTGTTGTTTCCATCACTTGGAACTTGAGCTCTGTGTTTCTATTTATACCTGGCTTCTTCTCCGTGACTGAATTAGTTCTTGAAGCTGCTCATAAGGCAGAATATTAGGGAAATAAGGAAAGATGGCCTGGATTTATTATTACTACCACTACTCAGTATTTGGAGAACAGCATGATGAATGCTACATCTTGCATCTAGTTCACTACTACAAATTCCTGGCTATATTTTTAGGCTGCCAATGACAGAGATAATTTTTTTTCTGATAATAGTGTAATTAAGTGCATGAAAGGCAACTGTCAGCAGAGTGAGCTCCATGAGAAAGGCAGAGACTTAAAACAAAAAACAAAAAACAACATTTTGGGAGCCAGGGAGATAGCTCAGGAGAATAAGTGCTTGCTTGGCAAGTGCAAAGGCCTGAGTTCAATCCCTGGTTCTGGAAAAAAAAAAGATTGGGTTTCTGAATGGTCTGTATTCTTAGGTAAGTTGGGAAGATGCATTAATTTGGCAAAGCTGGTTAGTACCCATGCTACCCCTGAATGGATGGAGTAAACTGGGTGGTTACCACAGACTCCTAGCAATGGGGCTCATCTCCGGCCTCAGACTCTTCATTTGTGAATAAGAAAGCTCAATCAGCTCACCTCTTACAGTCATTCAATGATATTGCACAAAGCACTCTTAAAAAGTGCTTTTGTTCTTTCACTAACCAAGGTTATAACACTGTAATGGAGCGGTCAAGAGACAAAACAAGTCATCGAAAGTCTCACCTCCATGCTTCTCTACTCTTCTGTTTTTTAAATAAAATCTTGCTGAATTACCCAAGATGAGCTTGAACTGGGGATCTGTCTTAGATACTATTTCTGTTTTATTTATTTATTTATTTATTTTCATTTTGTGTGTGTGTGGCCAGCTCAGCCCACCAGGGGGCGGGGCTGGCTGGCATGTGATGCTGGGGGATTGAACTGAAGTCCCTGTGCTTTGCTTAGCTTAGCTTGTTCTAAGTAGGTGCTTTAGACCACTGAGCCATCTCACCAGCCCAACTATTTCTGTTGCTGTGCCAAAATACATGACACTCAAAGTGAAAGGGAGAAAGATGTATTTTGGCTCACAGTGCATAGAGGTTTCCGTCTGTAGTAGGTTGGCTCCAAGCCAGGGTAGCACAGCAGAGTGACATCACAGATGAGAAACAGTTTGTGGAGGCAGAAGATGGCAAAAACGAGGGAAGCAGCAAGCCTGAAAGGCAGCCCAGAACAGGCCTCTTTCCGTCCCTTATATCTTATCCAAGCTACCACCCTCTGGGCAGGTAGCACTCAAACCTCTAATCCTAGCATTGCACCATCAGTCAATCCACGTCACACACTCTAGATCCATATACCTCTGAAAAAGCCCCACCTATTACCACAAGAACCTGGGGGGAGGGGGGCAGGGGGATTTGAACACAAGCCATAACAGGGTCCTCCTGCCTCAGTCACGCAAGTAGCTGGCAATATAGGCATGTGCTACCATACCAGCTTCCTGCTAATACATAAATGATCTAAAAGGGATCAGCTTAAGTATACACAGCTGGGAAAGGTGGCTAACTCACCTTCTTAACAGACCAAAGGAATACAGGAAGTACAAACTGCAAAGACAGCAGTTGTTAGTAATCTGGCCAGTATTGGAAATTTTCCTGTTGATGGGACAAAATAACACCCACAAAAAGGAGAGAAGGTATATTTTTGACTCACAGTGTCAGTGGGCTCAGTCTGTGGTTGGACAGTTTCAAGATAGAAACAGTATGATGAAAAGAGCCTAGTGGAAGAAAACTGCTCCTTTCCTGGTGGCCAGGAGGTAGAGAGAGGGGGAGGAGCTAGACGAGAATACAGCCTCTCAAGTCATACCACCAAGTGACCCATCTCTTTGAATCAGGCCTTACCTCCACAGGTGAGGGTTTTGAGGGGACATCATGCCACCATGCAATCACTACCCCAGAAGGTAAACGTAGACGGTTCATACAGCATGTCACACATTTCACTGACAAGTCACCCTCCCTAAGTACTATCCCTTTGTGGGTGCAGCACCACCATTTAAACCAATCCCAAGGCAACTGAGAGGTCAGCTCAACTTTTCACAGGTGTCCTTGCTTCCTAAAGTGGCACATAAAGATTTATTTGTACCTGATTCTCACCTGTGTAGGTACAGGTGAAAGAGAAGAAATCCAACAATATCTGGAGGATTTGCATTAACTTAGTCATATTCACTGCTGACTTCCTAGAGAAAAGAGAAGAATTTTCATTCTTTTTTTTTTCTCTCTCTCTTTGCGGTACTGGGGATTGAACTCGGGACCCTGCAATTGCCAGGCAAGTGCTTATTCTACTGAGCTATCTCCCTGGTCCCCAAGAATTTTTGTTCATCAAAAATTAAAGCTGGATTGCAGCCTTTCTCAAAGTGTCTGGAATCTTCAGTGATGCTGTGGTTTTCCCCCTAATTCTTGTGTAGGGGGACAGGGAGATAGCTCAGTAGAATAAGCGTTTGCCTGGCAAGTGCAGGGTCCTGAGTTCAATCCCTGGTACCACACACACACACACAAAAGTTAATGCCCTAATTCTTGTGTAGGGGCTGACACTAACCTTAGGGAATTCCAGGAGCTCCATGCTCACAAGTCAACTTTCACAGTGGTAACTTGATGACTTAAGTTTCTTGTGCAAGAGGGAAAGGAACATGCCATTGGTTTAAGACTTTGAACAAGCCTTTTCCATGTCCTTGGAATTAGAGGATATTATGGTTTGTGTCTAGATATCCCCCCAGGGGCAGGGATATAGCTGAGTGGCACAGCATCTGCCAGGTAAGAATGAGTTTGTGAGTTCGATTCCCAGTACCAAAAAAGTACTAAAAATGGATGTCCTGCCCAAAGCCTCATGCAGTTTTAGATAGGGTTTTTGTTAATGTGGCTAAATCTGGAGTGTATGATTGATTAGAGTGTGATGCTGAGATTAAGGGTGCTGGGATTAAGGGTGGGTGATTGATGGATCAGTCCATTGATTGGACTGGGATCACCATACCCCTGTAAACTGGATATAAGGGTCAGAAAGATTTTTCTTATTCTCTTGCTTGTTGCTTTTGCTGTCTTCCACTGCTATGAACTATTGCCCCTCTGTCATGTCTCACCCTGCCTTGGAGCCAGCTGATTATGAACCAAAACCTCTACAAACTATGATCTAAACAAACCTTTCTCCTTTTAAACTTGGGTGTCAAGTATTTTTGTCTCAGCAATAAGAAAAGTGACTAAGACAGAATTTAGTATCAGGAGTGGGATCATTGTTGTGATGTTGCTTGTCCATGTAGCTTAATAACCTTATCAATTAATTTGGAAAGGTTTAGAGAGACTGGCCAAAGCAGCATCTTCTGTATGTTGTAAACTATATGGGATACATCAGAGTATTTATAGAGGTGGGACCTTCTGTGCCCACCAGATTCTACTCCATCTGTACCCAGGCCCAGCATGTGTGTGGGACTTTCCATGCCCCATGGATTCTACTCCACCCAGTCCTCAGCATGGCGTGTGTGTAGGACCTTCCACCCACTCACTGGAACCTCCTCCATCAGACAGGCCAGGTGTGGAACCCTACAGCAGAACTCCCTGCAGAGAGGCAAGGGATGAGATTCCCCTTAATCCAGGAGCAGAACATTTTGCCAGAGGCACAGCGGGTTCATTTCCATGGCTGAAGCAGGAAAAAGCTGAGCACAGCTGCTAGGCCCAAGCCAGACCCACTTGGACAAGTTTGAACTTGGTAGATCCGGACACAGTAAACTGAGACACTTTGTTAGACCCAGATCTATGAGAGCATCCTCTCTCTTTCTCTCTTGATTGAGATAGGTGCAACAGGTAACTAGGGTGAACTAGTCTGCCTGGAAGACTACAGGTACAGGGACTGGGGAGATAGCTCAATAAAATAAGTGCTTTCCTGGCAAGTTCAGGG
>NW_004524641.1:9857753-9868985 GCF_000260255.1 Octodon degus
GGCCTGATTTCAATCCCTGGTTCTGCCAAAACACACACACAAAAAAAAAAAAAAAAAAAAAGTCTACAGGTACAAAAGGGGAGGTGATCAGACAGAACTTAAGGGAACTAATTTAAGCACAAATTCCCGATCTAATATCTGCTTAGCTATATAGTCATGTTTGCTCTTAGGGTCTAAAAGGCAAACCCATTAGATACAAAACCTTGTCAACTGATAAATCTCGCTACCCATTATTAGTGTTGCTAATTATAGTTTTGTAAATACAAAACTGTAACTGCCTTAACCACATAATCTCTCTTGGGTAATAATATCAGTACATGCTAAGGTAATAACTGCACTAAAGCTCTACACCAGAGGTCAGAAGACAGTGTTATATAAAATGACAAAGAGAAGGAGCAAAATGCAGTCTCAGGCCTCAAGCCCACCTAGAACAAATGCAAGAGACACCAGAAAAGAAGAAATTAGAAATCATACACCTGAAATCTCTGAAATAATAGCGTCTGAAGTAAAGAAGCAACTGCAGAAAGGTATAGAGGAAATCAAATGAGAAATAATCTCTGAAGTAAAAAAAGAAATGATAACAATAATGAAAGAATTACTAAGTGCATCTAAAGAAGACATTGATTAAAAAAATAGGGGAGAATCGAAAAATGATAGAATCCTTGAATGAGCAATATAGGAAAAAGATAGAATGCATGAAGCAGATTCAAAGTGCTATACAGGAAATTAAAATCTCAATCACAAGCTGGCAAAACCATTTGAATGAAAGTGAAGATACAGTTTCAGATCTTGAAGACACCATTACAGCTAGTAAAAAAGTACGAAAAGATCTCTCTCTCTCTCTCTCTCTCTCTCTCTCTCTCTCTCTCTTTTTGGCGGAACTGGGGATTGAACTCAGACCCTTGCTCTTGCCCGGGAAGCGCTTATTCTGCTGAGCCATCTCCCCGGCCCCAAGAAAAGATTGCTTAAAAACAACTAGGATGCAGGAAAAAATAATTCAACATCTGCAAAATGATGCAAAGAAAAACAACGTAAGACTAATAGGCATCAATGATAAAGAAGGAGTCAATACAGATGATATAAAAAGAGTATGGGCAGAAGTAATAGCAGAAAACTTCCCAAATGTGGGGAAACAATCTGACATTCAGGTAACCAAAGTATATAGAACTCCAAATAACATCAACCCAACTAAAAACACATCCAGACATATACTAGTCAAGATCCCAGAAATCCAACACAAGAACAATATACTAAAAGCTGCTAGAGAAAAGAAACAGATCACATTTATCAGAAATCTCATCAGAATAATGGCAGATTTCTCTTCACAAACCATCAAGTCAAGAAGAGCATGGAGCAAAGTACTTCAAGTCCTCCAAGAAAACAAATTCCAGTCCAGACTGCTATATTCTGCAACTCTTTCAAGTTTGATGGAGAAGTGAAATACTTTCATGACTAATGAGTTTCATTATGACAAAGCCAACCCTACATAGACTACTAAAAGATATTCTAGAGAGGGATCAAAATGACCACAACTCCATGAATGAGAATGGAAAGAACCCACCAAATGGGGCAAACAAACACAGGAGAAAAAAGGGTATACAACAGCAGGTAAATGATATGTCAGCCATAAGTCAATACATCTCGGTTCTAACCATCAATGTAAATGGACTCAATTCACCAATTAACAGAGTATTGAAGGAAATGTTGCTCATTAGAATGAGGCTTAGGAAGCTTCTCTTGAGAAAGACTTTATTGGCTGCTGGTTCCCATGTGGTATAGGTTGTGCTTTGGCAGAAAGTTGCTCTGCGTTTTGTTTGTGTTTAGAGATAGTGCCTGGGTGGTAGAAAAAAAAAATTCAGTGAAGTCTATTGTTGGGAAGGTGTCATGGTTACTTCTGAGAGTTTTGGGTTGGACCTATGTTCAAAATTAAGAGTGAAGAGCTAGCAGGGTGAAGCATTTTGCCAGGGGAAGACTCCAATAGAGCTGTGGATTATAAGGATGAAATAGAAAATAATATGGTTGATGAGAAAGAACAGAATAATGAAAAGAAAAAGAAGAGTGTATTTGAAATCCAGGAGATCTTTTTGTGCTTCTTAGTGTTGCCATTCCCTGTTGTTAAAAGTTAATGGAAAAAAAAGTTAATGGAAAACAAAGATTGTGGTTCTAATAGCTCTTTTAATATAATTTTAATGTGGTTTTTAGATACATGTTTGTAGTCAGGTTATTTAGTCAAAATATTTTGGCTTTCACATGGAATTTGAGAACACTAAATATTTGCTTTTGGTGTAAAAATGAGTACAATAAGAATTGTATATATGCAATTGTTATATTAATGTAAATCTGAATAAATTAAGACATAAACTTTTCAGAATCTGCCAGTAGAGAATATAGTTTAAGGAAATGTGTCTGGTTATCAAGGTGACTGGGGTAGATTGTAGTGGATTAACTAATGGTCAGCTGAACTGAATCAGCACGGTTCTGGGCATGGAAGGTCTACCTGAGGACTACTGCCAACAGCATAAAAGAACTGGTAGAGAAGATGGCATGCTAATGCTGGAGAAGCTTGGTACTCTGGTTTTCATGGTATGACCTCAGCTGTTCTTTGGTCAGAGGGGCTCAAGTCTTTGCTGTCTCTGAGGATGGCTGCAGTTATCTTTGGGGGAGCTCTGGTCCTTACTTTGAGCATTGCTTCATGTCTCCAGGGCAGATCTCTCAGCCTGGTGGCACAGATCCTTTGCCCCACCAGTACAGACTTTATAGCTTCCCCCACTGACTTTTGGGCCTTCCTAGTGCAGGTCCTTGATATGGACTTGCATGAGACATTGTCATGGGCTCTAGGCCTCTAGTTGGACTTGTGCAGAACACTGTCATGGGATCCAGGTCCTAAGCTGGATTCTTTGGGTCTCTGGTGCATGGAGATATCTCTTGCATTCTTCTGCATTTGACTTTTTGGGTGAATATGACAAAATAATCCTATAAACTATATGTCCTGTATTAAATCTATTCTTTTGCAAACCCTGTGTACAACAGGGGGCTCCCAGACTCTCACCCACTTCTACTCAGGCACTCTGCACTTGCTAGTGCTTATGCTGTATTCCCAGGAAGCAGCAAGGGAGCAGGGAATAAGAAATGAATGGGTAGGAGGAACTGGAGCAATTTATTCATTAAGCCTCTATTCACCCAGTCCCTGCCTCATGCAGTTGAGCAATACATGATTTTCATATTCACTTCTCCATGGTGAACTCAATACCAGTTCTTTTTCAAGTGACAATGTACCATCTCCAGACCTGTTCTTGTCTTACACTAAGCCTCTTCCCACAGATAGAAGTGGTTATGTGGTCACAGTGGGACAAATGAAGTACATACGAAATAGCACCAGGGGAAGTGCTTTCTTTCCTGATAAAAGTAGTACAGATGTGGCTAGCTTAGCCATTCATCCTGCCTTCCTCTTCCTGCCTTAAATGTAGACATGATGGCAGGAGAGACAGCAGCCATCTTCTGACCATAAGGGTATAAGCTAATACATATAATACTAAAGATAGTACAAAAAAATTAAATTCAAAAGATATCCAGGTCCCCAGTGACATCATTGAGCAGCTGAACTAATATTAGAATACCTTACCTCTGTACTTCTTTTCAATTAAGAATAAGCAAGCAGGCAAATTCACTTGCCAGTGGTTCTCAAATTGGGCCATTTTGTCCCCACAGAAACTTTTTTTTGGTCTTTTGGAGACAGGGTCTCACTATCTAGTTCAAAGTGGTCAGTGCACTTGGTAGCCCAAGCTGGTCTTGAACCTGGAACAATCCTCCTGCCTCAGCCTCCTGAGTGCTGAGATTACAAGTGTGTGCCACCACATCTGGCTAGCTAAATAAACTTCCTTCCTTCCTTTCTTTCTTTCTTTCTTTCTTTCTTTCTTTCTTTCTTTCTTTCTTTCTTTCTTTCTTTCTTCCTTCCTTCCTTCCTTCCTTCCTTCCTTCCTTCCTTCCTTCCAGTAGCAGGGATCAAACTCAAGGCCTTGCGCTTACCAGGCAGGTGCTTACACCACTGAGTTATATACCCAGCTCTCCCACAAAAGCATCTGACAACATTTTTTTCTCAGAGCTGGAGATTGGACTCAGGTTCTCACACATGCTAGGCAAATGCTCTACCACTAAACTACATCTCAGCTCCATGGAGACATTTCTGATTGTCTTAACTGCTGATTGGTATCTAGCCAGTAAAAAACATTCATGGAGCTGCTAAATACCTTATAAAGCATAGAACAGTATCTTAAAAGCAAACAATTCCCTTGCCCAAAATGTCAATAGTAATAAGACTGAGAAACTCTGGCTTAAGTATAAAATGTTTCTTTCTTTGCTATTCGTGGTCCAATAAATTCCTAATCATCCCTCCTTCAGGCACAAAGGACACACACTGTGGGCCAGACACCATGCCATGTAGGGTGCTAGGGACAGAAAAACAAATATGATTCACTCCAGCTCCTCACAAGTTCATGGTCTAAAGGAGACATAGATTCTGGACCAGAGGCAGCTTGCTGGAGTCCAGACAAGCTTCACAGGGGAGATGACTGAGCTGGATGGAGATAAAGTGGCAGGAAGCTGACCCTGTGAAGATGGCCCCACCAGAGAGAAGAGGGGCACAAAAGCCAGTATCATCTGTGACCTACAGGGTTCAAGGTCAGACTGACGGGAGGCCAGTACGTGTGTGAGGGAGAACTCTGTGGGGGAAGGAGACTAGGTGGCTGGGGCCAACCACAGAAAGTCTTGCTACTGAGGAATAGCGGAAGCTAGTAAAGAGTGACTGGATCCTCTTTGTATTTTTTTTAATTAAGGAAATTTATTTTAAAGAAATTTCTTGCGATTTAATTAGAGCCACTTTAATGAGGCTGTCTTCAGAGTAGGCCTTTTCAAAAGAACTGAAGTTTACTCCAGCCATCCCATCTGCCTTGCCACAATTCTTCTATCTCGACTTGAATTATGGACATTGACAACTGTGGTCTTATATCCAATTTCATCCAGCAATACATTTTTGGAGCCTAGAATTTGAATTGTACATACTACTGGTATTTTGGCACATGACCTAGATTCTGTATCATTCCTTATCATTCCTTAACCGTTCATTTCTAATACTGAAAGTCAACATTTTTCAGCCAGTATTAGGTGAAATGTTACAGGCCTCATTGTCACCACTGTAAATATTTACCGTGATAGAAGCATGACCCGTGTCTCAATTTTAGACACACTGATCAATTCTGGACACCAATCAGCAGTGCCCATGCTAATCCAGAACGAGGCTTCAGGAAAGCTCCTTTGGAGCTTATTCATGTGTAAGGCTTCCCCATCTGTATGCAGTTTGTTCTGCTAGCGAGAAAACGGGACAAAAATACCTTACATTTATGGTAGATGGATCGGCCTTAGTCTGACACCCTAAATTAAGAAAAAAATAATCACTACATAGACGATTCTGTGTTAAAATGAACAAACATAAGACATAAAATAATGTATCGATAGAAATACCAGGTTTAACATGCACAAAGACATGAAAACCAATGATGCCAGATACTGAATTTCTATGGCACTGTCTTTCCTCTTTGTATTTTTATAAACATAACTCTCATAGCAGTATGAAGAATCAAGTAAGATGGGCAAAAACTAACAAGTCAGGAAGGCACATTGAAAGGCCAGGCCAAAGTTTCAGTGAGAGTATTCTAAAAAGTGGGGCAGGAAGTAGTCAAAGAATCTTTAGGATGTTCTTTGCCACCTTCCTTTGTGACAGGCCAAGAATGTGTCTTCTCTATCTTTATGTCCTCGACACCACAGCACATATTTGCCATATTGGCAAGTCCTTATTATACCTTCCGTCCTGATAACAGGAAGGGCATGTCAATGGCCCAGAACTGAGAGGACTTGTGGGTTGTGGCTGCGTCTTGTTGTGGTATGAATGTATCTGCTTCCTGAATTCACCCCCAGGGACCTCTCCGGGATGAACCTTTCAGGGATGTGAAGTCAAGCATCAGAGTCCAATATTAAAGGCTTAAAATAAAGATCAAATCTTAGAAGGTCTGCACATCTAGAGTCATTCCAAAAATAAATAAATAAATAAACAAAATAAAATGCTTTTGGGGCTGGGAAGATGGCTCAGTGGAATAAGCACTTCCCTGGCAAGTGCAAGGGCCTGAGTTCAATCCTTGATTCCGGAAAAAAATAAAAATAAAAAAATAAATAAAATAAGAGTCATTCCAGATCTTCCACCGACAAGAATATCTGGATCTCAATGGACTGTTTCCAAGGCCAAAAAGCCCAACTGGTCAACTCTAGGGGTCTTTTCAGTAAGGAGTCTTGAGGGTTTTCTCCTTTATAGTATAAAGATTTAAAAGCAGCAAGAATACAGCACAAAGGTGAGGGGGTAGATCATTTCTTACACATTCTTGAGCATCTACTGTGTGCTACAACTGTGTTAGAGATATGAATATATACATACAAGCAGAAGTGTATGAATAGCCTTTAGGAGACATTTCTCAGGAAGGTACCTTGGTTCTTACAAATGTTAAGTAACAACAATTACGTTCAAAATCTTTGACATTCACAAAGTTTCCCTTTAGCAGCTAGAGGCTGTGTACCTACAGTCTCTACACTTTATAACCTTTATAAAGTGGTTATAGGGGCTGGTGAGATGGCTCAGTGGTCTAAAGCACCTACTTAGAACAAGCTTAGCAAAGCACGGGGACCACGGTTCAATACCCCAGCATCACATGCCAGGCAGCCTGCCCCCTGGTGGGCTGAGCTGGCCACACACACACACACACACACACAAATAAATAAATAAAATTAAAAAAAATAAAGTGGTTATAAAATAACTGTTTTTTAAACACCACATAAAGGCAATGTACAGATGCAGGGGCCAGGAGTTCGATCCCTGGTCCTGCCGTGCCGGCCCCACCCCTGGGGCGTGCTGAGACAGCAACTGAGACTGGGCATGGTGGTGCACACCTGCAATCCCAGCTCTTGGGAGGCTGTAAGCAGGTGAATCACTATGAGTCTGATCTAGTAGTGAGACCCTGAACACCCTGCAGACCCTTCCCTAAAATACAGAAGAAAAAAAAAAAGCGATGTACTGCTAAACATGGGTTCCTTTTCAAAGATCATTCCCTCTTCTATTCCTTGAGAGATCATATTTCCTTGGGAGATTACAGCTCTAAGATTGTCACAAACATTTCAGTGAAATATTACTTTTTTAAAAATTTATGTATCTGGTACAAGGTCTCACTACACAGCTTGGACTCGTAGTGATCCTCCTGTTTTCAGCCTCCCCAGCACTGGATTACAGGTGTGTGCCACCACACCAGACCCGATTCCAGGATCAGTGAGCCAGGAGGCAGGGCCGGTGCGGTATGCAGTACCAGGGATTGAACCCTAGTCCCCATGCTTGCCTAAGGAGGCGCTTGGTCCACTGAGCTATCTCGCCAGTCCTTCAGTGAATTTTGCTGTTGTTGTTGTTGTTGTATTTTAGTACAGAGTCTACAGGGTCTCACTATGTAGATCAGACTCGTAGTGATCCGTCTGTGTTCAGCCTCCCAAGAGCTGGGATTATAGGCCTGAGCCACCATGCCCAGTCTCAATCACTGTCTTAGCATGTCCTGGGGGTGGGGCTGGCACAGCAGGCCGGGTTGAGTGAATTTTTAGAATTAACAACTGAACTTCTTTTTAAAAATTATCTTCAAAGTTGGTAAATTTTTGTCATGTGTGGATTTTTTAAAACTAATTTTATTGAGAAAGAAATAGCAATGAGACAGTTTCAACACTGGTTAGTAGTACAATTACAATAATTAATACGTTGCATATCATTGTCTTTGTAGTAGTTATTCATAGTATAAGATGCAGACATGATATCTTGTCTAAAAGTTGAGAAGGCTTTTTTTTTTTTTTTTTTCTGGCTCAGGCTGCCTTAAGGGTGGGTCTGGTAAGGCATGTGGAACTAGGGATCGAACTGTGGTATCCTGTGCCTGGCTGCGTTTTTCATGTGTGGATTAATTTTTAGAAGTAGAGGGGCCAGGGAGATGGCTCAATGGAATAAGCGCTTCCCTGGCAAACGCAAGGGCCTGAGTTTAATCCCCAGTTCTGGGAAAAAAAAAAAAAAGAAAGAAAAAAAATTTTTTAGAAGTAGCTAAAGATTAGCCTGTAGTAAAACCTAACAGACAATGGTCAAATCAAGTGCTCCTCTAAGTCAAATAAAACAATTGTGTTCTTATAGCTAAAGGAATCTCCAGATGGAAAATACAAAGTTTTCTGAGCAACACCAGGATTATTTGAACACATGTAAAGCTTTTGTAGCTTCTGAGAAGCCCGCTCCAGGCACAATGTCTGTTCCATGAAACTTGACTGTTCCCAGTGACATCACCAGAAAATCCTACTCGTTTAGCACTACTTCCCCTTAATTTCACTTTAATCACAAAGAGAGGACTCAGGAAAAATAATTGGCAATATTAAAACCACTGAAGTAGAAAAAGTCTGTGGCTTATCTACATTACATAGACCTTGGTTTGAGAATTACAGTAACAAAATCCCACATAAAAGACAAGTGATCTTTCTCAGTTGGAAACTGCATATGTCATTGTTTCCAAAACTATGATGTACTGGGTGAGGAAAGTAGAAGTAAATCCTAAAAAAGTTGGTATGTGATTACAAGAAAGACAAAACACATGGAATAACTCACTTTTCGAAAGTATTTTTTTCTGCTTCTCAATTGTATTTATTCATATTTTAAATAAGTAATATAGGCAAAGGATGAATGGGTAAAGACAGTGATTGTGTACACACACTTTTTCTCCCTTCAAAAACCCCAGTTTAAAAAAAAATGGCAAGGGGATTTTTTTAAAGGCAGAAATCCTTCATGATGACAAAAAGAAGAGGAGAGAAGAAAAGCAGAGAAGATAAGCACAAGAAGATCTGGAGAATAAAAAAGATGAAAAATGGTGACAGACTTAGCAGACCCCAAAAAGCTAAATCTTAAGTCATAGTAAGCACAGATGAGGAGCAACCTGATTTATACCAAAGAACCTCCCTCCTCACTATCCCCGACAGACTCAGAAATCTGTAGACTCACACACCCCTGGAACTGGCGAGGGAAGATTCAAACCAAAAAAGTTTCTTAAATGTCAATGAAGAAGCAACCATATTCCCAGATTTTTCCTCCCAGCTCTAAGGTAAGTCTTTCTAGGATATAAAACTTTTTATTTAGTCCTTAAAACACTAGGCAGAGCAATTAGGCAAGAGAAAAAAATAAAAATGATATGCATAAGAAAGCACAAAATCAAAATATTACTTTCAAATGACATGAACCTTTACTTTAAAAACCCAAAAGACTCTTAGAATTGATAACCAAATTTAGCAGTGTAGCAAGACAAAATAAACACACAAAAATCAGAACCATTCCTAGACACTAATAATGAACTCACTGAAAAAGCAATCAGGAAAACAATAGCATTCACAATAACACTTAAAAAAGCCCTTAGGTATTAAGTAACTAAACAAATGAAAGTCATCCCTACAATGAAAACTACATCAGGCCTTAAAATAAAATTGAGGAAGACACCAGAAAATGGAAAAATATCTCCTGCTCCTAGGTAGGCAGAACCAACATTATCAAATGGTTATAATTCCAAAATTGACAGATTACAGCAATGTCAATCAGAATACCAATATCATTTCTCACAGAGCTAGAATAAACAACCTAAAATTTATATGGAATTAGAAAAGACCCAGAATAGTGAAAGCACTCCTGGGTAACAAAAGCAAAAGGTGGCATCACAATCTCGGGCTTGCAGTTATGCTTTAAAGCTACAGTGATTAAAACAACATGGTACTGGCACAAAAACAGGCACGTAGATCAGTGGAACCGAACAGAATAAGTAGAAACAATGCCGGGCACATATAGCTATGGGTCTTTGACAAAGGAGCCAAAAAATATACACTGGAGGAAAGCCTCTTAGTAAAATGGTGCTGGGAAAACTGGATGTCCAAATGCAGACGATTGAGTCTAAGTATACATCTCACTATATAATAAACTAAAATAAAAATAATAGATCAAAGACCTAAATGTTAAAGCAGAAGCAATTTTCTGGGAGATAAAATAGGCACAATTCTTGAAGATATAGACATGGGCAAGGACTTGCTGAACAGAACCCCAATGGCAAAAGAAATAATACCAAGAGTCAACAAATAGGGTCATATCAACTTAAAAGGCTTCTGCACTGCAAAGGAAAGAGCCAACAGAGTGAAGAGACAATCTAAAGAACGGGAAAAATATTTTGCTAGCTATACCACAAATGTAGTACTAATAGCAAGAATATATGATGAGGGGCCAGGGAGATGGCTCAATAGAATAAGCACTTGCCTGGCAAGAGCAAGAGCCTGAGTTCAATCCTTGGTTCTGCCAAAAAAAAAAAAAAAAAAAAGATGATGAACTAAAAAAAAGTAGACCTCCCCCAAAATAAGACATAATCAAAAAAAAGGGAGGGGCAACTAAAATGACTAGATGCTTTTTAGAAGAATTATAGCCTTTTTAAAAAGCTCATCACTGGCCATTAGAGAAATGTAAATTAAAACTACACCATCATACCCTGGAGGAATGACTATCCTCAAAAATCTAATAATAGCAAATGCTGGGGAGGATGTGCGGGGAAAGGAGCTCTACTACACTGTTGGTGGGACAATAAACTAGCATACACTATGAAAATTAGTGTGGAGGTTCCTCAAAAAACTAGAAGCAGAAATTCCATTTGGCCCAGCTATTTGCCTCCTAGATATCTTGCCAAGAGCTAAAATTATATTGTAGAGACACATGCACACCCATGTTCACAGGAGCACAATTTAGAATAGCTAGATCTTGGAAATAGCATATATGTCTATCAACAGATGAGTGGATTAAAAAAAGTGCTTTTTGTATATAATATAGTACTTCGCTGTTATAAAAAAGATAAACAAGACACTTGAAGGCAAATGAATGAAACTCGAGACTGAGGAGATAGGTTGGTGTTCTAAGCGCCTGCCTGGCAAGTGCAAGGACCTGGGTTCAATCCCCAGTACTACATGCAGTGCTGACCCAGCTCTGAGCTGGGATTGCAGGAGAATCACTATGAGCCTGAGCTGCATAGTGAGACCCTGTACCAAATAAATAAAAGATTTTTAAAAATGAATGAAACTTGGCCGGGGAGATGGCTCAGTGGAATAAGC
>NW_004524641.1:9869256-9874353 GCF_000260255.1 Octodon degus
GATAGCTTGGCTAAAGGATTAAAGCTCCTGTTTAGGCAGATGCACAGGTGAGGGGTTCAATCCCTGGCCTGCAGTGCTGGCCCCACCCCCGGGGCACACTGAGACTGTGAATGAGACTGGACGTGGTGGTGCACGCCTGTAATCCCAGTGCTCGGGAGGCTACAAAACAGGAAGGATCACTCTGAGTCCGATCTGTGTGGTGAGACCCTGAAGACCCTGCACTAAATACATAAAAAATAAATAAATAAAATTAAATAATAAAGAGTAAAATGGAAGAGAGATAAATAGGAAACAAAAAAATTCAAATACTTTCCTAAATTACATATTCTACTGATTTGAAGTTATTTAAATACATATGCTAGTTTGTTTTAGAAGATCTTTGTGTATACTCATATAAAGCTGAGTATCACTAAACAAAAAACAGGGAGTAAGAGAATGCTTATGTATTCTGAATGTTGAGACTCCTAGCTCGCTCCTTCCTCTGGTGCCCAGTACCCAGGAACTAAGGTAAACAGAATACTGGCTCATTAGAATCTTCTTGAAAGCACACATCAGTCTGCTGGGGAGATAATCTCTCAGTAATCTTTCTATCTGAGTACATGGCAGGAAGATGCCCTCAGCCGACACCCAGGACAGAGAACACTCGAGGGCAACAGAGTCATAATCCTGCCTAGCAGCGGAATCTGATTCTGCTTGGACCCTATTTGGGACACACTGTTCCAAATACTTCTTGAAGGAACAGGGATTTTCCTCTTATTGCATCAAAGAGGCAGAAGGAAGAAGCTGAATTGAAATTCTGAGGCAGCTGGCCAACAACTGAATGCAGAGAGAGTATGGGGGGAAGGAAATTAAAAAGAAAACTCTGTGAAGAGAGTGATAAATAATGGCAAGAGTTCTGCAGTACGTTTGGTTTGGTTTTGGGACAAGGTCTCACTATGCAGTCCAGGCTGGCCTTGAACACACTGTATAGTCAGGTTGGCTTTGAACTCAGAGAAGTCTTCCTGCCTCACCTCCTAATTGCTGGATTACAGCTGTGTGCCACATGATGGGCAAGAATTTTGCAGTATAAACAGTTAAATTCAGCCTCCTTGGGCAGAGCAATGTACTAAAACCCTTTAAGCTTGAAGTACAAGTAGTATCTGGGAGAAACCCTAAAAAAAGGAAAGTGACATCCAATGGGGTCCTCCATGGAACATGGGCATCATGGGAGCACACCCAGAGGCCCCGAAAAACATGTCAACTGCAAGAGGAAGAGCTCAAAGTGGGTCAGAATAGACTGGATTTTCCCTAATCCTTTACAACAGTTAGAAACTTTTCAATAACCTGGTACACAGTATGTAAAGTTGCAAAAAATAAAACAAACCATAAAACAAAAGCTAAGCTTAACTTAAGATATAGTAAAATGCATATGGTTTTCACTGTACCGTTAACATTTAGATGCTGTCAACAAAACATTTGTTCTTAGAAGAGACTAAACTAAAGGCTCCTATAAGCACATAGAACCTGCTGAGTAGGTTGGACTTTTCTACACCACTATAGTTAACTTGAGGGCACAGAGTGGTCAAAACAAAGCATATGGATGCTCTTTTAGCCTATGCTTCTGGCCCCTTCCTTTAGCAGAGACCTCTTTGGTTTTTATCTTATTTTATTTTGGAGATTTGGTCTCACTGTACCCTGTAGTTCAGGTTGGCCTTGAACTCACTATGAAATCCAGGCTGGCCTTGAACTTGCAGTAATCCTCCTACCTCAGCCTCCCAAGTGCTGGGATTTAGGTGTGCACCACCATGCCTGGTTTAAAAGAGTCCTTCAAACCATGGCTTAAGTGGGGCTGACCCTGGCCCTGGCCCTTGACTTAGGCCCTTCCAGTCATGCCCTGAACACCATGACCGGCTCAAGGGTGGCATGTGATCCACTCTGGGAGCCAGTTAGTTCCTTGAGTGAGAAGCCTCAGAAACTCTTGTGCAGATGTTGCTGCACCTACAGACTGCTTCCTTATAGGAGCTTGAGGGCCGACTCCACCAGCAGGTAAGAACC
Organism: Octodon degus; assembly: GCF_000260255.1. Classification (NCBI taxonomy): domain Eukaryota; kingdom Metazoa; phylum Chordata; class Mammalia; order Rodentia; family Octodontidae; genus Octodon; species Octodon degus. The sequence continues at coordinate 9,871,291 of NW_004524641.1, forward strand.
CTGCCCAGCCAGAAAGAAGAGGGAAAACAAAGTCAATAAGAGGAAAAAGCTGGTGGCTGAGTAAAACTGTTTAATGCCCTGGGTCTAAACATAATCCTGGACTTCTTTGTTGTATAAGCTAAGTGCATCACTCACTCCCTTTATCTTTTGCTCTAACAAGTTAGGATTGAGTTTCGGTCACTCACTGGTGAGACATTCCTGACTAATACAGCAAGGAGGGAGTCAGCTGCTTTGGCCAGAGAGCTCCTTCACATGCTGTGCAGACAGCTCCAAGTGCTTCCTGTTCTCAGCAGTGTGCGCTGGGAGGTGGGAGGAGAGAGAAGGGCTGGAACAGCAGGGGCTCTGTCACCTTACTGAGCTTGTCTCTTTTTAAATTCTCAGAAAAATCTGTTTGCAGAGAAGGAAGGCAAGACTGTGTAGTCACATACTTTCCATGCTAGCTATACTCCTTTTCGTACTAGGTTGGAGCTTTAAAAAAAAAAAATCTACTCAAAATTTTCTTTATTGTGGTGCCTGCCTGTAACCACAGCACCTGGGAGGGTGAGGCTAGAGGCCCACCGTGAGTTCTAGATCGGCCTGGGCTACATAGTGAATTTGAGGCCATCCTGAACTACATACATAATGAGACCCTGTCTCAAAAGACAAAAACAAAAAGACAACAAGGAAAGATTTTATGACTTACTTTAAATTGTATGTTCTTTCAGTCAAGGTTGTATGTTACAATGTAAGTGGGGCTGAAGCTCAGCAAAGCCAGCTCCTTCTCTGTGTCATGTGCCTCCAAAGAGCAAGGACTGAAGAGCCCCTCAGGAGATGGTGAAAGAAGACAAAGGAAAGAGTTTGATTCCACTCAATAAATATTTAATGAACATCTAACTTATGCCAAGCCTTTGACTGGATGGCACAGGCTATTCAAGGCGGGGCAGGTTAGAGATCCAAGAATTTACCAACAGTCAAGGAGCACAGCAAAGGTAAGAGTTGACTGATACACTGCAACAAAGCAGCAGACAGGTCCAAGAGTCAGCCACACCATCTGAAGAAATCAGGGACCTTTACATTTGACTTTTTTTTTTTTTTTTTCAGAACCTGGGATTGAACTCAGGCCCTTGGGCTTGCCAGGGAAGCTTATTCCACTGAGCCATCTCCCCAGCCCCTACATTTGATTTTAATGCGCAGGGTGGGGAGGAGCCTGGAAACATCATCCCAGGAATGTTTCCATCGGGTCATATGGCCCCATCATCCATGCATCTCAGTTCTAAGGATCTAAAGCTAAGGGCTTTTTGTGCTCTTGTCAAAATTGCAACTTGTAAACAGGTGCTAAGTGATCCAGAAAAGATATTCTTCATAGAACCACATTTTCTTCCTAAATCCCTTTTCCATATCCTCAAACCATCATAAAACCCCAGTCTCTCCCCTCCCCATCGCCCACCTGTGTGATTCCTCTCTTGGAAACTTGTGCCCCTTGCAACATACCCTAATCAAAATAACTCTTCTTTTTTTCTGCATTCCTTGTCTATTGATAAAATACTTTTTATCACCAATGGAAGGCATCTTGATAGCACTGACTAAGTTGTGTCATTCATTTTAACAGTTAAACAAATCATTATCCTGTTCCTGTCTCTAAGATGCTTTCTGGGATTCATCCCAGGACACACAGGCATAGCGTCTGCTCCCACACAAACATCTGGAGTGACCTTGCTTCAGTGCTCATGGCCCATGAAGAGTGTGGCTTTCTGGGATGCCCCTTCTGCCTTCCAGAAGGTTTTGGCTACCTACCCAGCATAGCCAAGTGGCCACTTTTGTGTCCATCTGAGGACAGACAAAGACTTCTAGCTCACTTAGTCCCATTGAAGAAAGGGTGTCAGGCCACTCCCTGACTCAGAGGCCAATGGCTAGAGAGTAAGAAAGGGAACTTCCAAGTCATCTTGCCAGAAAATTCAAGACCAATAGATCAAGTACACTGGGTTTAGTCAAGTTTGCAGACTTGGGTGACTTGGGGACTGGAGAATTTCTTCCCCATTCTGGACAGAGACAACACAAGGCCAAGAATACTACCCTTTTGGGTTTCAGTCCTCAATGCGAGAAAGCAGGAAAAGATAAAGAACTACCTTACACAAGTCTTTACCTTTTATTTACCCCCACTTGACTAACCTTGGGTAGCTCTGTGGCTCTGTTCCCAGCCTTTGATAGTTTTGTCTGCATATTTTCTGCTAAGAGTTTACAAAACAGCACTCTTGAGCGGGAAGATAAGCAGCACCTATTTGTTAAATAACATGAAGGGGAAACTGCTAGCTCATCCATTTTGTTGTTAAGTTGCTCAAAAGGATCAAAATACCAATTAACTTGCTGGCTCCAAAATCTTTGATATCCCCAGATTTACTGACATTTTGAAACTCCTGCTCATACTTGCCTAATGGTTTTCTGATTATGAACAAAGAAATGTCAATCTGTATAGCATTTGACCTGTTTTCTTAAATATTTTTATGTATTCAACACTGTAGCTAAAAATACTTGACTAGTTACATTCATGAGCTAAACTAATCTTTTTTTCTTTTTCTCTCTTATTCTACCTTCAAATTTAAGAGAGAGAAAAAGAAGCTTAAAGACAGTTCTTTTAAAAAAGCCATTTTAAGGGCCAGACAACTAGCTCAGCAGATTAAAGGGCCTGCAAGCAGGTGCAGAGGCCAAGGTTCAATCCGTGGGCCTGCCATGCCAGCCCCACCCCCAGGGCACACTGAGACAGCATTGAGACTGGGCGTGGTGGCATGCACCTGTAATCCTAGCTCTTGGGAGGCTGAAAAACAGGCAGATCTCTACGAGTACCATTTAGTAGTGAGACCCTGAACATCCTGTAGACCCTCCCCTAAAACACAAAAATAAATAAATAAATAATAAATAAAAAGCCATTTCATTCTTATTTTTTATTTAAAAGCTCTCATTGGGCTGGTGACATGGCTCAGTGGTCTAAAGTTCCTACTTAGAACAAGCTTAGCAAAGCACAGGGACCACGGGTCAATCCCCCAGCACCACATGCCAGCCAGCCCCGCCCCCTGGTGGGCTGAACTG
>NW_004524641.1:9874568-9881406 GCF_000260255.1 Octodon degus
TATATATCTCCAGTGAGATAAAGACCCATTACAACAATATTCCTCTTTGTGCCTCCTCATTCAGTCATCCTCCTCCTCAGAGGTGCTTGTTGTTGTTTATTATTTTTTCACACCAAAATTCTATGAAAGTACTACCCATACTCACATTGCATATACAAGGCATCTGTGCAGAGGTTGCGCAAGAAAGAGGAAAATTTTGTTCACAGGTAAAAATAGTTTCTAGGTTTAGAAAGCTTTGCGTATTTTGTGCATGTTCATAAATGAATGGAGAGAACTGAGCTGAATAAAGCACAGACCCTAAAACTAGACTACTGGGATTTAAATCTTGGCTTTACCTTTTATTTATGTCACAGAAAAGTCCCTAATTTGGGAGGGCCAATTGCTTCATCTGTACCGATTTCCTCATTTGAGAAACAGGAATACTAACAGAACCCAGCTTCTAAGATTGTCTTATGGATCAAATGAGACCATTCACTTGAGGATAGTGCCCCTTGATGTCCCATACTTTGAGGATATCTTAGATGGTGGGAAAATGCTTATTGCACCATGCCAGAGCCTAGGACAGGAGTGGGTGCTTGGTGCATTCAGTTCTCCGGAAGTTTGACTCAGGGATGAAGGAATGTTTCCATAAGAACAATCAAACAATATGCAATATAACAACCATTGTTGAATTCCCATCATCTTATTTAGTGAAATTCTGTATCATTTCTAACGTCTTTTTCTTTATTATTTTTATTTTCTTATTTTAAAAAAGTTAAAAAATGAAACATCTGCAGAAATTGAGAGCTAAGAATTTTTCGAATATCTATGGACATTTTTTCTTTTAATGGGACCAGAAAGAAGTTTAAGCTATTCCCCAAATCACTGCGGTGTAGTTGGAGCTCAAGAAAAATACTACAACACTGATGTAAGGAAACGGCAGCTGATACCTGGCCAAATACATGTTAGAAAGAAGAGGGTAGAAGCAGCAACCCCAGAGCATAGGGGTGGCCAGGAGACAGACATTTTACAAACTGCATTTCCAAGGATGCTGGTCTGACCTTTTCACGAACTCTTCAAAGAGGATGCGGTGGGAATAGCCTTGCTGGCGGATGTTGACGGTCTCCAGAATGCCGGTGGAGCGCAGTTGGACGAGGACCCTCTCTCGGCAGAACTTCAGGGCCTCTCGGCTGTCATTGGGTTTAATGCAACGCACAAAGTGAGGCTGTCCAACCACCATTTTGGAGAGCAGGTCCATCAGAGAGTACTGCCAGGAAGAGAAACTCGTCTGTAATGAGGCCGCCAGCAAGCGGCCTGCACCGCCCTTCCGAGCAGCGTGAGGTCTGTACACGGCTCTCAGGCCTCTGACACAAAACAGGAAATCGACAGCAAGGGATGGCAATGTAAGTTCTCCTCCAAAAAGTATTTGTGAAATAGCTAAAGCCAACCAGTATCTCCATGTGACAGAAACTTAAATAAGAACATGTTCTAGGTCTCCTTGGAATATTGTCTTATATCCAAAATCATACTGCACAAACTATAATTTAAAATACCCAGCCTTGGAGGAAGGGATTAATTATTTCTTTAGTCTGAGAACTACCAGAAAGACTAAGCAAATCCAACTAATATTATTTATTCAAGGTAGAGGAGGGGCCGGGGAGATGGCTCAGAAGAATAAGTGTTTGCCTGGCAAGCGCAAGGGCCTGAGTTCAATTACCGGTTCTGCAAAAGAAAGAAAGAAAGAAAGAAAGAAAGAAAGAAAGAAAGAAAGAAAGAAAGAAAGAAAGAAAGAAAGAAAGAAAGAAAGAAAGAAAGTAGAGGAACACAGAAGAAAATTGGAGAAAAGGATTATGATCATGATCAACTAGAATATTCCTAGCAGAGAGAAGAGGAGGAAAGGTGTAGGAATCCAGAGAGGGGCGTAGTCAGGAGAACCCAGTGTCACCCATGGCACCACTGTTGGAGCTCTTCTTCCACGCAGCCTGCAGGGGCAATTGTAAACCACACAAGAAAAGAGTTCTATTGTTTCACAATCACGCCTTTTAATGATCAAAACTACCCTTGCCTACCAGTTGGGGGCCAAATGCTAGATTCTTAAAGTATTTATTAAAATATTAATAAGTTCTTAAAGTATTTTAAGAATACCAAATTAGGGGCTGGGGAGATGGCTCAGTGGAATAAGCGCTTCCCTGGCAAGCACAGGGGCCTGACTTCAATCCCTGGTTCCACCAAAAAAAAAAAAAAAAAATTAATTTTCAGGATTATATTTCTGAAAAACTATAAGCCAGAGCTTCTCTGTTCATAAAAGTGGTCTTGGATCTTAAGGGTGACTTCACAGAGTCAGAGAGGCTCTAAACTCTACGAGGACACACACACACACACACACACACACACACACACACACACCACAGAATTACTAGGAGAATGAGGATACATTCACTAAAGGGGATCGGAGCAGGGCAATTAGAAAAGCCTGACCACCAGAGTGATAAGGCAGAAACAAAGTCACACCAAGAAGGGTGCCTAGATGAGATGGCTGCAGAGCTGGAGGACTAGACTCAAAACTCAACAGCTCACACCATGAGACATTTCTAGTCTGCCTCTGAAACAACGGATTAGGCTGGACTTTGTGGCTTCAGATCCTTCCACACCTTCCATCTACAGTGCAGGTTCCTGAGCCCTGCCCCTCAGCTCATCCGGTTCCTACAGCTCATCACCCAGCTTCCCAGCCTCCCAACCACCCAACCCTGTAGAGTCCCATCCAGTGCCAATAGCACCTTCCCTCCTTACTTACCCCACCCTTAAGATCAGCTCCCATGGTGCCACAGCCCCAATCTACCCAAAAGCTACCTGGTCCTTAGCTCTGCTTGTCCATGGTCTCTAAGGGGCTTCAAACACTAATGATTTATAATGTGAAAATCAAAACACCTGTGTAGACTGCTATAAATGCATATGTCTGATCTTTGCTATATAATAGGCATTGTGCACAGCCCTTCTTGAGATAATGATTTTGTCTGATGGAGGCATTTTACTAGATGAAGTATCACAAATTAGGGTGGCAGAAATGATTGACGATAGGGCTCGGGCAAATGGGTTTTGCCTTTTTTAAAATTTAATCTAGGAAAATAAAACCAATGCTTTTCTTAATACCTAAGCTTTCTGCAATATGTCACTTTCTGAAATTTTATTAACTATAGTTGTAAGAGATAAAAACTATTTTTAATTGGACCATTTTGGTCTAGACAAATAAGGTCATTTTTTACACTATTATTTTCTGGAAAAGGGGCAGAGTCCTGTAAATTCAAAGGCAAAACACCGCTGAAAAGCCAACAAGAACAACAAGCCTATGCCTGGTGGTTGCTCCAGGCCTTTGCCACTACTTGCCCCTCCCCCGCCCCATTCTTTCTTAATGGTCCTTCATTCCAATGACTCCTTCATTCCAGGACCTCTCGGGGAAGGCTGGCAAGTCCTCTCCAGAAATGGAGTAGAGAGTAAGGAGACTCCATACCCGGAAGTAAGAAGCCATGGTCTGCCTCTTCATGCTGGTGGTTTCTTCTGGGTGCCGTATCACCTCCAGGGTGTCCACCTGGAAGCACAAGGACAGGGAGGCCACTTGAGGATATAGGCACTGCCTTCATTCTCCAGGTTTCCTCAAAGCTGAAAGGTTCTTTGCACAAGTATCTGAGAAACAAGAGTATATCTTGTGGGGAGAATTTTTCAAGACAGAAGATGAGGGGAAAAGGAGTGCACTGTTGAAGGGAACTGGACAGAGGGCAATGAGACCAGGTGGTTATACATAGGTGGACCCAAGCCCAGGCTGCAGCATGGGGACTTCTGCCCCCACCAGCTGCCTCTTGTGCCATTAGACCGTGATCCTCTCTGTGCTGACCACAGTACCCCTATTTTTTTTTTAATTTTATTTATTTGTGGGGGGGGGGCAGCTCAGCCCACCAGGGGGCGGGGCTGGCTGGCATGTGGTGCTGGGGGATTGAACCGCGGTCCCTGTGCTTTGCTAAGCTTGCTCCAAGTAGGTGCTTTAGACCACTGAGCCATCTCACCAGCCCCGACGTTTTCATATACTAAATTTCTATAAAAGCATTTTAGTTTCTTTTTTTTTTTTAATTTTTTTATTTATTTGTGTGTGGCCAGCTCAGCCCACCAGGGGGCGGGGCTGGCTGGCATGTGGTGCTGGGGGATTGAACCGCGGTCCCTGTGCTTTGCTAAGCTTGCTCCAAGTAGGTGCTTTAGACCACTGAGCCATCTCACCAGCCCCAGTACCCCTATTCTTGCTTCAGGCAGTTCACAGGGCACTAAATCCCTCAGGAACACCAGGGAGCCCACTGCAATCCTCCCCCCAACTACCTCTGCTGACTGGAGGGAATTCTGGGCAGAAACAGAAATAGGAATGAATTATAAGATGACAGTGCTCAGTATTCATTGTAACTCAATAACAGAAACCTCCTTCGCTGGCCAAGTGCACAAACATTCCAGTGCAGCCTTGCACACCAGCTGTGGCAGTTTCCTACTGACCCTGAAAGCTAGCAAGGGAGTGACAGGGGGGTGACACTGGAATGGCAGAACAGGAAGATGCTGCTGTCAACACATGGCTTCTGCTATGTGCACTGGTACCCAATCAGCCACTCCCTATGGGGTGAAGATTTCTGCAGCTCTGATCACAAAAATGAAAAGTAGGTGGGCAAGGAGGGTCACCTGGATGGTACTTAGGGAACTGTGCAAAGTGGAAGGAAGCATTTGAACTGAATTGGACAAAAGAAACCGGATTCTTTAAGGAGGAAAGCATGGGACTAAATTCTCTAAAATGAGGGGAAAAAACAGCCTGAACAGTAGGAAGCCAAGTGAAGACAAACCGGACCTTGCTCTGGGTGCTGGCTGTCCATTCACAGGCAGCTGGAATAGTATACACTTGCCAAGCAGTTTTCACTTTCAAGGTGTGTGTTTTGTTTTGTTTTGTTTTGTTTTGTTTTGTTTGTGGGGCCAGGAACTGAACTCAGGGCCCTCACAGTGGGCTACACCCTCAGCCCTCTTCTTACTTTTAAGAGGTTCCAATCCAAGTTGCCCAACCTGGGCTTGAACTTGCAATCCTCCTGCCTCAGCCTCCCAGAGTACTGGGATTACAGGTATGCACCACCCTGGGGCCAACTTCAATTTATTTAGTGAAAAAGGAAGAAAGTAAAACTGTGTTTAGGATGAGCACTGCTCTAAGATAGAAAAGGAAAAAAAATACAAACTGCCTGATCCTGCCTGCAGACACTGAGCTGCACTCCCTCAGGGGTCATGAGATGGGTCTAACCTGCAGCTTTCACTCCCTTTCTCTCCCACTATAAGGCAGCACTTGGGACTGCTGGGTTTGGGTGAGCTAAGCAGGACTTCAGATCCAGCTAGAGTTAGCCTTCGATAGTGACATTCTTTATCTCATTGGATCATTCTTGGCTTGAAGTTCCCTTTATCAGTAATCAGAATAGCTAGCGCTGGTTTTTTTCTGGGTTCCGGTCAAATGGAGTATTGCTTTCTACCCTTTGACTTTCAGTCTATGAATTTCCTTTTAAGTTAAATGTGTTTCTTGTATACAACATTTGTTGGATTTTATTTCTTGATTACGCCTGCTAGTCTGCTTCTCTTGATTGGTGAGTTGAGGCCATTTACATTGATGGTTATAACTGATATACATTGGCTTATCTTTGTCATGTTATTTTCCTACTGTAGGTTCCCTACTTTTCCCTTTTGTTTAATTGCTTGCTCTATTTGGTGGTTGCTTTCTGTTGTTTTTCTTAAAATTGTGGTCATTTTGTCTCTTTCTAGAATATCTATCAAAACTCTTTGCAAGGTTGGTTTGGTGGTCATGCGTTTCTTCAGTTGTTCTTTGTCATAAAGCATTTTATTTCTCCATTAATGTTTTTTTTAAATTTATTTATTTGTGTGTGTGTGTGTGTGTGTGTGTGTGTGTGTGGCCAGCTCAGCCCACCAGGGGGCGGGGCTGGCTGGCATGTGGTGCTGGGGGATTGAACCGCGGTCCCTGTGCTTTGCTAAGCTTGTTCTAAGTAGGTGCTTTAGACCACTGAGCCATCCCACCAGCCCCTCTCCATTAATGTTGATAGTTGTGCAGAATATATCAATCTTGGTTGGAAGTTGCTTTCTTTCATGACTTGAAATACTTCACTACAAGCTCCTCTTGACTTGATGGTTTGTGTTGAGAAATCTGCTGTGATTCTGATGGGCTTTCCATTATATATAGGTGGTCATTTCTTTCTCAAATAGCTTTTAATATTCTGTTCTTTGTTGAATTTCTGGGATCTTGATTATTATGTGTTAGGGTATAGATTTATCTTGGTTATGACTAATTGGAGTTCTATAGTCCTCACTAGTCTGTAGATCAGATTCTTTTCTCATGTTTAGGAAAGTTTCTGCTACTACTTCTGCAAATAATCTTTTTATATCATTTATATTGACTCCTGATGTTTTGTTGACACCTGTCGATATTATATTATTTCTCTTTGTATCATCTTGCAGCTGTTGGATTTATTTCCTGATTCCTTGTTATTTTTAAGAGGTCTTTTCTTAGGTCTGAAAGTCTATCTTCGCTTTCATTCAAGCAGTTTCACCAGATTTCAATGGAATGCTCAATTTCCTGGTATCTGTTTGAATCTTTTCATGCATTCTAATTCTTTCTTGTATTGTTCATGCAATGTTTTTGACTTTTTTTTGTACCAGGGATCAAACGCAGAGCCTTGCACTTGCCAGGCAGGTGCTCATGCCACTAAGCTATTTCCCTAGCTCCATCATTTTTCTAGTCTGTCTGCCTGTCTGTCTGTCTTTCTGTCTGTCTGCCTGTCTCTCTCCA
>NW_004524641.1:9881656-9883778 GCF_000260255.1 Octodon degus
CATGTGGTGCTGGGGGATTGAACCACAGTCCCTGTGCTTTGCTAAGCTTGTTCTAAGTAGGTGCTTTAGACCACTGAGCCATCTCACCAGCCCTAGGCAATTCTTTTTATGATTGTTGGCATTTCTTTTTCTTTTCTTTTTTTTTTTTTTTTTTTGCCTGAGAGATTATTTCTGATCTGATTTCTTTTATAGCCTGATAGAGTTGTTTCTTTAATTCAGTTGCTATCATTTCAGAAATTTCAGGTGTGTGACTTCTAAGATCTATGTGCTTGTCTCTTAGACTTGTTCTGGGTGCGCTGGAGGTCTGAGATTGCCTTTTGCTTCTACCTTTTTGATGTTTTTGAAGCTCCCAAAGTTCATCCAGGCTCAGAAGTGATATTGAGGGGTCAGGGAACAGATCAGCAAGGCTCCCATGATAGTGGGGGTGGGGTGGACTCACCAAGGCTCCAACAAAGGAGCAGGATATGGTGGGCTGAAGCTCAGTGAGGTTCCTGTGGTGGGGAGGAGGGCTTATCAAAGCCTCAGAAAGCTAACAGGTCTCAGCTTGATTTCCACAATAACAGGAGGAGGGAGACCAAAGCTCTACAAGGCTCCAGCAAGCAGGGGGGATGGGTCAGGGTGGCGAGCTATGACTCACCAAGGCTTCTGAGAAGGTAAAGTATGGGTGACAGCTCAGCAAGGTTCTTGCAGGGTGTGGACATTTAAATATTCACCATAACACTGCCTATATGACAAATGTTTGGCCTGGTTCCTTGTAAGAGGTGCTGGTTAACTTTCAAAGTCCCATAAGTAAGTTTGACATGTTGTGTTATAGCCCATAGCAGGTAGACAGGTACTTATGTACAAATAGACTACTCACATGGAATCTTAGAGAGTTATCAAAACTTGAGAAGTAAAGCATTATTGAGTGTATCCTACATGTAATCACTGTACTGTACTAAAAGTTTTATCTACATTATGTCATTGAATTCCTAAAATGACACTGAGGTAAATAATATTCTTATTCCCATAATACACATGGAAAGTGTGCTCAGATAGCTTAGATAAGTTTTCTAGTGTCTGTAGTCAGTAGATGACTGTGAGAAGATCTGATCCCAGCTCTGTCTGATTCCTACGCCTTTCTTCTTAAACAGTATATATTGCTACCCTGCATGGTATGACATAAAATCAAAGTGTGAAAGCATGACATTATTAAAATGCTTGCTGTACTTGTCAACTGAATTTAGTGAAAAATAAAAATTCCAAAAAGATCCATAAACCATCCAGATATCACTGACGAGTAGAAAACTGAAAAATTTGCTGCCGGCCTCAGTAAGTGCCCACTACTTGCATTCTGAACCCTCAGAAGTGTTGGTAATTACTATCTTTCTGAGAAGGTCTTTTGTCAGGAATTTTTGCTATCAAGTGAGACATCCATCCCTTAAGAAGTAGAAACCTTTTTATTTTATTTTGTATTTTAGGGAAGGGTCTACAGGGTGTTCAGGGTCTCACTACTGATCGGACTTGTAGTGATTCGCCTGTAAGAAGAAAAAACCTTCTGGCAGTACCTCTCCCTAAAGTCCCTGAGCCACTCACTGGGGAGGCAAGCCTGGCCTTGCCAACAGCTCAGTGCAGCCATGGGCAGTGTGTCAGAGTGACAGGGTCCAGGAGATGTCACCCCAAAATATGGCAAGCTGGCTTTTAAGAAAACAGCAAAAGCAAGATGACAACCCTCACGCTCCTTTCATGTATTTTCTCTGCCGCAGGCTGCAGGCTTAGAACGTTTACCCTCTGACCTTCTTTCTGCCTCTTCCTTCCTCCAAGGCCCTCTTGTGGCAGGTGTTTACTGATTGTCCAGAGGAAGGAATGGTGCGCGGGATCCCCGGTAGAGCTGACACACAGGCCTAGCTAAGTTGCCCTGTCTACTAGCATCATACTCTATCTTTTTTTTTTTTTACACTCTATCCTTTTGTTCTCTAATCACACTTTGGCAAAACATTCCTTGTATCTGGATCTACATTTCTCAAACCTCCCATGTCACATACAACTTACATGAAGTACATGTATGTTTTTCTCTTGTGACTCTGATTTTGTTTTGTTTTGTTTTTTATTTATTTTTTATTGAGAAATAAATATGAATGAG
>NW_004524641.1:9884028-9908427 GCF_000260255.1 Octodon degus
CAGAGGTGAATATTCTATTGGCATCTAAATACTATAGGTGTTTGAATTCAACTAAACAATCTAACACTGTCTAGCAGTCTATAATATTAGTGGGTTATCCTCAGAAGTTATTGACCTGAGCCTTTTACAGCTCATCGTATTAATATGGATTTACTTTATATACCTCATTTTTATACTTTTGTGACTCTGATTTTGTTAAAGGTTCTCAGCCACGAACTTTAAGGTAGATAAGAAAAAGAAGGTATTGTTTTTTTCTCCCCTAAGTAGCTCAGCTTTATCTAAGGCCACTTCTATTATTTTATCTTGGACAAGGCAGAGACTGATGAATTTTTGTTCAGTTGGTTTTTATTGTTTCTAATTGCTGTTGCCCTTCACAATTTTATATGTCTTAACTCATCTCCTTTCCAAGTGAAAAGAAAACTCTGGTCATTTTCATCTTACCCACACAAGTTATTGTTTTAATGATATATGCCACATACTAGAAGGCGCCTTATTCATGTGGGCAGGGCCTGAATAATAGTGGGTGGTGCCGTGAAGGAGACATCGCCATGCTGGAATTCTGGTTGTAGAAGAACAGGACCTGGCAGGATCTCATAGTTAGAAAGCAAATCTAGGAAAGGAGGGGGATCTGGGTTGACATAGGCATCCTTAATTTTTTGATGTCAGGTTTACTTTTCTAATCTGGCAGAAGTCAGTACTTCTGTTTTGTGAATGTGCCTACTAGCTAACATTTATTTGCTACCCCAAAGCCAATGCTCCCTATCCTTTCCTGGTCATTACAGACATGCACAAAGGAGTAAACAAATTTGAGTCTCCTGATGCACAAGTTTCCAGCTGAAGTCGACAGCGGTGACATTCAGCCTTTCTGTTTCAGCTTTTCTACTCAAAAAAGTGTCTTTCTGAGGTCTCTAAAATTATCTAGGGGAGGGGAGATAACTCATCAGCATAAGAACCTGCCTTGTAAGTGCAGAGTCCTGAGTTGGATCCCCAGGACTGCAGAAAAACAAAAAACAAACAAGCAAGCAAATAAGGTGCTATCTAGTGTTGCTAAGTATAGAAGGCTATGACCTTCCTTGTGGAGAAAATACCTGTGTTATATAAGCTTTACTTAGGAAGGAGATACAGTGCTGTTGGCTGTGAGATCAACGGCACAAATGCTGCAATTGAAAAAAATATAGAAGGGCTGGCCAAATAGCTCATCGGATTAAAGAGCCTGCAAGTAGGCACAGGGGCCAGGGGTTCCATCCCTGGGCCTGCCATGATGGCCCCACCCCCAGGGAATGCTGAGATGGCAATTGAGACAGGATGTGGTGGTGCATGCCTATAATCCCAGCTCTTGGGAGGCTGTAAACAGGTGGATCACTATGAGCTGGATCTAGTAGTGAGACTCTGAACACCCTGTAGACCTTTCCCTAAAATACAAAAAAACCCAAACCAAACCAAAAACAAACAAACAAACAACAACAACAACAAATATATATATGTATATATATTTGCAGATGGGGTATTGAACCCATGGCATCCCCAAGTTTTCTATTTTTATTTTGAGAGAAGTTCTCACTAACCCTCTGAGTTACCCAGGCTGAAATTAAATTTGTAATATTCCTACCTCAGTCCTCCCAGAGTAGGAATACAGTAGTCCCTTGCTATTTTGTAGTTCAGTGTTCACGTACTCACTGTTTTGTGGGTTTTCAAAAAATATTAATCTAAATTATTTATTGTGGATTTTTCACTATATTGTAGGATTTTGTGTACCGTACAGTATATATATATATATATATATATATATATATATATATATATATACTGTTAAAATTATGTAGGTTTATAAGTTTAGAAAATGATTAAGAACATTAGATGTGATCTGTTTATTATTCCATCCCCTTCAAACTAATTTTTGATGGTGTTAGTACATAGTCTTCTCTAATCCTGGGGATATATCCCGAGATCACAAGGGGATGCCTGAAACAGATTTTGCTATGCCCTACAAATATTATGCTTTTTCCAATACATACATACCTATGATAAAATTTAACTATAAATTATGTACAGTCAGACAATAGCAATCATAACTAATAATAAAATAGAACAATTATAGCAATATACTGTTATAGTAGTAATACTTTTTCTTACAAAAGAGGCATTTTATGGCCTCTCTTTTGTCACATCCAACTTTCTAGCATCACCACTCTTACACTTTGGAGTCATTATTGAGTAAAATAAGGGTTGCTTCAATATTAGAACTTCAATAATGTGACAGTTGGCCTGGTAATTGAAATAGGTACTGAGTGACTAATGGGTGGATGGTGTATATAACATGGATACACTGGACCAAGGACAGGAGATGTGGAGTGGTGTGAGATCTCACCATGTCAGTTAAAATAGCATACAATTGTAAATTTATGAACTATTTATTTCTGGAATTTTCCATTTAATATTTTTGGGCTATAAAAATCAAAATTGCAGATTAAGATGATTATCATACACACAGTGAGCATCAACTAGGTCATCTTTGAGATACTACAGCTGGGAATATATGAGCCCTTCTAATATTTCTCTTACATTAAAAAGTGTCCCAATTTTTTAGAGGGCCAAGCAGAGCAATAGGAAACATTTATCTCTGTTCTCCTCCATTGGATGATTTTAGCCATAAGGAAAATTTCTTCTTACATGGACTTTATTTTTAAGTGTCATGACTATATTTTAAGTGGTCTTTCTGAGAATCAAGATTCTAAGAGTTCCATTATATTTTTCAAATTCCTCATCTCTGATTTCCTAAACATTACCAGGCAGTGGGCTGGATACAGGGAACTAAAGCTGTCCACTAGCATTACCCCACCACAGGAGCAACAGCCTCCCTTATTCCACACATCATCTTGGTGCAAATCTACTCACCTTGGCTCTCCCAGCACTGAAATGTGGAGGCAAAGATCTGGAGGCTGCTGATATCCTGGCTTTTGTCTGGGCCAAATTGCCTGAGCAAAAAAGACAAAGAACTTAAACTGAAGGAAAAATTAAGGAATAGCATCATGAGCATTTTTTCCTTTGTGTCTTTTCCCCTCAAATTTTCTGAGTAATCTACCTAAGGTTTTAAAAAATTGAATATTTTTAGTTTCAATTATATAAAATTTAGTTTTATTAAAATTAAAAATAATTTATAAAACAAATTATATACTCTTAAAAATGAAACAACAAAAAGTATCAAATTCATGCAACAAATTGGGAATAGAGGGAAATTACTTCCATATGATAGAGGCTCCACATGAAAATCTGAGAGCTAATATCTACAACTCAATGTGAAAAGCTCAAAGCTTTTCCTGTAATTCCAAGAACAAGGCGAAAGATGTTCACATTTAACAGACTTCATGGCACAAAGATCCTACCGGGAATAGCAATTAGGTAAGAAAAAGAAATGTAAGTCATCCGAATCAGAAAAGAAGATGTAAAATTATCTCTGTTTACAGATGATATACATTTACAGAAAATACTAAAGATTCCATCTAGAAATTGTCAGGGGATGGGGCTGATAGCTCAGCAGCACAGTCCCTGCCTGGTAAGCCCAAGGTCATGAGTTTGATTTCTGGTTCCAAAAATAAATCAATAAATAATAAAAATTGTCAGAACAAGTAAATGAGTTTGGCCAGGATACAACAATGGAAAGTCAATATACAAAAATCAGTTACATTACTACGCATCAACAATGAACTAGCCATAAAGGAAATTAAAACAATTCAGTTTATAATAACATCAAAAAGAATACAATGCTTAGGAATAAATATTACCAAGGAGGTGAAAAACTTGTCTATGCAAAACAAAACAAAAACTCCACTGTGAGACATGGCTGAAAATAATTAAATAAGGCTCAAAGCCAAGCCTGGTGGCACATGTCTGCTATTCCCAGCACTCTGAGAGGCTGAGGCAGGAGGACTGTAAGTTTAAATCCAGTATAAGTAACTCAGTGAGATTCTGTCTCAAAATAAATAAATAAATAAATAACAGGAGTGGGGATGTAGCTCTCTCTGAAGCTGAGTTTAATCCTCAGTGCTGAAAAAAATTTAATACCCAAAGCAACTTATATATTCCAAACAATCACTACCAAAATCCCAACAGATTTTTTTTGAAGAAAAAAAAAAAATCCTAAAATTCATGTGGTGCCACAAAGGATTTGCCACAACCAACAATCTTGAAGAAGAAGTTTCACAGTTTTTGACTTCCACAAAATGTCCTACAAAGCTACAGTAATCAAAAGGGCATGTAGGGCCGGCGAGATAGCTTAACAGACCAAGCATCTGCTTAGGAAAGCACAGGGACCAGGTTTTATCCCTGGTTGTGCCAGCCCAACCCCCCAGCATGCTGAGCTGGCAACCGAGTCCAGGCATGGTGGCGCACGCCTGTAATCCCAGAGCTAGGGAGGCTGAAAACAGGAGGATCACTAAAAGCTTCAGCTACGTAGTGAGACTCTGTACCAAAGACATTAAGAAAAAAGAGTATGTTACCAGCATATAGACTTATAGACCAATAAAGTAGAGTACTAAAACCCCCACATACTCATATATATGATCAAATGACACCTGACAAAGGTTCCAAAACTATGCAACAACAACAAAAATCAGCAAACCACATCACAGGAGCTGAATATCTATATACAAAAGAATTAAATTGAATCTTACTATTATAAATTAAATTAAATCTTACGGGGCTGGGGAGATGGCTCAGTAGAATAAGCACTTCCCTGGCAAGTGCAAGGGCCTGAGTTCAACCCCCAGGTCCGAAGAAAAAAAAAATCATAAATTAAATCTTACTATAGACAAAAAGATTCAAAATGAATTAAAATATTTAGCATAATAGCTGAAATACAAAATTCCTAGAACAAAATATAGATGAGAAGCCTTATAACACTGGTTCTGATGATGCTTTCTTGGATAGGACACCAAAACCAAGGCAACAAAAGTAAAAAGCACCGAGTGAGTTGACTTAACTAAAGGTTTGTGTGTGCACAGGAGGCCATCCGCAGGAAAGAGTCAAGGAGCAAACAGACAGGCACAAATGGTAGCAAGCCACATATCCACCAAGGGACTAATATCAGGACACACAACAACACCTACAATTCAGTAACAAAACACCAAATAACTCAATTAAAATACAGACAAGGGCTTGCTAGAAAAGGCATGGAAAGGGCCAACATATGCATGAAAATGCACTCAGTATCGCTCATTATTAGGGAAATTAAAATGAAAACCATAAATTATCCTAGAGTAGCCATCATAAAAAATTTTAAAAAGAAAATAATTTAAAGAAAAAGAGAAATTGAAATTTAATCACTGTTACTAGGAACATAAAATGGGATAGCTATGGAAATCATAGAGTGATAGTTTTTCAAAAAGTTTATAATTGATTCAACAATCATCCAGCAATCCCTAAGTATGTATCAAAAAAAAAAAAACCCGAAACAAACAGGGTCTTGAAGAGATATTTGCCTACTCATGTTCATTGTACTGCATATAACCATATATGTGTATAGGTAAAATAGAATTATTTTCAGGCTATTTGTATAAGATACATATATGTATATACTTGTGTGTCTATGTATACATGCACATTTGTGTGAACATCTACAGAGTATGTTACCTTCCGGCTATTCATATAAGATATAGGTATGTTTGTAAACACACACATAGATATCATACATATACATATATGTGTGTGAGTGTACATGTAATATAAAATTACCTCAAGCTATTTGTATGAAATGTATATGAAACAAATGAAGTCTACATTTAGAGTTGGGTGTCATTCCCAAGATACTTCACTTAGCTTATGCAAATATTCCCAAATCACTCCCTTCCAACTCTAGACCTGAAAGACTTCTGGTCCTAACCATTTTGGCTAATTATTACTATGTGTATATTATTATTATTTTCTGTGAACCTGTATTATTATTTGCTGCGGACAATCCAAATAGGTCTCAAAGCAGAGAATGGAAGGCCAAGGAATACAGGGCATCTCACCAATTCTTCTTGTGAATGCTAATTAATCACAAAAGGGGGAAAAGAGAATGAAGACAAAAAATGACAGAAGATTTTGTGGGCTTGCATCCTGCTGCTTGTTACCTCTGAAGTCTCTGCGAGACTGCTCTGACTCTCCCTTCCCTCCTAAATGCCACACACCCGCCTGCAAACCAAGTGTGGGAAGCGTTGTTTGCACGTTTACCTATAGTGTCATTTGACTCTGTAACAAAATAAAAAGCCACCAACGGGAGGAAACCCTGCAATTTGTGCCTAAGCACGATGCTCGAGATTTCAAAGTTTAGCAAGTCTAGCATAAAGATGTCTAAATGTTTTCTCTGGCGATATCTTCAGAGGCTAAACTGTGATTAATAGCCCAGAAAGAACCCTTTGAAGCAGGATTGGTGACATCAAAGTCGTAATCCAGGGGTGGCAGGAGCTTTATAATGAGTGGGAAGCATTTTAACACATTTCAAAGGATTTACAGCATGAATAAACAATAGACCTCAGCAGATGCGCCACACATACCTTTCAGAAGCATAACCTATACGAAAGTTGCCATTCTAATTTAAATGTAAATACAGTGATCATACTTCTTTCTAATGTTAAGCGTCCTCGGAACTTCACCCACCAGGCAGCGTCTTCCTGGGGAGCTTTGCTCCCCGGGCTGCAGAGCCCCCTCCTGCGCTGGGGGAAAGTGACTACCGAAGCGTGTCGGGAGCGATCGCGCGGGTCGGGACACCCCACGGGATCTGCATCCTCGGTGGACGCTGGGTTGAGAATCTGAGATGGACCTTGCAAGGGTCTCACACCATCTCCCTGCTTCCAATTTAAAGGCTAAGAAACAGGTGGTCTGGAGACAGAGCGGAAGCAGCTAAAAGAAAGCAGCTAAAAGAAATTTCCTGTTTCTGTGAGGATTTTTTTCACCTCTTGGAAAATACTCAGTATCCATGATTTCATCTTTAGTCGCCTCCTGAGAACTGCCCCAAATGATTCAGGGCAGCTTTAAATAGTCCAGCGCAGACTTCAGCCTCCCTCTGCTGCCCTCTCTGGGTTTGCTGGATACTTTGCAGGGCAACTGGAGACAGTGACATGTATTTGGGAAAAATTTTCTGTGGTAATTTTTCCTCCAAAAAATTGGCTCATCAATTGAGAAATGATTTCAAAGGAATGGTGACAGTGTACAAAATCTGTTTGTGTCAAATTACTGCACACATGATTTTGTTTTGCTTTTTTAAAAAATTAAAGGCCTCAGTTCATGCTAGAAGGTTATCTGAGTGGACCAGATAACTCTTCTCAGATTGTACACGGAGAATGGAAAGCACATCTCGGGGTCTACACTGCATGACTTGATGGTTGGTGCTCCTGTCTCCACTGGCATCACCTGTTTGGAGGGGTCTGGTGAAGCGTTGAGAGATGGTCGACCTAAGCACAGTAAGTAAAGAACTCCACACAGTCTTACCAACGGACTGTGCTGGAAACACCTGAGACAGACTTAGGTCACCATGCAGTGTCTGAAGTGTTCTAATTCCAGATTATAGCACTGTGACTAATAAAATGCAAGAAGTTAAATTCAGTAGCTGTATACAAACATACTATGGTTTCTGTGTTAAAATGTTTTTAGTTCATTTCTATGTAACAATCTATCTTAAATCTATCAATGAGGACTTGAGGAAAATCTGAGAAAAAAATTAATCACACAATAAAGCTCAGCTACAGTAGGTCAATTAGAGGAAAATGGGTGATGCTAGGTTTTGTTCTGTAGCTTTTACTTTCTCCCCTGACATGTATCTGTGGCTTCGAGTAATATTGATAAATGGGCAGAACAGGGTAGGAAAGTTCCCAGCTTTGCTTGAACAAGCCCTAATCTCCCTTGATGAGAATGAGACTTTCAGAGATAGCAGGGGTTGTTTGCAGCAGGAAGCAATCAAGCAGGTGGGCTGTTGCTCCGTGCTGGAGCCCTTGCCTAGCACGTACAAGAACACCAGGCTCAAGAAGGAAAGAAAAGGATGGGAGGTAACAACCATTCTTCCTACCTGTCCTATTGAAAGAAGAAATGCACAGATCATAAATTTACTATCTTTTCTCAATTCATGACTTTGCCTTTATGGTAGTGGGGAATTCAAACCTCAAAAGAAACTCCGTCTCCATTTCGGTACTGACCTTTAATTGGCATTTGTCTGGCATTTTCAGGAATTTCTGCATAATTAACACCTCTACACTCTGTGCTGGAAGGAAGGCAAACCAATGTTTTCAGTGGCTTTATTACTGTTATTATTATTTAGACATAAACCACAGCTTTGAAGATTTAAGGCCCAGAGACCTCAAATTGTATAGGGAAAAAATAGTAACTCCCTCCCCTGTTCCACCCTCCCTTAAGCTTTAAAACTTGTAAACAGGATGTCAGCCCAGCAAACAACTGTACCTCATCTCAGAAGGCTACAAGGACTGGTTCTCTTTCCTAACAGAGTCAGTAGGGAAGTTACTCTGTTTTCTGCATTTTATTGCCACATTGGCAGAAGTTGCCAGCACACTTCTGACTTAATAATAAGAGTCTCTTCCTAGAGCCAGATGGCCCGGATGGTGGGGGTGGAGGTGCTCGGAAAGACAAGGCTGCACATGACATGATGGACCTTCACCAAGGCACTACACAGACTGTTGACATCTACTCAGGAAGGCTTTGCTCATCCAAAGAAGAGGGGGAAAAATAGAAGAGGGGGGAGGAAAGGAGAAAGGGAGAAGGAAGAAGATAGAGGTAGGAAGGAAGGAAAGAAAGAAAGGAGAAAGAAAAAGATGAAAAAGTAAGACAAAGGGAAAGGCAGGCAGGTCATATGCACGCATGTGCCAGCACTCTCGTGCCACTGAGGTACTACGATGGCTTATTCCAACCTCACAGCAATAGCCCATGAAGCACAGTGGCTTTCAGCCCCTCCAGGACTAGTCTTGGGCAAAATCGCAGTGCAGGTGAAAGACATATTCAAGTCCCCCGCACTCCATTCACCTCCTAATCCATTTCTGAAGGTACAACATGGCTTTAATGGTGTCCTTCCTGTCCTAACAACCAGTGTCTCCCACTTCTTTGGGCCATCCTTAAAGATTTCCAGGCAATGTGCACCTCTAATATTAAATTAAACCTCCCTTGTTTTTGTTTCAAATACTTAGGTCACTATCCTTCATTGACAGTCCAGGTAAAATTCATTAGTGGATAAATAAATGTATTCATGAGATGTTCACATGCTAAAGAAATCTTTCTATAAGTAAAATTTTATGAACGGATTCTGCTAATGGGTTTGGTACCTGTAGACAATCTCATGTCCAAGTAAGAGAGACAGTTTTGAAACAGGTGATTTTTAATGATGCCCCACCCAACATACATTGAAATAATATATTAAGAATCTCCTATGGGTTGGAGGGTTTTTTTTTATGTATTTAGTACAGGGTCTACAGGGTCTCACTACACAGATCAGACTCACAGTAATCCTCCTGTTTTCAGCTTCCCAAGCACTGGGATTACAGGTATATGCCATCATGCCCATTCTCAATCACCATCTCAGCATGACCCAGGGACAGGGCTGGCATGGTACACTGGGGATCGAACCCTGGCCCCTGGGTCTGCCTAAACAGCCACTTTAATCCACTGAACTATCTGGCCAGCACAGGTCTTACAAAGATGAATAAAGCACAGTTCTTTGTCTTGGAGAGTGTCTTGGTTGCTTTTCTCTCGTTGCTGAGACAAAACACCTGACAAGCAAAATTAAGGAAGGAAAGGCTTATTCAGCTCACAGTTTGTGGAGGTTTTGGTCCATAATCAGCTGGCTCCAAGGCAGGCGACACATGGCAAAGGACAGCAGTTCATGGCAAAAGCAAAAAGGGAGGAGCGGTGGCTGCAGCAGCAGAGGCAGAGAGCAACCTTCTCTCCCTTCCTTATGTTGCATTCAGACTATCTGTGGGTGAAGCACTCACACTCATAATCTTGACATTGGATCATGAACCAATCACAAACTCTGGAAGCCCACCCCAATGACTGCAAGAGGAAGAGATTTAAAACTGTTTCACTGAGTTGAGCGTGGAACCTGTTGTAATAAACCTTGGACTAAAGTGATACAAGAGCAGGATGGTAAGTGGAGAACGAGAACAAATGGATGAGTAGGCAATGGATGACCAGATTTTGAAGACTGAGCAGGACAGGGAATGGGTTCTTTCTGGGAGACACAAGTGAGAAAGATGTAGAATGTTCTGCCAGAAGTCCCAGAGGATTCCAGAGTGGAAGGAAAACTCTCAAGAAGTTATTTTCAGATTAATCATTTTTCTAACATGCATTATTTTACCTTTGCAAGCATAAAAATGAACTAAGCCTTATCAATAAAAATATTGGTTCTGTGGCCAATTTAGGGGAGAAGAAATTGGGAAAAGTAGACTGTTAAGGCAGTTTAAGTACTCATGTGTGTGTGTGGGATGGTCTATGGCAAAGCTTTGCTCTGCCCTTCCAATGGCCTTCGGGTAGAATGTGCATCCTCCGTGCAGCCCAAGGTAGGAAGGTGACTGGCATGTGAGGGCCTAGAGGACTTGGACCAGCAATGTCTGCAGACAGTGCTAATGGAACTAAAGCCTGCAGTCAGAGCTCATTGCTGGAAAGTTACAGAGAAGTGACATTTCATAGCGTCATACTAGAATCCTAAACACAATGCTGAGGCAGGAGAGAATAAACTGATTACTGTAAATATAAAAAAAAAAAATCCTCCAAGCCAGGCATGGTGACACACACCTAAGTTCTCAACACTCAGGAAAGCTGAGGCAAGAACCTCACAAATTCAAGGTCAAAAAGCAACTTAGTGAGACCCTGCCTCAAAATAAAATACAAAAAAAGAAGAAGAAGAAAGAAAAGAAAAGGGACTGGGGATAAAGTTCATTATAGAGGCCCTGGGTTTAATTCCCAGTATCACCAGAAAATAAACAATGAATAAATAGATAAAATAAAATTTAAAGAGAAGCCCCTCCCTCTAGCCACCTCCATGTAAGTATGCCTACTGTGGTCTTCACTGTGATGCTAGGGACAGGAGATGGGGTGATGGGACCGGAGGTGTGGTGACAGCTGTGGGTGGCATGGCCGACTTGCTCCAGGGTACACAAGTGCTGGGACACAGGCTCCAGGCCACAGGACTCCAAAGCTCAGCCTGTGGGCCACTCCACAGCAGCTCAGCCTCTTCTGTTGTCAACAATGCAGCCTGATCCAGGAGCAGGACAGCACTGTCGGCACCCTGCCTCCCATGGTCACAGCCCCGCAGCCTTCGTACCCCTCATCCACTATTTTCTTTCTTCTACTTTAGAAGCTGAGCAGGTACCTCCACTGCTCTACAGATTCTCTAGCGGGTGGGGTGCAAGCCATGTTCAGGTCACAGGCTCCAGGGCCAGAAACTCTGCCCGGGAGAGGAAGTCAAGGGACTGCTGCGCAGGAGCGCAGACAGAAGGCTGAGGGCAGGCAGGGTGGGTGGGGTGGCACCACAGAGACCCTTTCCTGGCTATTCCCAGACAGTTTCTTTGCTGTACATCTGGACGTGCTCTCCGATGTGCCATAGCAAGTTCATGGACTGACCCGGGGAAGGGCCTGTGGGAGGAGCACTCTCCCCAGTCTCATGGCCTGGTCCTCGCCTGCCCCTGTACTGGGTTCACCAGAGCACTGTGGTAATCAGAAAGGAGCTGAACCTTAGGCTTTTCTGTTTAGTTTTAGACCACATGTGTACCCTACTCAAACATCTCAGTTGGCCTGAGTCCAGACAGTGCTAGAATCAAGGACACTTATTCACTTGAGTACTTGCTAGCAGGTGTAATAAAGCACATCATTAGAAAATAATCTCTATAGGGCCGGCCAAAATAGCTCAGTGGATAAAGGACCTGCAAGCAGGGGCAGGGACTCAGGCTTTATACCTGGCCTGTTGTGCAGGCCCAGCCCCCACCCCTGCCCCCCAGGGCGCACTGAGATGGCAATTGAGACTAATCCCAGCTCTTGGGAGGCTGTAAACAGGCAGATCACTACGAGTCTGATCTAGTAGTGAGACCCTGAACACCTTGTAGGCCTTTCCCTAAAATACAAAAAAGAAAAAAAAAAAGAAAATAATCTCTATGTTCCTGTACATGGTAGATGAAAGAACTGCTTTTTATTCTTTCTAGAATAGTGGCACATATCACCACTTTTTACATTAATTCTCTTTTTTCCTGTCCTGGGGCCTGGACCCAGGGATTCATGCATACGAGGCAAGTGCTCAATCTCTTATCTGTATCTCTAGTCTTTTATAAGCAGAGATTAATTTTTTTTTCAGAACTGGGGATTAAACTCAGGCCCTTGCACTTGCCAGGGAAGCACTTATTCCACTGAGCCATCTCCCCAGCCCCTAAAAACAATGTTTTGAGTGATGGTACTTGCTTGTAATCCTACTACTCTGGGAGGCTAAACAGGAGCAACCCAAGTTCAAGCTTAGTCTCAGCCTCTTAGTGATTTTGCAAGAGACTCCATCTCAAGATAAAAAAAAAAGGCTAGGGAAGTAGCTCCATGAAAGTTCCTGGGTTCAATCTCTAGCACCACCCAAAAAGTAAGTACATAAAAAATAAAGATTTATTCTGAGATAGGTTGTTGCTAAATTGCATAAGCTGCATAAACTTGGGGTCCCGCATCAGCCTCTAAGCGCTAGGGCTGCAAGTGTGCCCCACTGCTCCAGCTACTCCCCAACTCTTAGTACCGTTTCTGTTTTCCTAGTAAAACTTATGCTTCTTTCTATGTGCATGTTAGCAAATATTAGCCATTTAAAAAATTGATTTAATCATCATTTACATGACCCTTTGTTTGCTAGTGAGTTGATGAAGACATTCAAGGTTAGCTTTTATTCTATTGGCCCAAATCTAATTTTCACATTGACAAATTATTTCAAGGAATGACTACTCCATGCCATCGGCTCCCTTGTAAAGGTGGCTACTACAAACATCCAGTGCCTATGCCTGAGAAAACTGCAGCTCGGGAATCCAGACAGTAAGGAGCAGCACACTGAGAAGGGTGGTGCTCTATAGAAATGGCGCTTGCAAAATGCCTTTGTGGCACCGCTGCTCCTGTCTAGTAATCTATACTGTTCTAGGGTTTCTGGACACCAGACATGCATATTTCTCCCATTAGAAAATTTTATATATATATATATATATATATATATATATATATATATATATACATATATATTTTTTAACCAATTCATAAAATGCCATCACCCTAAAAGCTTTTTCCACTAAACATTATATGTGTCAACATTGAAGAATGAAATTAATATTATTTTTACTTCTTTTTTAACTCATTACTAATTTTATTGAAAATCAATAATAATTATGTAGCAAATTAGAAATTATAGACAAATATCAAAATGTGAAAGATATAAGATATAGACAGAGGGCCAGGGAGATGGCTCAGTAGAATAAGTGTTTCCCTGGCAAGCGCAAAGGCCTGAGTTCAATCCCCGACTTGGCCAAAAAAAAAAAGTTATTTACAAACTTAAATGAATATAACAATAAAAATTGTCTAGGATAAACTTGAAGAAGAGTTTACAAATCAGTCATATAATAGTTCATTCTGTACCAAAATCAAGAAACTTACATTCATATAATTAGAATTCTCAAAGTAGAATGGGGTAGGCAATAAACATTTAAGATTTAAAATTTCTGAATTTAGTTAAAATGACAGCACCACATTTCCAAGAAAAATGAACCTTTTGCATAAAAGTACAGACATTACAGTTTTGAGAACTTGGCTTTATAGATCTGTGATGCAGTATTAAGAATAACTGCTTAATTTTATGTATTTTTGTAACTGGTTAATTTAAAAACTTTCTAAGTTAAAGTTTTATCTTATGGACTGGGAATGGAATTAATTGTGGTGGTCTTTAAAGAACAGAATCTATTGAGAATAAGTGCCAGCAAAGACTACTTCTCTGGTAAAGGATTTCTCCACACACCACAACTCGGCAAATTCTAGATGCCCATTGGTGCCCTTGTGCCCAAGTCCTTTCAAGTTAATGCAAATATACCACCACCTATTGGCATTAACCTTTAGCTATGTAGAAATGACTTGATTCCTTTTAGAAGTTATGAGCTCTTTGAGGCCAGACACTAAATACCCATTTCTTTTCTCCTTCATTAATTCACAAATATTTCCTCAGGATTGGAGGGATAGCTCAGTGGGACATTTGCCAGCAACAAGCAAGGCATCCCCAGGAAAGAAAACTTCTCTATCACTAGAAGAGTTACAAAGTATCCTACACATAGTAGACACTAAGGAACAAAAAACTTACGGAAGTCGCAGTGATATATTGGATCCTTTCTACCCTGGTCTTCTAGAGATGGTCATCTCCACCATCTTGTGCTACACTTCAGTATCACAGATCTTCTTTCAGCCTTCCAAGCTCAACTGTGGCTCATTACTAAGCAGCTGACTCTGAACCATTCTGCAAAGGCAGTGTAGCATCGCAGTTGAGCACTAAAACGGAAGCAGATTCCTAGAGAATGTTTCATGCCAGCCAAAGACTCCCCTAAATGCAACACTGAAAGGCACCCATGAAAATAATGAATGCGCGCCTTGGACTCCCTTTGGATCCTAAGCTCCTCCGGGGCAGGCACTGAGTCTGTTCTTGTTCTCACTCTAAAGCTCTTTACTGAGCTCTCTGAACCTAGTACTAACTGAAAAGGGGAACTGCGCAGCAATGTTTTTATTTAACAAGTGCAAAGCCTGCTAGGAGGGCTCACCTTGCCTGCCACCACCATAAGCTCTGAACTAGCCTCGGGCCTTGCTCTGACTCATTCTTCAGACTCTTTGCTTGGGAAGTTGATGCCTGGATTGCAGAGGGCAGTGGTTAAGGATGTGCATTGTGGGTGTGAAACACATAGGCTTTGTCTCAGCTCTGCCACTTGTTAGTAAGGCAGGGGCAACTTCTGTGTCTTCCTAGTGCCTGGATTTCATCATCAAGAGAATAGGATGGGGGCTGGTGAGATGGCTCAGTGGTCTAAAGCACCTACTTAGAACAAATTTAGCAAAGCAAAGGGACTGCGATTCAATCCCCCAGCACCACATGCCAGCCAGGGCCGCCCCCTGGTGGGCTGAGCTGGACACACACACACACACACACACACACACAAATAAATAAATAAAATTTAAAAAAAAGAGAGAATAGGATGAATATCTACTGAGCTCATGGAATAAGATGCTCCTGTTTCAGGGGCAGCACAGCTGCAGATATTGATGGTGTAGGGGACTTGAGGGGCACCATGTACTTCTAGAGGCCCCAGCTACCCAAACCAGGTCTACCTGGAGGGAACCATTTGGCCCAGCTTAGTGATAATCTCTTCCACCTATATTGTGAAATTTACAAAAATGCTATTACAGATTCCATGTAATCAGCTTGACAGACTATCCATTTTTTTCATGGCCCAGGGCTTCATTAAATTCGTGTTGCATGACTAGGAAAAAAGCAATAAATTGAGAGTTTGTGAGTTAGTGTTTTATTCCATTTCTTTCTTGTTTATCATCTTGTTATCACTTTTAAAACAGAGAAATGTCAAACTCTCAACAGAAAAAGAGACAGAAGGAATGAACCCATAATAGTTGTCTTAGTCACTCTCTCATTGCTGGGACAAAAATGCCCAGCACCCACATTTTAAAGGAGGAGAAGTTTGTTTGTTTAGAGGCAGGGTCTCACCATGCAGTTCAGGCTGGCCTTGAGCTCACAGGGATCCTCCTGCTTCGGCCTCCTGAGTGCTGGGATTGCACCCAGTGAAAGGTTTAGTTGGCCCATTTTCTCAATCCATACTGGGCAGTCTCCTTGGCAGAAGCCGCACAGTGAAAGCTCTGGCAGAGGAAATCTGCTCTCCTCATGGTGGACAGGAAACAAGAAAGGGAGGAGCTGGGGAAGACCTTCCTGTCACATGGCAGGAACCCCTCCCCTCCAACCAGCCCCACCGCTCAGCACATTTAGCTATGGTTCATCAGTGGTGTAAAAAATTATTGCTTTTCTTTCCCTTGTACATCAGAGATTTTAAAAAAAAAAAAATGCAGAAATCCACTGCCTTTAGCCCCATTTTGTCATCCCTCTTCAGATCAGAAAAGAATGAACCATAGCTAAATACTAGTATTTATGGAGTACCTACAACATAGCGAATACTGTACTAAGTGTTTAAAATAAGTTACTTAATCCAATAACCGTATGGGCCATGACATAGGTAGGGAAACCAAAGCAAAGAAAGCTCGTCTCCTGCTAAAGATCAGAACACCGAGCAGTAGTTCTGACAGCACCCAGTGGTCTAATTAAATTGTGACTATTCAGGGATTCTGGTATTGATTGCACAAGACCACGGAGTGGTTGACCAATTGCTGCCTAGCCAAAAAGACTGAGTGATTTTAGATGATGACGACTTTCTTGGTCATTCACAGCTGACCAAACAGGTCAGCTGCCTGGGGATCCCATACATGAACAGCAGTCACTAGCATTATGGCTGGGCCAAACCTAATAACCATCTGGAAAAAACCTGGCTAGGTTTCCTAGAACGTCAACTACTCTTGGGAAGAGCAAAGAGTGC
Source organism: Octodon degus (assembly GCF_000260255.1). Classification (NCBI taxonomy): domain Eukaryota; kingdom Metazoa; phylum Chordata; class Mammalia; order Rodentia; family Octodontidae; genus Octodon; species Octodon degus. Next base: position 9,900,636 of record NW_004524641.1, read on the forward strand.
ATCAATGTCACTGAAACTGAACTTTAGTGAAACCTTAGTCCTCTCTCCCGCGGCCAAGCCTCACGCTGAGCGCGCTGACCTCGCACATGCGCAGGCCCGCAAAGCGCGCAATCGCTCCCCAGGCAGACGCGGTCACAGCGCGCGCAAACAGCACACTGGCACCAACGCAAAACTACGAACTTTATAGGCTTCTGACACGTGGACCAGACTGCTGGAAGCTGGTCTTGTGTTCAAGGAGAAAAATGCACTATTCTATCTAACCTGACTCAAATGCCTGGGGAATTTTGGTTTGTGTTTAAGTAGAGCGATTATAATTGCAATGGCGTTGTTTCTAATTTATTTGATTTAAACTACCGGGGGCACTTTAGTAAAGGGTTGGGGAAAATGGCCTGAAAGCTACATTCTAAAGAGACTTTATAGGGTGGATTAATAAACTGTAAATGGCTTTGAGCCTTTTCTCTGCAATATAAGCTATTGAAATATGAAATAAATATGGAAATAAAAGGAAAGAAGTCCTAGTCTTAAGTGAGAACATTTTTCTTTTCTATGACTGAAGATACTAGCAGAGAAAGGCAGAAATTTGTTTTTCTTGTATTTCTGACCATTTGAAAAATCAAAGCTGCTAAATTTTCTATATTTTACTAGATCATTAAAGAAATAAAATGACTCTGAATTGAATTGCCACTTAACATGACTTTCACCGTTGTGTTTGACACTCCTGCAGGAGCTATTCAGGAGCTATTAAAATATTCACAACAAACACTAACATTCCCAGTATTAGATCTTTTATCACGACTTGTTTTGTTTTGTTTGCAGTACTGGCATTGAATTCAGGGTCTTTATACTTTTAAGATGGATCTCACTAGGTTCCCCAGGCTGAGCTCAAACCTATGATCCTCCTGCCTCAGCCTCCCACAGTGCTGAGATTATAGACACACATGACAGCACATATGGCTACAACACAATTGAAGTTAATTTTAGGCTTTCTCCCCAAGGAAACAGGACCCCACCCTTATGCTACCTAGGATGAGAAAAAATTGGGGGGAGGACCCCAGACTGCAGTACCTCCATGGGGTCCACATGGCTCTTGAGACATTTTTCACAAAAAGAATCTTGTGCCGTTCAGAAGCCCTGAACACAAGCACCATCTCAGCACCTCCGCGGACGACTGGACTCCCACACTCACTGTTCCTCACGCCGCTGGACCTTGACCATCTCTTATTCATCTCGCGTCTCTTTATATCCCACAAACCTGGTGTTTCATAAAACACACATTGGAAAGTGCTGCTCTATACCGAATATAGAGGACTTTCCTAAGTCTGAGAAGAGCCCCCAGGGAACTGCTAAAAAGCTTTTGCAAGAACCCTGCAAACCAAGAGCAAGACTTCTCTTGCACACCGTGAATGGGCTGACGTTAAGCCTACATGCAGCAGAGTATTTCATGAGGAAATGAATCTAGGGTTGGGAATAGCTCAGTGGTAAAGTGCTCACCCAGCATGCGTGCGGTGCTAGGTTCAGTCTCCATCAACGCATACACACACACACACACACACACACACACACACACACACACAAATGAACAGGGCTGTGCTTGAGGCCTTCAACAAGGAAGGGGCCCAGAGCTGTTAAGCAGCACTGACTTGAGGGCTTCCTTTCTCTTCCTGGGCATCAGACCTGGTGAATACCATGAACTGGAGGGGAAGAGGAAGGAAAAAGATAGGACCTTCAGTGCCTTTTGTCCCAACACCCAGATTTCTTCCTGTGGAGGACCATCAGGAGGGCACTTGGCACTGCCCATGTCTGAGAGCAGGGCATGGCAGATCTGTGGCCAGGGCAGTGATCCTTGGCAGCCGTGCTGCTCAGTGGGCGGTGGAGGCACATAAACGTACTGTGGTGAGTGTAACCTGAGAAGTGTTCCAAATGTAAGGTGCACACTGGCTTTTGAAGACAGTAATAAAAAAGGAAAATATCTCAATAATTTTAATTAGTCACATAGCAAGTGAAATATTTATCTATTTGTTTTTCTTTTTTGTACAGGGTCTTACTACATAGCTCAGACTCATAGGGATCTTCCTGTTTCAGCCTCCCTAGCTCTGGATTATAAGTGTGTGCCACCATGCCTGGACTTGGTCGCCCACTCAGTGTGTCTGGGGGCGGGGCTGGCATGGCATGTGCTACCAGAGATCGAACCCTGGTCCCTAAGCTTGACTAAACAGGTGCTTAATCCACTGAGCTATCTCGCAGCCCAATATTTTTGATACGAATAAAGAAGCTAAATTATCTGGGCATGATAGTGCACATCTACAATTCCAGCACTCTGGGAGGCTGGGGCAGTTGGATCACAAATTCATGCCCAGCTTGGGCGACTTAATGAGACATTGTCTCAAAATTAAAAAAGGGTTCAGTGTGAAGGCCCTGGGTTCAATCACCAGTATGGAAAAAAAAAAAAAAAACAAGTCCATATTATTGAAATTAATTCCATCTTTTCATTTGATCTTTTTTACAGAGTGGCTACTAAGTACACAGGACAGTGTTGTTTTCAAAAGAAAAAACTGAGAAATTTCTTAGCAGTTCAAGAGAGTATCTGGCTGCAGAGTTTTTGGAGTGCTTTCTTTTCTTTTTTTCTTGGCAGAACCAGGGATTGAACTCAGGCCCTTGAGCTTGCCAGGGAAGCACTTATTCCACTGAGCCATCTTCCAGCCCATTGGAGTGCTTTCTAATCTGAAGGCTTTCCTGAATAAACTTCCCTCTTGAGGCTGGAAAGGTGGTCAGAGCATTGAAACCTGCAGAGATGCCGATTTCAGGCATCTCTGTTCAGGCAGATTTTCGAGGGTCTCCTCACCTAAGTTTAGGTAGATATTTGAGTGCCCCCTCACATCTGGCCTCTTTAAACCACCATAGTTGATATGGCATGAGAAACTTCAGGCAGAAATTTTTAAAGCAAAGAAACATTCAATTTGCCTGTATTTGAACCAAAAGAGGACAGCTCTTGCAGAATACAAATCCAAAACCTGAAGGCACGGAGGAAAGATCAAGGACACTTTCAAGAGATGCTCTCTGGCCCCATAACCACACCACATACTCTCCGTTCCCTCACAGACCTTAAGGAAGAAAGTCAGATTCTTAAGGGACAAAGGCTACAAACCACTGAGGATGGGCCAAGGGCCAGGAAGGGGCGGCACCTGAGGCCCTGACACTCAGGACTTGCAGAGGCTGCCCAGTGAAGACACAGCCTCCGGTGTACTGGTACTGGTGCTTTCATTCCTGTGACCTGCTGGCTTCTGGGAAAACCCCACCCCACCCACTCCTCCTCCTGGGGATGGGCCTGAGAAGACTTTCGGATGCCAGAAGTGACTGCAATCACATCCACATTCCCTGAGGAGCTCAGGAGCCCAATTGGCTCTGGCCTTCAGAATGTGGGGTTCTGAATGCAGCGCCTTCTGAAGTGCACAGCTTGTTAAAATAGACCCCAGGCACTGGCGGGTTTGCAGCCAGCGCCATAAATCACGGGATGGTCCAGGCTTCAGAGTTCTTCAAGAGCCCGCGGCACTAGCAGGCAATTCAGTTCACAAATCGCTCTCAGACTCCACCTAGCGAGAGCCTCCTGGGTGCCAGCTGCACCTCAGGAGCTGCAAAGAGGAGCTGGCTAAATGCATGAGGTGCTCCGCCCTGAGGGTCTTACTCTCGAGGTGACTGTTAGGAATTCATACCCCGCCCCCACACACACCCTGCTCAGGAAGACAAGAAACTTCCTGGAGGGGTCCATGCTAGGGCTATTAGGCAGGCTGGAAGGTGTGATGGGTGAAGCCACTCTAGAAAGCAGAACTAGCATAAGCTGGGAAGTGCTATGACTGGTACTGACTCCACATTCTGCATATAAATGAAATAACAAGTCTCATCCCCTCCTGAAGCTTGAGATCCTACTGTGCGGTCAGTCACCTGAGACAGAGCTGCTTGGCTGGTGGGCTGAGGGCTGAACTGTGAAGTTTAGTTCTGATAGTAGACGAGAAGTCTGTGTCATTAAAGGCTACTGTTTCTGTTATTCATGGGTGACCTTCTCTGTCCTCACCCTTTTTCTGAGAAAAGAATCTGACCTCACCCGCTCTATCACCGTGATGGGCAGAATCCCCAGCTGGTGAGGGGAAGGGGTCTGGAGAGAGCTTCTGGCTTCTGGGCTACCCTGGGTCATCTCACTTCCCTGAGGCCAGTCAAGAAACACTTTCATTTTCTCTCTCACTCTCCCTACACCCACTTTCTGTCAAGAGGGCAGTTCCTTTACCATATCTCAGGCCTACTGCTTAGATTTTCTGATATGTTCCATTATTAAAGATTACTCTTAGGGCCAGCCAAATAACTCAGCAGATTAAAGCACCTGCAAGCAAGGGCCGGGGTTCGATCCCCAGGTCTGTCATGCCGGCCCTGCCCGCCCCCCCCCCTTCCCTGAGACAGCAATGGAGACTGGGGGTGGTGGCAGGCTCCTGTTATCCCAGCTCTTGGGAGGCTGTAAAAAGGAGAATCACTACAAGTCTGATCTAGTAGTGAGATCCTGTACACTCTGTAGACCCTTCCCTAAAATAAAAAAAAAAAAGATTACTCTTGCTATTTATGTTACTTTTAGGGGTCTTAGGAATCAAATGCAAGAGTCTTCTGCTGCCAAGTCAGACATTCCTTTCTTTTTAAATTACCATTTTGAGACGGGGTCTCACTAAGTTGCCCAGGCTGGCTTTGAACTTATGATTCTCCTGCCCAGGCTCCAGGGTTTCTGGGATTCCAGGCATGTGATGCCACACTTGCCAACTGATAAATTATTCCTTTTTTAAAAAATGTATTTATTTATTTTTGTGTGTGTGTGTGTGTGTGTGTGTGGCCAGCTCAGCCCAGCCCACCGGGGGGGGGGGGCTGGCTGGCATGTGGTGCTGGGGGATCGAACCGCGGTCCCTGTGCTTTGCCAAGCTTGTTCTAAGTAGGTGCTTTAGACCACTGAGCCATCTCTCCAGCCCCTGATAAATTATTCTTAAGTTGAACCTGTACATATCCACTTGGAGCTTTCCTCCACTCTTCTTCTCTAGGCTGGATGAATGGCTCGGAAGCTTTTCTATGGGCTGGCTCTTGGATATGGGGACCAAGGGGACTTTACCCTGACAGGGGACCCACAAGCCCTCTCTGGCTGGTCACAAGTGTCCCTGGGCCTTATGTGGGAAGATGATACCCCTACACTGCCCATAGTTAAGGGTCTCACCCTCAACAGCTACCCTAGCTCTCTGTGGTCAGTTAGGGGTAGAGTTGTAGCCCCCTGCCCCAGGTCCTCTGTTGAAGCTCCTCAGACCTCAGAATACAACTGTAATTTAAGGCAGGGCTCTTACAGAGAAACCAAGCTCAAGAGGTGCCATCAGGTTGTCACTCTGGTTGCCTTGCCAGAAGAGGTGATTAGGACACTGTCAACATACATGTGAGGAAGTAGAGTAACACAATTTTGAAAAAATATGAAGTTGGATGACTCATTCTACCCCAACTGTAAGACTCTACTACAAAGTTGTGGGGTTGTTGGTATAGCTCAGCAGACTAAGTGCTGGCTTAGGTAAGCGCAGGGGACAGGGTTCAATTCCTGGCACCACATGCAGCACCAGCTCCGCCCCCAGGCAAGCTGAGCCATCAATGGAGTCTGGGCATAGTGGTACACAGCTGTAATCCCAGCACTAGGGAGGCAGAAATCAGGAGGATCACTGTGAGTCTGAGCTGTGTAGTGAGACCGTGCAGCAACACAACAATAACAACAACAACAACAACAACAAACAAAGTTGTGATAGTGGAGACAGTCTGGTATTGATGAAGGGATAGATACACAGATTGGTGAAATAAACCCACATGTAATAATCAACTGATTTGTTTCAAAGGTACAAAAGCAATTCAATGGAGAAAGGGTAGTTACAACAAATGGCTTTGGAACAACTGGACATACTTATGGAGAACAAAAAGAACCTCCATCTAACCTCATATGAAAATCAACCAAACTGGGCCCTAGGTCCAAATCCATCATATTAAAATCTTTGAGTGTCTGTTCACACCCACTAACCACACAGACTCCTTCAGTTTATGCTGGGTCTCACTAGGCTGTCTTTAGCAACCCTGTTCAAATTTTTCTCTCTCCTGCTGCCGTCCTGCTGAGGTCACTCTGAGCTGTTCAGATCAGCACCTTGAGCACCTCCACTCAGCTCCGTAGCCAGGCGTCTCTTTCCCCTCCCTGATACCCTCCTTCTGCTTTAAGGAGGGTCCTCTCCTCCATGTCTGCCACGGTCATTATTTACATCTGGATGTCCCCCTAAAGCCTCATGAGCTCATAGGCAAGACCTCAGGAAGGTGACTGGATTCCACAACTGATTTGCTGAGCAGAAAGGGTGGGTCACTGTTAGTGCGGCCCAGGAGCTTTCTATCTCCCTCCCGTCTCTTTCCTTGACTCTGCTTCCTATCCGCCATGAGGCGAGCCACTCTCCTTTGTCACCCCTCCCCATACCTCTTCTGTCTGACACTTGCCACTCATGCCATGACTGAAAGTTCTGAAACATGAGCCTAAATAAATCTCTATTCCTTTAAGTTGGAGGTGCCACATATTTTGTCGCAGTGATGAGGAAAATGACTAAGATACACAACTCCATTAATCAGTTACTTCTACCTGTCTCTCCTTTCGGTGCTGTGGACCCCAGTTAGAATGCCTCATTACTCCCAAACAACACAATTTTCTCTAATCTCCTATTTTTTAAGTATCTTCCAAGAAGCTTTTCTTCATTAAAAGTCTTTCCTCATGTAATCCCATGACATTTCCCTGACTTTTCCTTCTATATTTACGTGTGTAGACACAATGTTTATATTACCAAATAATAAATCAATTATTTATTGATTCATGCACCTATTCAAAATTTACATATTTTTCATCCTTTACACAGTTTTGCATTTGGCACTATCTCTGACCATTCTGGCTGTGACTGTTCCATTTCTTCTAGAAAATACTTATGCACAGCATCTCATCTCAGCCATAAATCCATAATTATTTGGTAACTGAGATACATGGTCAGGTTAAGCAGAAAGAAAGAGGCCTCCTGTGAGGGGAAATCCACTTCCTAGGGTTCCCCGAGGGAGGGAGGTCCATTTCAGGAAGAGCCAGACACTTGTCCCCACTTGTGACTCTGTGTCACTTCTCTCTAGGCATCTACAAGACGCCTTTGCTAAAATAAAATAAAATTTAAAAAAAGACCCCTTTCCTGAACTGCCAGATAGAAGAGTATGGGCAATTGGAAACTCCAAGAGATGACTGCCAGCAGGCAGCCTCCGCAGGGCTCAATGCCATCGACTTCCAGAGTTACGGGATCAAAACTCAGACCAATGACATCAAGTACAAGTGGTAATGTGCTTTAAAGATATTATGAGACAGGACTCATCTTGCGCCCATCAAATAAAGAGGAGCAAATACAAGTCACAAAAGACTTCAACACTGATTTTTACTGCAAATCAAATCCCAAGGTGAACACATATGAATTCTTGGACAGAAAGCAATTGTGGCAAAACTCACTTCCAGATTCTGAAGCAAAACTAGATTTTGAAGTACAGAGAAAGTTTTGCTTATATTTTTTTCTAGTTTTTCTCAAATGCCTCTTTTAAAACCCCAAACTCAGGGCCAGCCAGATAGCTTAGTGGATTAAAGCACCTGCTTAGGCAGATACAGGGACCAGAGTTTGATCCCTGTGAGCCATGCCAAGCCTGCCCCCAGCACACACTGAAATGGTGATTGAGACTGCGC
>NW_004524641.1:9909427-9910415 GCF_000260255.1 Octodon degus
AGTATTTGCTATGATCATGCAGCCCCAAAAGGTTTGGTCCACCATGACATGCTCCTCACAAAAGCACAGAGCATCCAGGCCAACTCACCAAGAACTGACACCCCTAAAATGTGAGCCAAAATAAGCCTTCATTAAATTGCTACTCTGTTACTTGTTCCAACAGTGGAAGATGACACAGTTGCACACATATACAGAGGTTGATCTTTGCAATCTTGATAAGAAATTTCAAACCAGACCCCAGTACTTTCTTCTGTCATTTATTAGTGACAGCAGTATTACCTGCCCAGGATTTCAGGCAAGAACAGAGTTTTAAAGGACAGGAAGGTCAGTCTGGGGCTTTCTGATGCCTGGTTTTGAAAGCAAAGAACAGCAACAGTCTAGTTACCATTCCTTCCTACCAGGAATGGAAAGAATCCTTCAGTAACAAAAAGTTTTATTTGTATTTTAAGAGGCCTTCCTTAGCTTTCAGGGAAAAAAAACCAATCCATATTGCTATGAATTAGAATGCACATGAAGAAAAACATAAAAGCATAAATAATCAGCATGATGACTACTATAAAGCAAATAACCATGAAGCCAGTGGAGATCAGAGGCCCGAGTGTCAAAACATTGCCAGTGTCGTGAGGGCTCTTCTTAAATGTCTTCACTTCTCAACATCGAGGATTCCACCACTGGACTCTTTCTGAGTTTAGGGTTGGCAGCCCCTGAGGCCTCCTAACCCTGAACTTTTCATTCCTAGCTACACTTCATCCACCAAAGCTGCATGTAAAGCAACTGCTGGAACACCTATGCTCATTGAACTAATCCACTTAACTTGTTTGTATCTGCTTTATAGCACTGAAGCATTAAACTCAGGGCCTCATGCATGCAAGGCAAGACACACACACACACACACACACACACACACACACACACACAGTATTTCAAAAGTTTATTTTTGAATAGGACTTTACTAAACTGCCCAGGTTCTACAAGAATTACCCTTCTT
>NW_004524641.1:9912207-9927957 GCF_000260255.1 Octodon degus
TAGGCACTTAATGTGATCTTGTCTCGTAAGAAAATAAAAAGGCCTGGGTTGTAGCTCATCGTGGAGGCCCTGGTCCATCCCCAGTAGCACAAGAAAGGGTTCAAGTTGTTTAATGGCACAGTCCTACTCCCTCCACAGCACTCTTGCTGTGCAAGCCGCAGTTTGTCACCAGAAGTGGCTCCTTAAGTGTTTGTTAACTTGCTAACAGAGTGAGTTTTACACTGTGAATTGAGTGCAAGTTACCAAGGGAACTGTCCATGCAGGAGACATCAGCAAGTTACAAAAGTCACCTTGACACAGCCAGGCTTTAAAATCCAGGGCACTACATAAGGGAGGTGCTGGGGACCTGGTCACACACACACACACACACACACACCTGTAAACCCAGCCCTCAGGAGGCTGAGGCAGGAGGGTCACTGGGACTTCAAGGACAAAGCACCACGTAGACCCTAACTGAGGAGTAAAACAGAATCACCCTAATAAGTTCAGAAGTTTATGTACAACTTAATTATACTCAAAATGTGGAGAAAATCAACCTTAAGATATCAAAAGAAATTAGTATGCATACAGGTTAGGACACAGCATCTTGTCCAGATGTCATGTTTGTTTCTACAATTTTTTCACACGGAGTGCAATGTCAAGGTAAAATTCAGAAAAAGTTACAAGCTCTTTGGGAGGAAATGAAAGCCACAGCAGAGGCTTTGTTCTCTCGCCTTGCTCATTGGGGGCGGGGGCTCTGGCAGGGCGGGGGCTCACAGTAGAGCCTTGATTGCTGCCTAGCGCCACCTAGCGGTCTGGGATGTGAAGCTGTTCTCCGCAAAGATTGAAAATCACAGTGGGGAACAGATTTGACAAGTTAGGACTCCCAAGGCAGAGGAGTCATTTGGTTGTGTTTTATGTCAGAGAGCACACCTCCTTTCAACAATGGCTGTGTCACTGCCTCGGTACAGCGGTCACCTGAGGAGGAGTTTTGCTCGTATCTCTCAGGGAGAGCATCATGAATTAAATCCTCTTGTGCCCAAGGAGATCAGGAGAGGAAGCTGGCAGTGGCCTTCCGATGGGCATCCTACGACAAGCTTTGTTTATAGGAGAATTTCTGAAGAAAATTAAGAGCCTGATTTCAATTTTCCTCCTGAAATTGAATGAAGCAAAGGTTGTCGACTGTAGCGTTCTTTTCACCCCCTTAGCCAGACTTTTCTTTACTCTGCATGTTGTTGAAAATCAAACTTGGCCCAGGAATTGTGGCATATGCCTGTGACCCCAGCATTCTGGGAGGCTGAGAAAGGAGGATCTAAAGGTTGATGCCAGCCTGGGCATCTTAGCAAGACCTTGTCTCAAGAAAAATATTATTTGGGGACGTAGCTCAGTAAGAAGGCCCTGGGTTCAATCCCCCATACTGAAAAAAAAAAAAAAAAAAAAAAAAAAAAAAAAAAAAAAGAGGTAGGGGGGAATAATCAGACCTGCCAGTCACTTGCTTTCAGCATGCGCCAGCCCCATGGTAGAACAGCACCAATAGTTTTAAGAAGAATGTGAGAAGACTATCATAATTAAAAGCATCCTGCTGCTCTTTTTAAAAAGCATAACCATAGCTGTTTCCAGACACAAGGACCTTGAGAGCTGAGCTGTGAGAAAACTGCCTCTGCTGGCCATTCCCCCAGGGCAGCAGAAGCTGAGGTAAATCAGAGGAGCTCCGCCCCATGGAGCCCACTGGGCAAAAGAGGGAGATTGGAAAGCCTTCCTCCGCAGCCTCTTTCTTCCCTCCTGGCCTGAGAGCGGATAGAGTAGTGACCCAGAAGGTGACTGTCAGTATGCGAGGCCAGAAATGTTCCAGCTTGGTTAGGAGCACAAGGGTGGGAGTAGGGGTGGGGAGTACAAAAAAGGTGACAACTGGGTAGGAAGTTGGACCAGGTGACCTCTGAGATCAGATGGCCACTGAGCCCCAACTTTTCACTTGGAATCATACAAGAGTAGAGATAGTCTTCCCAATAATTCTAGGTACACTGAAACTACCTGGCAATGCTTAGTAGGAATGATAATATATGGCTGTATAAATGGAAGAATGGCAGAGAAAATGACACACCCAAGAGTTAATGTTATGGAAAGTATACGAGCATGAGGTGGTTAAATTATAAAAGAAACAGTCATTCTTCTTTTTCTGAGCCCCACTTAAGGAAGTTCAATGCTAGGAGCAACATTTAGATCCTAACTAGAAACACAATGTGGACTTGACAAGCATCAGGACCAGGCTGTCAGGGGGTCCCCAGGTACCTGTCTTGGTCAAAGGGATTGTGAAGAGTTGCTGAAGAAGCTTGTTTTCTGACGTTCTCAGGACTACAACCACATCAGCAGGGAGGGTGTCTCTGTTTTTCTCAAGAACCCCAGAAGCGTCATATAATACCTGCAACACAAACAGCAGGTGGCAAGTTGCCACGGTAACGGTCTATCCTGGAGAAAACAGTAAGTTATAAAGTTCATCTTGACAAAGCCAAGTTTTTAAATCCAGGATGCCAGATAAGGGAGGCACTGGGGCCATCCTGGCGCACTCCGGTAGCCCGGCCCCCAGAGGCTCAGGCAGAAGGATCGCTGCGAGTTCCAGCTTGAACTGTAAAGAGAACTTGTCTCAAAAAACAGAACAAAAACAAGCAAAGAAAGGAAAAACAGACAAGGGGGAAAGTTGTCATTTTGACAAGTCAACTTAGCTCTTTGTTCAGTTGTCTTTGAAGAAAAGGATCCTATCAAAGATCATTCATAACAAAACAACTATTAAAATATATTGAACCCTCACTACGTGTGAAGCATCCACCCTATGAGGGCAACATTATTGTCTTCATTTTACTGGCGAGCAGGTAGAGCCTTGGAACAAGACTGAATAACGTGAGTGGTAGTCAGGCAACAAACTGGTGCAAGGGAGCTCCCCTCTCACGCCAGCAAACTCTTGCACTGCCGGGGTACTCATGGGACCTGAGTGATCTCCCCAGGATGCTGGCTGAAAGTTTTTGGTTCTCAGGACAGAGGGAACCTGGCTCCAAGAATCTGAATATCCCAGAGAATCCCTTTTCTCATATACAATTAAAGATTTTTTGTGTTGTTTTTGTTTTAGGCCTGGGATTTGAGTCCAAGAATGCTCTAACACTGAGCCACATTTTCAGCCATTTATTTATTTATTTATTTATTTATTTATTTATTTATTTTTGAGACTGGGCCTTGCTGAGTCTGTAAGTTTCCTAGGCTGGATTCAAACCTGGTATTCTCATGTGTCAGTTGCCTGGCGTGTTGGGACTGCAGGCATTACAAATGAGCTTCAAATGACAAATGGTTTCAGCAACGAAACAGAGTCCAGAGAAAAAGGAATCTGCTTTGATTTAGGTCTTGACTGCTTCCCCGAAGCCTCCTGTGTTCAGATGTGAGATTGGAGCATGGGGGCATCGTGCTCCTGGGTTCATGGTTGTTAAAAGGTGCTGTTAGAGGTGCTATTAAAAGGCGGAGCTTACTCAGAAGAGGTGGGCATCAGGGGCATGGCCTGGACGGGAGCATCTCTGGTCCTGGCTCCTGCCTTCACTCTGCTTCCTGGCTGCCGGGACAGGCCAGCCTTCCTCCACAGCTGGCCCTTCCCCCACTGCGTTTCTGCCCTGGAGCCTGCCAGTCATGGATGAAACTTCTGTGAGCCAGGTAAGCCCTCCTCCCTTAAGCTGTGGGTGTTGGGCATTGTGTCACAGAAATGAGGAATGTGGCTGAGTTGGATCCTGGAAAGGGGAGGAAGGAGAAGAAAGGAAGAGAGGCAGGTAGGAAAATTGGTGTAACAGGAGGACTGGAAAGAGAGGTGACAGGAAGAGGAAGCAGAGAGAGCAGAGTGATGGGTCAGGAGAAGGTTTGGTATCTCAGAACTGGAGGACATTACAATGCACCAGGTATTAATGTTAAGGTAAATGAAGTAGTTAAGGGCACAAATGGGACTGCAATTCCTAACAAGGATCCAAAATACGCAGCATAAACTACTATGTGGAGAGAAACACAATCCCCTCTCCTTGTGTGAGAATTACCTGTCAGTCAGGCAAAATTAGTTTCAATACCATGCCATGAATGTGAAAGATACTTTTGCCACACCTCATATTGACAAAACAATCCCCAGAGCCTTGTGTTAAACTCCTATCCATTTTCTGGATCCAGGGCCTCAACAAACCCCGCAGGAACCAATTAGCCATAATTCAGGTGGCTCCTCTGGGAGCAATGGGAGCAATGAGTTGCTGGCTACAGAGCTAGAGAATTTCCTGAATCAGTCACTAATCTGCTTCAGAGCTTGAAACTGAGGCGGAAACATAATGTATGAGAAGTGGAGATTTCAGTTAATGTTGTAAAAGCTCAACATCTGGATAATGCTGTGGACCTCTCCCCCCTCATCTGGATCTTATGCTTATGTCAGTGTATGCCTAAGGTGCTGGAAACAGAGCCACACTGTGCTGTCTGCCCTCCTGCATGACCCGGGCCTCTCCAAGTGACTAGAATGTGAACATTCCCATGGAACACCATGACATCTGTAATGTGTTTTCTCTCGGGAGAGCTGTTGGCTCTGGGCCAGCCGTTAGGTGCGCATCAGATGGTGCTCTGTGGGCCACCCCAGCAAGATGCTGCTTCTGTGCCAGGCAACTTTCAGTGAGCAGAAGCACTGACTCAGGGTTCGAGAGTAATGAGGAGGAAGATGAAATCTGCACGCAGGCCCATGAGTGGCACCTGCAGGGCACTGCAGACGCTCACTGTGAGAGTCCGGTCTCACGACTCCGCCTGCTCACCTTTCCGGCGTAGTGCTGAATTCCGAAGCACAGCTCCACTCCTTTGGGCCTCCAGAAGTATTTGCATCGGAGATTATCTTCAAATTTATCTGCATGGGTTTTCAAATTGGAAAGTTACAATATGAATTATTCACTCTTTCAAATAAAAATATGCTCCTTGAGCCACCTGAGACTCAGAATCAAAGCTCTTGAACCATCCTGATGGTATCACGGTCTGTACAAAGGTGTGGAAAGCCCGCCCCCACAGTGGGCGCGTCCGACCTTGCCTTCCTCTGGTTGTTCAGTGTCATGTTCAGTGTCTAGCTGTGCCCAAAGATGGCAGGCTTGGTCTCCTCTGACAACTCCAGCATGGATGCTAGTGGTACCACAGGCCCTGTCAAGTGGCCTCCAAACCATGTGAATGTGCCACAAAAGCAGATGACACTTTCTGATCAAGGAGACTATGGGGCCAAAGAGGAAAGTGATCGATGATGTAGAGTGTGCCTAAGGAGTGTCACATGGAGAGAAAACATTCTTTCAGGCTTTCATAGAGAGTACATTGGCCAAGCAATGGCCGTGACTCATCCACATGGCTGACACTGACAAAGGATCTACAATCTGAGGTACAGGGTCTCAGGATAAATCCTGAGGGGATTTCACTGACCTTATCAGATCCAAAAACTACAATTCTTGTTACATAAGTTTTGCTTCATCTTAGTCTTAACGATCCAGCAGAAAAGTATAAAAACAAAGTACAAGAAATAAAGCCATTTTGTTATGTTGAGCTGTAGGGGACTCAGGTCAACAACTTCTGACATTGCCAGTCAAGAAGAAGACAAAATACTATGATGGACTACTGAACTATTTTGGAATATTTTGCTGAGTTCACACACTTATATATTTAAATGATGGAACTTAACAAAAAAAGGGGATACAGATGAATGTCCATTTCGTATCTGTGTATTCAAAATGGTTAGGATAGATGTATAGCTATACTCTCTTAATTTAAGGAATAGAGGGATTTGTTGTAATAGTGTTTGTAAATAGGATATCATTTCTGCATCTTGTACAAGTAACCACTAGGAAGGCAGTATGCAATGTGTTAATTATTGGAACTGTCCTACCAATTTGATCTGAAACTCATTGCTATTTATTTCTCAATAAAATTATAAAAAAACCAAATTTCTTGTGCAAAAGGTTTATTTTTCTTGGAAATGTAGTGTTCTAAGTTTAATAAATTCAGAAATTTTAAATATTTAATATTTATTGCCTACCCATTTCTACTTTGAGAATTCTAATTATATGAATATAAATTTCTTGATTTTGGCACAGAGTGAACTATTATGTGACTGATCTGTAAACTCTTCTTCATTTTTATTTTGGACAATTTTTATTGTTATATTCATTTAAGTTTGTGAATAATTTATTTACAATGTGCAATCTGTTATTAATCTCATGCTATGTATTCATTTCAGAAATATTTCTCTAAAATTCACTCTGTCTACATCTTATCTTTCACATTTCAATATTTGTCTACAATTTTTAATATGCTATGTAATTATTGATTTTCAATAAAATTAATGAAAAAAAGAAAGCAGATAACACAGACTTAACCTTAGCAATGACATTAAGTATTAAAGAAAACCACTGAAGATGACAGTTTGCTCTCCTAGAAGTGACCATCTCCCACAGTCAATTTTCCGAGTATAAAGTTAAAACTTTCTGAGTGTTGCTCACAATGTTTGCTGTGTCATAGTTGCCAGGAGAGAAGAGCCTGATGCTTCTGAAGAGCTACATTTGGCTTTTCTTCCATTGCCACCCCAAATACCTTGCACTCAGCACAACTCCCTCAGGTCCCCCATAGCCACTCCAACAGACATAGGCTTGGGCTGCAACAGGCATCAGGCACAGACTTAGCCCAGAATACTCTTCCCCGCCACCTCTCTGAATGATTCTACCCTCCATGGCCCTTCTCAAATAGATCCATGAGGGGCCTCTCTCCTACCCATAAACAAAGTCTGGTTCTGCACACACAAAAGCTCCCGTTTTTTCCTATGTAAGCAACATCCCCTAATCCTTAACGGTTTGAACACACTGAAGCACAGGTCCTAGAAAGACTTTTGAATGGTATATTCTTGCCTATTCATTTGTGTCTTACATTATAGCATGCTGACCTGGAACACTAAAAGCTGGTAACACCAACTACTGGCACTGAAGACAGCCAGCAGCTGGAGTTTATGATGCCAAGGGTTGTTGGCACCAAAAGCTACCAGCAGCCAGAGCAGGCAACACCAAAGGCTGTTGGTGCCAAATGTTGCCAGCGACTGGGGCTTGCAACACTGAGGAAGGCTACCTGCAGGGAATGGTGGACAGCAACAGAGGATTGCTGGGAATCACCAACTCCAGTAGCAAGAAGAGTTCCTGAGGCCTGGTGACAGCTGTTTGCTCCAAGAAGCGAAGAGGGTCACAAACATTCAGGGCTGATAGTCACTGCTAGAAGCTCAGGGATTGCTGTGGTTAGTATCCAGTTGTCCCTCACAATGCTACCTGTGCTCACAGGTAGGGCTTTGGGGAGGTGATAGGACCTTGGGGGTGTGGCACTCATCTGTGGATAAATGTGACCTTGGGAGGAGGCGGTCACTGAGGCAGAGCCTGGAAGAGTGTACCTTCCTCCTGCCTTCCTTGATCGCCCTCTGTTTCCTGCCTGCCTGCCTGCCTGCCATAAGCTGCTTCTCCTGCAATGCCTCCCTGCCCTGCCACCTGCCTCGGAGCCAGCCAACTATGGGCTGAAAGCCCTACAAGCTCTTCCTCCTAAGAGTAGTTGTGTCAGGTATTACATCTCAGTGATTCTAACAGGCCAGTTAGCACCAAAAGCACTGTCTTCTAACAACTTATGATTTCTATATGAAATGAGCAAGAATTCTCAACCTATTGGTGAGATCTTAGAGGTCTTCCCCTTTAGCAGGGCCTTCCCCTTTAGAAGTCCCTGAAAATGAGGGAAGAGAGTGGTGACAGTTCTCATCAATGGAAAAGCAGCTCAGGAACTGGCTCACCTCTGACCTTCTTTTTACCTGTGGCTAAGAATTCATTCTAGTCAGTAATATGAGATCCCTGTTAAGTGCTAAAGAGATACAAGAACGCAGACCCTGTCATGCAAGGACTGTCACAGTCTAGGTCAGGAGCAATGCTTGGTAGTGTACAGCTAAAGATTGTGATGGAAGTGGAGACAAAGGGGCCCAGAGAAATAAAAGAGGGTCTTTGATGTCACGAGGAGCTGTCCTCTCTTCATCACCAGCAATGTAGGGAAAAGGTGGCTTAGGAAGATTAAGTAGCCCCAGGTGTCTAGAGGGGAAAATGGGAGTCTGAAAGCTGGAACTTGGAAAAGGCTTCTGCACTAGCAGGACTAGAGGTGGCTGGAAAAATGAAAAAGTGGAAGGACTCAGGGGTGGTGATAGGTTGACCTGAAGACACAAGTTCTGCCAGAACATTACGGTTCAATTAAAAATGGTTTCAGCACTTTACCCCTGACCATGGGAGAATCAGCAAAGCACATTCATTTGGTGACAGGAACCAAGTTCTGTTCGCAGTGTATGTGCTGCTTTTCCAGCAAGGTACCTACCAACCAGGGTCTGGTCTGTCGCTTGGGGAAACCGACTTTCCTCATCCAAGAGTGCAAGCAGGCCCAAGGGTTTCTGGAGGAACATGTCCAGCAGTGGCCGATTGTCCTCATACTCCACAGGGATGGCATTGATACCTTCATTCTGATATTCCATCTGGAGGGAAATGGATTGTCACTCACTCCAGCCTGAAGCTGACACCTCGGTACCCCCAGGATACTTTGGCCTAGACTTTCGGGGTCTGGCAACCTTCAATGCATGTGGAAAACAGGTTGTGCTTTATGTCTATAGTAAAGGAACCAGCTGCAGTTCAGACTGTTGAAGCTGGGTGTGTAGATGTGACTTCCAGGGGGCCTGCGATAGGCAGCTCATGAAAGCAGAAGCGGTCTCCTAAACACAGATCTGAAAACTTATAATTTAGAAATGCATTACAGGAAAGGGGAGAAGTGGAAACAATTTTTTATTTTGGTGGCAAATATACCTTCTACCAGGAAGGAAGTAGACATCTATCTTCCTGAGGGAAGCATTTAGGGAAGGAAAACTGCAGCTGGAAGGAACTTAGACAGAAGCAAGGTAGGATTTTGTGCAAGGTGATGGGAAAAGATTGAGCTCCAGATTTCTCCAGCTCCTGGGATAAAACCAGCACTGGCACAGTGCTCTTACTCACAGTCTTTGCTTTTATCTGGTTGCTGCAGATAGATGTATGTCTTTACTGTTGCATATAAGCAACTATCCCTGCACCCACGTTCTAACCAGGGCCTGGTTAGAATGTCAGTTGTTGCATCTCCTTCACACTGAAGTTTTGGGGTTTACATAAGGATTAGGGTGATGTAACCTCTTCTGCTGCAGGAGAAAGGCCTCTGGCCCTTGGGTCTACCAGCTTCTTACCCTCCTGGACTGACCCCTGGGCCCAAGTGGGCAAGGCCTCCTCCATTCCTAGAAATTCAAGAGCATGTCTTGCTCCCTCCTGGAGATGCCCCTCCAGTTCCTGGGAGGTCTGGTACAGAGGACCGGGGAGATAGGCATGACCAGTGCAGGAGCTAAGAACCCATGTCCTGAATTCAGCACCGTCCTGTGTCATTTTGCATACATCATTGCAGACATGCTGAGCTGAGGTAGAAGAGAATGAAGCATTTCGAGCAATATGCATGAGTGAGTGAGTCTCAAAGCAAGATTTAAAGAATTGGCATGTCACCGGCTCCACTCAAGTGAGGAAACACAATTCCTCAGAATCTAAGATGGCTTTTTTCAGAGTAAATTTAGATTTTTTGGTTTACTTTTTAAGTTTAAATTTATTTAGGTATACATGACCACAGTCATTGTAGGGAATTTGTGTTTGTATATATCTCATTTCCTCTTTTTTTCTCATTCCCATCCCCTCTTTTCAAACCCCTTTCCACAACCTGTTCACAAAGCTCAGTTCTCATTTTATCCTTCTTCTATTTTTTCCCTTCCTTCCTTTCCCCTCCCTTTCTCTAAAATGTAAATAAGAACATAAATGTGCAATAGATACTGTGAAATAGAAAGAAACGGTGTTTTATTTGCTTGTTTGTATTTGGTACAGGGTCCCACTACTCTAGCAATCCTCCTGTTTTCGGCCTCCCCAGCACTGGGATTACAGGCAGGCGCCACCGTGCCTGGTCTCAGTGGCCGGCTCAGCACACCCGGGGGTGAGGCCAGTGCCTGTGGTGCTAAGGTCCCTGTGCTTGTCTAAGCAGGTGCTTAGTCTGCTGAGCTATCATGCCAGCCCTTTGGTTATTTATTTTTGACATGATCATCTCACCAGTGGTTTTCCTATACAGCTTGTTTGTTTGTTTGCTTGTTTGTTTTTTGTAGGGGGCAAGGGTAACTGAAGATTAAATACAGGGCCTTTCATTGAGCTATATCCCCAATCATTTTTATTTTTTATTTTGATACAGGGGCCCTCTAACTCACTAAATTTCCTAGGCTGGGCTCCAACTTGTACTCCTCCTGCCTCAGCCTCCCAGGGCAGTGGGGTCACAGGCATGTGCCACCATAGCAGGCCCTACAAGTCTTTCACCTGTTAGTCTAACAGGGTTCTTACTTCCACTCACAGACAGCTTAGCAACACCCTTTCCCCATTAGCTTGAGTAACACAGATTTCACTCTTACCTGCTCTAGAGCAAACACATGCTGATTGAAATAGTACTGGATTTGCTCATTGGCAATGTTTATGCAGAGCTGCTCAAAGGAATTTCTTTGAAAATTCTCAAATCCAAAAATATCCAAGATCCCCACATTCATTCCTTGGTCTGCATTACTGTATGAGAGAGATGAACAAAATTGTTAGGGGAAGAATCGTCCATCCCACGATGATGAGAACAGATGTGCACGAAAGTCCATCAGCTCGTGTGTGAAAGCATGTCCTGCCACCTCCAAGGAGAGATAGTTTGTGTCCTCGGGCATAAAAAAGGATCCTTTAACAACCTCACTTTGGAGATCCTACCTAAATAGGTGATGGGGCTGCCACTTCTGCCTTCTCCCATCTACCTACCCGCAAAGCTTACCTGGGGCAGCACTCTTTCTTTGCACTGTGGTGTCACTTCCTCCCAGATGCTTGGGGAGAAAGTAGCAAAGAATGTAGGATACTACGCTTTGGAACTTGTCATGAAATATCTCATTTGATTCTAAAATCACCGTAAAGAGGACACTGTATCCTCATTCTACAGACGGAGACGTATGGCTCAGAGTGTGCAGCTGACAGAGCTGTAGAGCTTGGGGTGGACTGGGTTTGTCCAGCTGCCTGCTATGCCCACCTGCATGGCTTCATCAATCACTCGCCTCTCAGGCATTAAACACTTCAGCTGTCCTGGACCCCGTGAGTCTTTTCAAGGTGAAAGCCTGAGAGCTGTGCTACAGAAAACCCAAGGGAGGATCCAACGCTTCCTCTTGCAAACCCAAAGAGACACCAGGTTGAAGACAGCCCTCCTGAACCTCTGCTTCCCTGGGAACTTGCCATATGTTTCTGTCGGGCTGCAGGAGTGTGTTGATGCGGTTCACAATCCAGCTGAACAGCCTCCCATACAGAGCTTTGGACATGGCGTCCCGGACGTCCGCAGCCCTGTCCACAGTGTTGGCACGCACGATGGTCTCACCCCTGGTGACCACACAGTGGGACGTGAGGGCCTCCTGCAGCTCTTCAGGGCTGATGCAGAGGACAAAGGCAGCTGGAACAGAAAAGGATGACATTAGGGAGTGTGGCCATTCTTTCATTCTGTTGTTCGCCCAGTATGTATCCGACATCGAGTCCACGCCAGGTTGTCCTGCATACTTCAAATTGAGATAAACAAGCAAGGTGCTTGACCCCGAGATGCTGTTGAACTGATCTGAAGGATCTTCACAGGTATTTGATGAAAAGGTAGTGGAGAGATGGTAGAGCAATAGCTGCCGACAAGATTCTTCTCTGTCGTGAAGTACAGTTCATTAATATAGTAAAAGCCCTAAAAAGTGCAGCAGTTTGATTCCATTCTTGGTAGAGAATTAATGTGACTCAGCTTGGGCAAGACCTAGCCAGAGACTTGGGCTCATTCAGAGTGCTGTTCTTAGGTATCTACTCAGGAGGTGACCCAGGCAATGGGTATAACTGAATAATTTTTATTCAGCTTATTAATAGGAAGGAATACCTTCTACTCTGTCAACCTGGCTGTTTGTTGGGAGAGAAGATTCCTGGTTGTAAGAGACAAAATTTAACTGTCACCTCATGTAGAATAATTCACCTTTCAGCTCACTACAGAATGAGTAGCTACATAGATATTTTTTTAAAGTGCTGCAGTTTAGCACAGAAAGGCTTTTACTCTATTTAAATCACTTTGATTTGCATAACTAAGATTCTCATTGTTTGCATCACCATAGTAAGAATAAACAGATACCCACTTTCTCTCCAGCAGAGACTGAGTCAGTGAAATCAACCTTCTGTATTTTTTGTTTCAAAATCATACAAAGGGCCCTCAGCAGCTTCCAAGGTTGAGAACAAGTGCCCGAAGCTCCTGGCCATGGAATCTTTTCTGCAGAACACCCACCTGCTGCTTGTGGAAGCAACACTGATGAGCCTCAGAAACTTCTGAAGAAATATTAATGAAAACATTCAGAGCCAACAAACAGGACCAGGAAGAGCTGCAGTACACTCTATAGACTCGTTAAAAGCTACCCAAGTGAAAGAAATACACACGTGTGCTTTAGCAACACGATACGCACACAGTAGATATTTACCATTTTCCAAGGCTTCTGCATTCGGCACCTCACTCTTATCAGTTTGGTGTTGAGAGGAAATAGCTGCAAACTCAACGTTTCCAATGTTCAGAATCCCAGCCAGAATTCTGTACACTGACTGGACTTCCTGGAAAGGACACCAAGAACCACATTTGAAGGTCACTGCCAATGAAACTGACCAAGGACCAGAACCACGGCATAGACTGCTCATTATCCACCATGGCCATTTCTCCTTTTCTCTGGACACACACACAAATTCCCCAACCGCCTTTGCTCTTAAGGCTGCTACGTAACTAAATTTTAACAATGGATCAAGCAGAGGAAGGTGGTCTCCTGCAGCATGGGCCCTATGGGAGCTAGCATGCCTCTTCCTCGTTTTCACATCCATTACTGCTGGCCAGAGCTCCCAGAAGCCCAGCCTCAAGCATGCCATGGACAAGGGTGCTTTGCACCAGTGACGGATCATGGGAGCAGAGTCATTCTGCAGCCTGAGCCTCTGCCCAGGAATGATGATGTAAGAGGCAGTGTATCTTCTTTGTTCTTTATACTACTTTTTAGCCTCTTACCTTATCTAAAACCACCTCCCAAATTCAGGTATTTTTTTCCTAAGTAAAAGAAGAAGTATTTTCTCTCCTCTTCTCTCCTTCTTCCCCTCTGTCCCCCACTTTCCCTTCCTCTTCCTCCCTCCCTCAGTGACACTGGAGATTAAATCTAGGACCTTCACATTGAGCTCCTTCCTCAGTCTCTTTATTTTTTATTTTGAGATAGGACCTTGCCAAGTGGCTACACAGGACTTGAACTTGCTGTCCTTTTTCATCAACTTCACAGTGCTGGGATTACAGGCATGAGCTACTATGCCTGGCTCCTCCATCCCTTTGGGTATAGTTTTCATGCAATACTTGGGAGGGCATACACTGATGGACAGCTAGAACATCTCAAAGCTATAAGACAGAGTCTGTAGCTGAATGCAGTCAGGAAAGAGTTTGAGAGACCCCCCCTAGAAATTATCTGTGATACAATAAAGAAATACATATTTGGCTTTTGTCCCCGGTTCTTGATAACAAGAGTTCCTAAAAGCTTTGCAACTGTCTGGGTGCTAAGGGTCTTGTTACACTGGTAATGAGGTTCTTTCAAATACACCTGAGTTTATGCTGATAACGTGGCTCATCTAGAGACTCTAGAGAGATTAATAGGGGTGGGGGTGCTGGTAGAGGGCTAAAGGTCTCAGTGCCACTACCAAATTCTGCACAGGGGAGAGGGGAGTTACCCACCAATGGCCAATAATGAATCATCATGCATATGGAGTGGAGCTTCCATAGAAATCATCAGCCAATGGGCCCCATAGGTTTCCCATGTTGGTGACTACCTGGGGGCACAGGGAGGTGGCAGCCCAGAGGGATGGTGGGCTGCCCAGGACCCCGTATAGTATATGTTGCCCTATGTATTTTTTTCTTTTGGCTATTCCTTAGTTTTATCCTTTATGGTAAATCTGAAACTGTAATCAACATGCTTGCCTGAGTTCTATGGGCCATTGTACAAATTATCAAATCCAGTCCTAGTCATGTCTAATTTATAATGTGTGAGTAAGGAGTACAGGAGGTCTGAGCCTGGTACATAACATCGGAGGGGGTCAGTCTTGTGGGACTCAGGCCTTCCAGTGGATCCGACACTAATGCCAAGAAATGAACTGAGTTGTAGGACACTTAGCCAGTGCCTGAGAGCAAGTTGTTGGGGTGGGGATGGGAGTGTTTCCATATATTTGACGTGAGAATTGTGAATAAAAGCAATTCAGTTTATCCAAGTATTATTTTTATAATGAAAATTGAATATATAAGCAATATCAATGCTTTATTGACTTTTTTAGTGTACAGATTCTGAGGTGAGTGTGGTGGTACACAACTGTAATCCCACTCAGGAGGCTGAGGCAGGAAGATCCCATGTTCAAGGCTCCCCTGGGCAATTTAGGAAGACCCTGTCTCAAAAATAAACTGGAAAGGGCTGGGGATGTGGCTCAGTGGTAGAGTACTTGCTTAGCTCAGTTTGGGGGCAATGCCTTATCAGGAGTCTGATGACAGCACCTATTAATTTGCTGCTGTGTATAGTACTAAATCAAACAACCTGCAAAGTATTTTTGTGGAAATATATACATATATTTTTTTAAAATCTATAAGCATAAAATGCAGAAACCCCCAGACTAGCTATTTCATTGAGCCTTCTTTAAATAGTCTTAGGAAACACAGGTGGGAACAGTGACACCTACTGGCTACCTGGTAATGTTACAAAGACAAATGAGGATTTTAAGCGGGGCTTCTACCGTAGATAAATAACATTGTTCTTCCAGCTTCTAAATCAAACGCAAGATGTCATGTTTCTAACTTCAAGAATCACTGTTTAATCACACAACTTAAAATTGGCTAGGGAGAGCACCTACCAAATACGTTTTCTGAGACTCGCCTGGATTTAACATGACAGCACCTCATTACCTTGATCAATACAGTACGAGGCTCACCGAATGCATCACGCCACTCCCCACGCAGCCAGAGCCGAGAGCGTGAGCCGGAGGCTGCCTCGCATCGAGCCCTGCCATGAGCTGCATCTGTGTGTAGTTATCTCTGGAGGGCGTCTGCAACTTTCTGTGCTCTTGGGGGAAAATGTGCTTCCTCTGACTAAAACACAAGCAGCCCCTTCGCGTACTGCGGCGCAAGTCGCGGAACCTCCCACAGTAAGGTTCCCAGGCTGTGAGCAGGTGGGAGCCTCCAGGGAACAAAACAGTTGTCAGCGACCGTGCTCTTGAGACCAGCACTGCACTTGCAGCTTCTCCAGCAACGTCCCCTTCAATGTCACGCTCAGGCCACCAACGAACGAGGAACACTAAACCT
Organism: Octodon degus; assembly: GCF_000260255.1. NCBI lineage: Eukaryota > Metazoa > Chordata > Mammalia > Rodentia > Octodontidae > Octodon > Octodon degus. The sequence goes on from NW_004524641.1 coordinate 9,927,700, forward strand.
AGGACCTTAAAGAAAAACTTTTAAAGGCACGGGCAGCATGGGGCCTCTTCCTTGGTTTTGTGGGGGTGAAGCAGAGAGACAGCACCGGGCACTGCCTCATTAGGAGCTGCTGGCCTCTGCTCCCCTCTATTCCCTGACGTGATTCCTTTATCCCTATCATCATGAATGAAGCACTTCTTCCTTTTCTATAGAATCTTTCAATGTTACTATCCTTTTCATTTCCTATCAGTTTCCAACTTGCTATATCAAATGAAATAT
>NW_004524641.1:9928262-9937680 GCF_000260255.1 Octodon degus
TTAGGGCCAAGGTGCAAGTTCAGAAGGACCTGGGGCTGATGCACTGAAGCCCCTGCTGCCCTGGTTTGCAGGCCTCTCGGGTCATTCTCTCTCTTTAACTCCCAGGAGTTTCCCTCCCCTTCTTGTCTCACCATACCTTCTCTCTGTTCGGTAGGCCTCCAGGTTTATACCCATTCTGCTCTAAGCACCACATTAGGGCCAGCTGAAGGTGTCTCACTGTAAACCCTACTCTAGCATCTCACTACCCCCCCTCCGCAGAGGTTCAAAACATCTGGCATCTTTAAAGTCAATAGCATTGAGCACAGTGACACATATCTGCAATCCCAGCAACTTGGGAGGCTGAGGCAAGATGATTCAGCTTTGAGGCTAGCCTGGGCCATGGAACGGGACCCTACCTATCTCAAAAAGTAAACTAGAAAGGCCTGGGTATGTAGCTCAGTAGTAGACTTCAGTTCAATCTTTACTATATTAAAAAATGTCAGTGATATCCTATTGTATGTGAGGAAGGCTCTGAAAATCCTCAAGACTCTCTAGTTATATTTTAGCATATAAAGCTTTCACTTCTCTCCTTAATTAATAATCTCTTTTTTAAAAAAAAGAAATAATTTTTGCCCTGAACTCAAAGGTTTCCCCTTCATCTCTGCATCCATGAATCTGCAGTATATGTCCAATCTTGACCATTGTATAAATCATTTAACAAAACATTTTTCCCTTTCAATTTTCCCCCCTTTGGCAGAACCAGGGACTGAACTCAGGCCCTTGCACTTGCCAGGGAAGTGCTTATTCCACCGAGGCATCTCCCCGGCCCCTCTTACGTAGTATTAAATATGTCAATTATAATTAGATTTGATATACAAGTCCTATATCTACAAAACAAGCATAATATTCAACAAAAGCAGTATGGTTCAACTCCGCACATAGAAGTTGAAAAGTACTGATCTTCACAAGAGGGTTTTTGTATAATCCCTTAAACTCCTTGCAAGGAACAATCAGCACTACTGGAAGTTTCTGTCATTAAGAAAGTGTCTTTACAATAAACTCCGAGGTAAGTGTCACTTCAGACACTTTTGGCTGGTGTCCTGGAATTAAAATCATCCTCCTGAGTCCATATTAAAGTTTGCCGCTCATAATTTTGCTGGACAGGTTTGAGAAAAAACTTAAAAGGAACCCTGTGGGGAATTAAGTGGTCTTCAAAGAAAGGGCAGGAAGAGTAAATTTTGATTGAATTGACCAGCTCATTTAAGCTCTGTGTGAAATGTCTGTCAGAAAAGCTGAAGAGCAAGTTCCGTTACATCAGCCATTTGGCATCTGCTGCTTGACTTCAACCAAATCTTTCTGAATTTAATCACATTCCTGTGAGTTTATAAATTCAAAGTGGACGGACAGCCAGATAGCTCAGCACAGGGACCGAGGTTCGATCCCCTGTGTGCTGTGCCAGCCCTACTTCCGGGTGCACTGAGATGGGGACTGAGACTGGACGTGGTGGCGTAAGCCTGTAATCCCAGCACTTGGGAGGCTGAAAACAGGAGAATCACTACAAGTCCAGCCTGTGTAGTGAGACCCTGTAGGCCCTGCGCTAAATACATAAATAAATAAATAAATAAATAAGTACAAAGTGGACTGAGTTATTCCAGCAAAACAGGTTGTCTGCAGAGAAATGAGCACAAAACGTAGGGTCAGTAAGGCAAGATCCTCACTCTTCATTCCGTTTCTAAGGTTGCTAACCAGTGTACATTGGTTTCTTTCCAGCATGAATGAAGGTGGGAAACAGTGAAGATACACACACAGATATACCACATGCTCTGGCGAGTCATTAGACGGTCCAGATCGGGCACAAGTGAGGAATCTTCGTCAACTTTTTTCTTTCTTTCCTTTCATATTCATTCATTTATTTATGTTGTGCTTTTTTCCCCACAAGGGTTAGAGATAGCTTACTTCAAAGGCATAAACTTAACGTATTTGATGCCTTCTGTTTTTTATTTTAGTATCTTAAATGGATAGTATCTGCTTTATTAATACTAGTGTTATACATTTATGACTGCAATGGTGCCACTGTGTGCCGTCTTCCAGAGCTTGGTGCCATCTCTTCACAGGATTCTCTAACCATCCTTGTTTCCATCGAAAGCAAAATGCCAAAAGCCTTACAGCCTGACTTCACAGACTTCACGCACTACTACAGAAGCACGCCCTGGACACTCCTGCATGACCCAAGTAACTTTCAATGGCTCTACTGCCATTGCTATCACACTTTGACTCTTCTGGTGACACGGTTGATAAAGACCAGCTCTATAAGTTAATGACCATAAAGGTCTTTTAACAGAGCTAACACCTAATTAATTGCTCTCCTCTAAGGAGCCAAGGGAAATATATTTCTATTTTTATCTGACCTTTGGGATTTTCCACTGTCTATCAGTTTAAAATCTGTGGGAGGCCAATAGGGAAAAGTCATTGCTGGCTAGAAAAAAAGAAAGGTATTTTTATGACTAAAATCAACCACACTGAGGAGGAAAAAGCCAGCCAAACTCTGGGTTTCAGAAGAAATTCTTTATCTAGAGTGACTGTCCCAAGGTAACTGGAGTGTTTTTAATCTAATCCTTTAAGATTTAACATTCTTACCTACCTCCTAATCATTCACTCCCTTTGTTGGAAAAGCAAAAGAAACTATATGTTTTGAAAATTGATGGCATGAAGCCCAGAAACTATGACACAATGTACCACAGAATAATATGTGATCCTAGGGTTATAAATACTGTCATCCTAAGCATAGATTTAATAGTCCATGTGTATCTACTATGATGAAGGTAGTATAATATTTAGAGCCACAGTGTGCAATTGTGGCCATGAAGGAGGAAGTGACTGAACGAAAGTCGAAGTGTTCAATTAATTTGTCTTGATGCACAAAGAGCTACTTGCATAAATATATTTCTATGGCTTGGGCATAACCCACAGAGTACTGTACTCCTATACACAATTCAAGTTAGTGGCTGGAAGGAACTGAACTCAGAAAAGGGCAGTACTCTTCTGGTGTTTGTCATTTAGTCATAGTGAATTGCTAGTAATGCATCGGTTCCCGATCCCTACAATAGCTCTGCTACTTTATGTTCGTCTGAAAACCTTTCTAAACGTGTATTCTGCTTTCAGTTCAAACAAGCTTTCAGGCAATGGCAAAGTTTCTGGTTCTTGGACCACACGTTGAATAGCAAGATCTTACTACAGGACCAAGGAGACATTTGAAAAGTACGTATCCACCAGCCTCTGGATGGCTGAGGCAGGAAGAGAGCAAATTTGAGTTTCAATTAGCTTGTCTCAAAATAAAAAATAAAAAAAAAGGACTGGGGCTATGGCTCAGTGGGAAGGCCCTGTTCAATCCCCAGTACCACACACACCAGGATTACTGTACATACTCTACCCCGAGTTAGAATATCCACATCTTCCATCTCATTCATTTAAGCATATTAACATGTGAACATCGCTCTTGACAATCACCTACCTTCTCAGTGAACCCGATAATCCTGAAGCAATGCTGAATTGCTTCGAACTGTCTTCTGTAAGACTCCTTGGAAGTTATGTCCTGCATGACTCTCTCGGTGCCATCAGCTATGTACCTATCACCAAACACAATGACTGTTGACTTGGAAATAGCACCTCAAATGCCAGGACAGGGGCCAGGTGGGCTCCTCTTCTGTCACCCAATGCTGGCTGGCTGGCTGGCTGGCTGGCTGGCTGGATGGATGGATGGATGGATGGATGACAATAGCACAGCCATGGCTGAACAAAACAGTCAAGTTTTTGAGCATTCTAGAAAATGCAAATGCTAAGATGTGATTCTTGCCATCTCATCCTGCGTATTTAAGCTAAATAGATTATGAGCTTCCAGTTAGGAAAACAGCTCCATTTACTTGTGAATTTGCCAAGTGCTAAGTGAACATTCACTCAAAATTAACAAGCAAACCTCCTGATACTTACCTAGGAGGCTTTTCCTCAGGAAGTCTGAATTCAGAAAGTTTCTCTTGGTGATAAAGACCAGCATAAATATAGTAAAATATGTGAAAATTTTTCTCTCCCCTGAGGAAAAAAAAGATATTTGTTAATATCATCTTGTGGAATTCTTTACTCAGAAGTAATTTATATCATTTCCTTTCAGCACAAAATATTATTTCATAAAAAATGTACACTTTCAGACAGTTAAATATACTACAACCCAATTACAGAATAGTAATGGTGATAAGATTCACACAATAATTGTCACATTTCACATTGTTAAGCACACTTATCTTTACTGTGAACAGAAGGAGGTTTTAGAGACTGGAACAGGTAACAGCTCAGGTTACCCAGCACCTGTGCCACACGCCCCTGGTTTTAGTTCCTGCTGCATCAGAGACCTTGAGGAGACCAGCTAAGTCACCTACTACTACACTGCACCCTGGGCAGGAGGTGACTTGTACGCTGTAGAACAGGCTGGGGTACGGAAGTGGTCCATACCTGAGGTCTCCACTTGCCCACATGGGTGTGCTTTCAGGTACCCAAGTGACATCCCTCAGCCCCACCTTGCTGGCTGACTGGTCCCGCTTCTATCTCTTAGCCACTCTGGCCAATATCCTTCAGGTTGGGGGCTTTCAGATAAGTGCCAGGTCTGCGTAGTCATGTTAGCTTTTGATGCTTAAGTGGTAACTTTTTTTACTTTCTGTCTATATCACTTAACATCCCGTAACATCATATGCTAGCCCTTAAATGTACACAATAAGATTTATTTTTTAAAAAAATAGAAATTAAGATCCATAAGAGATAAAATTATAATTGAGTAAACAAATGTGTGAGGACTGGCAGGGAATTGGAAGCCCCTCTTGCTGATCTTTTCACTCCTTTGTGCAATGCTCCGCCAATCTCCATCGTACGCGGACACTGTAAATGCATGGTAGGGGAATATGCTCGGGCTTGGTCTTTATTTTTGTCCGGTAGTACTAGAATGCAAGTCAAGGCCTTGAGCTTGCTGGCCAAATGCTTGACCACTGAGCTACACACCGGCACTTGGGCTCCTAAGCCAATCTGGGCCTGTGGAGCCCGTGTGCCCAGGAGCCCTAGACTTGTCTACCTCTCTCTCCCCCTCTCTTCTACCACCTTAACCAGGCTTGCTCTCTCTCTCTCTCTCTCTCTCTCTCTCTCTCTCTCTTTCTCTCTTCCTCCTTCCCTTCCTCTCCCTCCCTCCCTCTCCCTCTCCCTCACCCTCTCTCCTTTCCTATCTCTTTCTCTCCCTCTTTCCCTCTCTTTCTCAGATTCAGTGGACAGCCTCTTGGTGATATCAGTACAGTGTTCTCTCCGCTGGTCCATGAAGCATCACCAAATGTATTCGGGGACTGGCGACTCCCATATCCCACAGCTTCCTGCATCCTTGGAAAAAGGTTTGAAATCTTCAACCTGGCTCCAAAGCTCTGTGTGATCTGGTCTTAGTGTCATCTGTACCACTTTCTCACTCCCTACTCCTGTCCCACCTTGTTGGCTGATTTGTCATGATCCTCAGGTCTCAGATTAAACATCTACCCACAAAAGCCCTCTTTGCTCCTGCTCTAAGTTGTGGCTCTTTCCTTCTCTTTTGCCTTCCTACCCCCTTACATTGCTTCCTGACACTGAACACATTTTCCCTGTGTTACATTTATTCCTTTAAGAAGGCCAACCTCCCGTCTCTCCTCAGCCACCACACTTCAAGCTCTGAATTCAAGCGCCTTGTTCCCAAGGCAGCCCCAGCACATGGCAGGTGCTGAATAATGCATGACTATGTGTGTGTGGAGCCACGCCCCCGAGGAGCTCTGACGTCCTGCAAGGACAGTATAATGGCACGAGTGGCTCACGCTGACAGAGTGCTCCACACCAGGCATTCTTTTAAGTGGTTTTACATAAATGAACTCACGGATCCTTACGACACACCATGAAGTCAGCACCAGCTGCATCTCCATTTCACACCCGAGGCACAGAAGGGATCTGTGTCATACCCAGTGTCACCCAGTGCCAGGGCCAGTATTTGAGCCCACTGCCAAGCCCACACTATCAATTTTCATTACCTATCAATATACTGCTCTTCTTAAAACAGGATAATTATTTTTCTCTCTTCATCTAGGAAAAATTAACACATTGAATACTCTCAGTGGTTTTTGTAGATGAGTTAAATTTAAGAGATTTGATGATTTTTTTTGAAAGTATCTGCAAGAATGTTGAAATCTACCAGATCCACCAAGTGAGAGGCAACAAGCATATCGAGTCCAAAACCACTCCTGCATCCAGCACTTTGTACTCTGCTCTGTAACAACTTTTAGATAAAAACTCCCACTAACCCTTTTAAAATAATTCCTTGTTCGTAGGGAACCTGGAGATTGGTGGGGTGGGGTGGGGGGATGCTAAAGAACAGGGATGCAAATGGAATATGGAAACTGCTAAAGCCTTCAAGCTTATAATTCAGGGACAAAGCAGTAGACTTACGCCGCCTGTTTTATGACTCTGGATTTTTCAAGGAGATATTCAGAGATTCTTGCCCCCATCACAGCTCCGGTTGGCGTAAACATCATTTCCAGATATTTTCCAAAGCGGCTCGAGTTGTCGTTGATCGCCGTAGATGCATTCCCAAAGGCCTCTACCAGGGAGTTGACTTGGAGAATTTTCTCTCGCAAGGTCTGATTGTTGGCCTGTGCCACAGAGAAGAGTACAGAGGTGAGCATGAAAGGGACCCCAGCAAAAACACCGAGCACTCCCCCCTTGCCCCTGGCAATTCACAGAGCCTTTTCCCTCTCTATTTAGAGAAATTAGCATCTACTATCCGCATCATTGTCTCAAATGTGCCTGATATGTATGAGTCATACAGGTAGAGTAGGGCAGCAGTTTTTAAATCTTGCTGCACTTCATTTGAAATCCTTCACAGATAAAATGCTAAGAAGTTTGGAACCACTTTTTTGTTTGGTACTAGGAATCAAACTCGGGACCTTGCGCTTGCCAGGCAGGCACTGTGCCACTGGGCTACATATACCATCATAACAGGGCTGGGGAGATGGCTCAGTGGAATAAGCGCTTCCCTGGCAAGTGCAAGGGCCTGAGTTCAATCCCTGGTTCCGGAAAAAAAAAAAAAAAAAACACCTAAAAAAAAAAATAAAAAGATACCTCATAACTTTCTCAGTCATCCTCATCTATTAAAACTATTCCATCTATTTCCCTGATCACACAGTACACTAAGTCTGAGTAGAAGTAACTATTAGACCGATTTTGCACTCATTTCTTCAGTGTCTGTTTTGCTAAAATGAAAATGTTCATTTCCTTTGCCTTATACTCAGAGATTTATTTGCATCTGCCAACCCACCCCCCTACTTACCATAGCAGCTCTGCCCGATCTTGCTCATAGTGTGTAACCACATTTACTACTTAATGGCTAAATGTTTCTATTACACTGAAAACACAAAAAATTAATTGGCAATAATCTAGTAAATTCATGCTAGAATTATTTCCCTCACTGCATGAAATAAGGATGGCCTGCTGAAATCTTAAGAGATCTAGCTCTCAGGAGGCAAACATAAGAAAGATAAAATGTTTTTATGTAACCCCTTCTAAAAAAAATAGTAATTCCATCATTTATAAAATATGCAGTTGCTCTGCAGGAACTTGTAGGCAAATACGCAACACAGGTAGGTCAGTACCTTTCCCAAGAAAGTCAGATGCTGAACAATCAGGTGGGCGCTTTCTGTCTTCCCCGAGCCACTTTCTCCGCTGATGACAATGCACTAACACAGGAAATGGAACAGAGGGTCAGTGGCAGCATCCTGGGCACTGAAACCATTGGATGTTCAGCTACGGTGTTCATAGAACAGCTCTCCTGGACACCTTAATCTTTTACTGCATAAGAAATCTATCCTAGGACCCTTTCCATTTTGGTACACAGAGAACTTACTGCTCCAGTGTGCAGTTGTACTATAATCTATTTGCTGGTGGATACTTGAATTTTTTCCTTTGTCACACAATATTGCAATGAATAATGCCATACATCGGTGGATATTGTTATATGCAGATATACTATGTATACAGATATATAGACACATTATATTTATATGCAGGCTCATTGCACAATAAATTCTAAGAAGTGGGGATGTTAGAGCAAAAGGTAAAGACATTTGTACATTTGGTAAATATTACCAAACTGCTTGGTTAAAGACTCTACTGGTATGTATTCTCTCAGTTAGTGTGAAAAGTGAATTGAATTATAGGAGACCAGTTGTCATCAGAGACTTGGGAGAACTGGTTAGTGTCAGAAAACACACAATATTTGGTGTCCAGGAAAAGGACAACACAATGAGGCAACTTCTTAACTTGAAAACCCCATTTCTGGGGCGGGGGATATAACTCAGTGGCACAGTGCTTGCCTGATAAGCACACGGTCCTGAGTTCAATTCCTAGTACCAAAAAAACTAAAACGAAACAACAACAACAAAAAAACTCCTACATTTTCTCTCTCCATTGATTTCCTTTCTGTGAAGCCTATTAATGTTTGACAAGTCCTTGAGCTGGGTAAGAACCTGGAGAAGCCAAATTTCTAACCTGCAGTGAATCCAGGTGCTCTATTTTGCAACTTGCATTGTTACAGTTTTATTTATGCCTCTATAAACCCAAAAGTTTGGATTTCTCAGGTCTCAGGAAATATACACATGCTGATTCTCTCATAAAGTCTACTCACCAAATTAATTACCTGAGTTGCCAATAGAATAAAGAAGCAAAGAAAATAAATCTATTGATATCAAAGGTAGGGTGCTACCACTGTGAACTGGAAATCTAGAACATAAAAATGTATAAGTAAAATTTGTGTTTCACTAACATTGAGTTTTGGGTTTAATCAGTCTTAATCTAACCCATCATTTCTCAGCAGATAAATGGTATGGTACAAGATCATTACCAACACAAGTATAAAATTTCTTTTTATGTTCCTTTTTGAAACAGGATTTCACTATATAGTTTAGACTGGACTTAAACTCACTTTGTAGCTCAGGCTGGCCTCAGACTCACAGCAATCCTCCTGTCTCACCCTCCCAAGTGCTGGGATTATAGGTATATGCCCCCATACCTGGCTAAAATTTCAAATATAAAGACCAAGGTCATGAAAATATGGAGGCATTAATGGAAAGGAACTTCATTTGTACCATTCTGTACCCAGCTTTTATTATGCTTGCCATGCCATCAGGGAGTGTCTGTCCTAGTTCTCATTGTGTTCATATTAGAAATATTGGGCCTGTGAGATAACTCAGCAGACTAAGTGCCTACTTATTCAGGCATAGGGACTGGGGTTTGATCCCCAGCACCACATGCTGTGCTGGACCGGCCCCTGGGCATGCAGAGCGCTGGGGAGGCTGACAACAGGAGGATCACTACAAGTGAGACCCTGTGGATATATATA
>NW_004524641.1:9937788-9946944 GCF_000260255.1 Octodon degus
CTCTTAATGTTTCTTGAAAAGTAGTTTCTTCTACTCCTCTACTCCTGCTACTATGGCTTTATCAATGTTCTGGGTGCTCAGAGCTGCAATTTCATTTGTCATTTCCTTGGGCAATTGAGACAGAAAGGTTTCAGGAAGCCTTAGAAGTTGAAGAGGAAGATAAAAAATGCCTTACAGTGACTTGGAGAGAAAAGAAGGTGAGGCCCTACCTGGTCTTTGCTGAAAGTAACCAAGCACTGGTAAGCAGCATCTGCCGAGGCAAATATGTGAGGGGGATTGGAGGCACGCCTCACCCCATGGTACAGCCTGGAAAACTGAAGGGAAAAATAACTTACTGAAAGGAAGATTCTAATTCTCCACTAGACCATCTATAGCTTTCACTACACATACCCCAGGAAATCAAGACTTTGTCACTTGTTAGGGGACTGTGGCCTCCTAAATGGCTCTGTCTGGAATCTGCTTGCCAGAGTTCAAAATGCAGCTCTGCATTTACTGACTTCATGAGCTGGCGCAAAGGTGTGAACGTCTCTATGTTAAGTGTCCTTGCCTGCCAAATCGGCTCAGAGTGGCCCCCGCCTCCAAGTTGTGAGAAGTGGCATGATCCAGTACCCAGCGTGCAGTGAGGGCGCAACAATTTCAGCTATTATGAGTGTACCTTGCTCTCTAAAGTCACTCCCCAAAGGTAAAAACTCCATTCGTTTTACATTATTATCTGTAGCTTCGAGTATACACCCTTAGAGGGATGTGGGCTTATTAACACATCTTTATTTGCCCCTGTGATTCTTTTTCCAGTGCAGGAGATGGAATCTCAGGCTGAGAGGATGCTAGGCAAGCTCTCTATTGCTGAGTTGTACCCCAAGCCCAGCTCAGCCCAGCCCTTACAATTTTTGAATTTTTCACGAAGGAACAATATGCTCTTAAGGTCTCCCTTACCTGTGGGGAATATATGCTGAGATTCTGGAAGGGGTTTAAGGCTATTAGGATGTCCCCAACATAGGTGTAAATCAGCAAGTCTGCATAGCGCTTCTGCAGCTGATGAAGAATTGTATCCTAAGGAGAGGACAAATGGTACGGAGAATAAACACTGTATTCAATCAAGGTGGAGTTTCTAAAAACATCAAATTTAGGGCTGGCCAAATATCTCAGTGGATTAAAGCAGCTGCAAACAGGCACAAGGGCCAGGGGGTTCGATCCCCAGGCCTGCCATGCCGTCCCCGTCCCCGGGACGCGATGAGATGGCAATTGAGACTGGGCGTGGTGGCGGGCTCCTGTAATCCCAGCTCTTGGGAGGCTGTAAACAGGAAGATCACTATGAGTCCAATATAGTAGTGAGACCCTGAACATCCTGTAGAACCTTCCCTAAAATACAATAAATAAATTAAAAACATCAAATTTATTTTTACAATATTTTTCTCTAAAAACTAAAATATACATTTAAATCATACAGTGATTGTAATGTTCTGCAATGTTTCATATATTATTTGTGTTGAATGAATTAAGAATGGAAATATGCTGGAATAATTAGGACTTGGTTTGGGACACAGAGATAGATATCCAACAAAGATTTTATTTGTCCCTGGGGGACAAAGTTCCCTTTAGAATTTGATTCAATAGGCCACTCCTAACTTAGAGCACAGAAACATAGCAATTTTGGTTCTCAGAATGTTGCATGTAAAATCTATGTGGCAGGAATCTGGAAAGCAGCGCTTTCCTGTTACAGGATGGTGACGGCAGTGCCGAAGCTAGTTACAGGTCCCCAGAGTTGGACTCAGTAAAAGCAGGTCCAGGGTAATTAAAGACTCCATTAACCATGCATGGAAAAAAGGGATGATTATCATTTGTAGATTTAGAATGCAAGTGCATAACTTCATTACTTTGCTAAGTATAACTTTTCTTTAAGAAGAATAATTATCTTAATAGTTAACTACAAAGTTTTATTAAGGAGAAATTAATTTCAGTGGATAGAATTCATCATAGAGGCCCATGATAAGAAAGCACTCTTAGAAAGATCCAAATTCTTTCTCTCCACCCCAGGGACTATAAACGAACACAACACAGGATCATAGTGTCAGTAACCGAGTGTACCCAGTATTTGGTGGCTATATAATTAGATCTTCAAATGACCTCACAAGAACATGGCCTGCAACAGAAAGGTCAGACCATTCATGTGAAACAAAAGCCATCAATGAGCATTGTCTACTAAACAGTCCGCACCTCATTTAGGACCTCTAGATTGACCAAATCATCCTCAAGGCAGTATTTTTCAGCATTTTCCACACGATAGGGTCTTCCGGTATGCATCCTTTCATGCCTAGAAATATATCAAGACAGTGTTAACAGTCAGATAGCAAATGATGTGTGATGACTCTTTCACAGTGTTATCACATGTTGTATTCAGAGACAGTAACAGCAAGTCCAGGTCAGATGCCCAAGGCAACAGGGAAGCCAACGCCATAGCTCAAGGCTTTGTTCTGCTATAGTGAAGAGTATTACCAAATAGGCCCACCTATCACATATATTTGCTTTTCTTCAATTCCAACCATAGCCTTCCCAGGAACAATGTTTTATCTGCTTAGTGTGATACAAGATCACTGTTTCCCTGCGTGCAATATTTCATGTAAAAGAGACCAAACCATCAAAATTCTGAGTGCTTAGTAGACAGGAATTTCATGGATGCCATTCTGCACCCTGTTTTGATCATAGTCATAGAATTTTTGCTAGAAGTAGATGTGAAAGCACCTAATCTGCCAACACCATTCCCAACTTTTTGAGATATTTTTAAAACTACAGAAAACTTCTGAGAGTAATAAATACCAAGGAATTGGTCATTGTTTCTATTTTACTTTATTAGTTATTTGAATTCCTTTCGTAAAAAACATTTTTAAAAAAGTGCTAGCCAAATAGCTCAGTGGATTAAAGAGCCTGCAAGTAGGTATAGGGGCCAGGGGTTCAATCCCTGGGCCTGCCATGCAGGCCATGGCCCTGCCCCCAGGGAATGCTGAAATGGCAATTGAGACTGGGCATGGTGGTATGTGCCTATAATCCCAGCTCTTGGGAGGCTGTAAAGAGGCAGATCACTATGAGTCTAATCTAGTAGTGAAAACTTGAATGCCCTGTAGACCCTTCCATAAAATAAATAAATAAATAAATAAGATTTGAATTCCTTTTGTGACCTCTGTCCCATCCCAGTCCTCTCATGAGGTGGCCACTATTTGGTACATGTCCTTCTAGTCTATTTCTTAATGTTGGTCAAATATGTGGATGTGCACATGAATAAGATACAGGTTCTGTAGGCTTAATTATAAAAATTATATCATGCTCCAAGTTTTATTCTGCAAAATTACTTTTTTCACTCAGCATTATGATTTTTCAAGCTGTTATTGTTTGTCTCTAGGTGTCCCCCCCCCAAAGCCCCATGCAGTCATGTGGCAGAGACTTCTAGAGTTTGCAATTAACTCATGATCCACTGGGATTATGGACGATCCAAGACTGGGATTATGGGTTTTAGTACTGCTGGGATTATAGGTGTGATTACTTTCCCTAGCCTCAGGTGGATAGCCTGAATACAACCTAAGAGAGACAGAGGACAGACTTGCTCTCTGTCACCATTGTTGCTGCTGCTCCTCCCTTGGCTCCTTTTGCTCTTTGCCACCACCATGATCTGATGCTCTCTGCCCTGTGCCACTCTACCTCAGAGCCAGCCAAGTGTGACCTGAAACCTCCAGTAACCATGAGCTGAATAAACCTTTCCTTCCTTCATTTTGGGTGTTGGGTATTTGTCCCAGCAACAAGAGAAGAGTAACAGAGACACAAGCTATCAGTCACCTTAACATAAACAATCTCTCATCATATAAATACATGCTAACCTCTTTGCCCATTCTTATGTTGGTCAACATTTAAGCTGATTCTTTATATTTTTATTGCTACTAGAAATAATATAGCATTTAACATCTTTTTGCACATCTTTTTGTGTATAAATGTAAGATTTTTCTCGGGGGAGGGGATATTGTTTACCAGACATCTTAAAAACTTGGTTGGTAATAACAATCTACTTCCTATAGTACACCAAAAAATAGCTCTTTGAGACATAACAGTAATTCAAAGTCAAAGTAGGCATTCCTTTAATACCCTTAATAGCCTTGTCACTACTCAGGGTGATGTTGGAGAAAAGCACTGGCCTAGAAGTTAAGAGCTCTGGGTTCTAGTCTCAGACTCGTGAGTAATATGGAATGGGACACTGAGCAAATCTACCATCAGCCAGTATCTTAATTTTCTAACCTACAAATGACTCACTCATGACTGGTCTACCTGTCTCATAGGTGACTGATAGCATATATATTCACAGATCTAAAAATGCAAAAGGAGCCATAAGTGGTGGCTCATGCCTGTAACCCCAGCAGTCAGAAGGCTAAAGCAGAAGGATCATCATGAGTTCAAGGCCATCCTAAACTGCACAGTGAGACCCTCTCTCAAAAAACAAAAACACAAAACTGCTAGGAAAATGCACCAAATCCTACATTTACATCCTTGTCATAATCTGGAGTTAACACATTATTCAGGGTAGCATTAATTAAAAAAACAAAACTACATGTACGATATCCTCTCATTTGCCAGGAGAGAAGTTTCACAGCTGGGTTCTTCCCTTTCACCTTGTATGCCCACCTAAACACAGCTCAACAGAATGTCACCCACTGACATGGTTCTATCTAACTAGGCCCAGAAGTGGAGTTCTGCCTCCGCTTTTTCCTGTGAGTCCAATGTAGAAGTTAAGGAATCTTGATGTACACCTATACCCTTGCTACAAGTTCACAGAAGTAGGTAGAAAGGAAGATGCAAATTCATCAGGTCTACATATTGAGTCTTGAGCTTATAACACACTGGAAAGAGGAAAATAAAACATTCACTTTTTTCTTGTCTGTTTCAAGCCTATTAAATTAATCTTCCTTCCATCTCTATCCTTGATGAATTTGAAGAGGAGAGATTACAAATGTGCTATTAGTCATTTCCAGTAGTAGGACCAGTTCTGCTGCTATTCATATAAAGGGTCCATATAGAATGCAGCTTAATTTTTATTTAATAAAATAAAATTTAAAATCCTACTATTTTTATATTTTAAAAACTTTTTTGCTATTGTTTGGGAGGGCATTGTTTTGTTTGCTTGTTTGGTTTCTTTTTTTTTTTTTTTTTTGCAGAACCGGGGATTGAATTCATGCCCTTGCACTTGCCAGGGAAGCACTTATTCCACTAAGCCATCTCCCCAGCCCCCTGGTTAGTTTCTTTTTGAGACTATATAGTTCAGGCTGGCCTTGAACTCACTATGTAACCCCGGCTGGCCCTGACTGAGAATAATTCTTTGGCTTCAGCCTATTGAATGCTGGGATTGCAGGCATGTACCACCATGCTTCATAAAACCTAAGCACTTTAAATCATCAAACAGAACAATTTATTCATCAGTGTTTTTGTATATTGGTGATGACAAAGAGAAATCAAATTTGTATGAAATACACATTTTTCACTGTAATTCAGAGCAGCTCCCTAACTCTAGCTAAACATTTCACTAGATAAAAGAGCAGAAAGGTGCATATTTCTGGTTAAAACCCCTTTATAAACCTAAACTCTTTTTGTTTTCTGCTTGAAGTTAATTGTCCAGCAAAATTACATACACAGTGTTTTAATGCTTTTTAATAAAATGAATTTTCATCATACCAAGTTCAGCTAGTTTCTCTCCTTCCTAAATTTATGTCTTATAATTATGTGAACTAAGTTAAGTTGGCATTTATTCCACATATCATTGGACAAAGAGAGTCCAGAATTACAACCTTGTCAGCAGATCTGGCTCCTGTTGAGGTAGGACGAACAAGCCGCGTTCTTCCTCTGTCTCGCCACCAGGTGCAGCTAAACACCTTGGGCAGACAGCAGCTGTCTCAGGACTCAGAGTAGAGTAGTGATGCGCAAAGCAGGGGAAGGAAGCAAGAATTCCAAGTGCCCCTGGATCCACGGCGCACTTCCCAGACACTCCTGACTGCGAACCAAATGTTATCCGAATCACGTTCCGAAATGTCAAGCTTCGCATTGGACAATATTCCTAGAGCCAGTTAAGAGGGAGGCGCTGTAGGGGAGACCTCCACTGCAACCTCACATGTAAACGCACTGTCAGTGTAAGCACACGTAACACCCAACCCCAGGTTGGGAATCAGTGTCTCCCGAGCCGGTAGCAGCTGGTCCAGCTGCTCCAGCAGTCTAGCTTCCTATAGCGCCAAGAAAGCGCCAAGAATCCTGCAGATGCTGTCTTCAGGTCTGAGTTTGATTCTCACAAACGTTTTCCCCAGTAATATTTGATAAACAAACCAATGAACCTAAGCTTTTAAAAGATTTTGCCTGCTGTTATTAACAGCGTGTGGCCTCCTCCTCTGCTTGTGGTCAATTAAATTATTTATTATTTACTCCAAAGATTAAAGTTGATTACCTAGAAGCTGATGGAGATACAAGACTTTTCCACCCTGATGAAGATCACTCCACTTTCCAAACCAGAAAACATATATATGCCTGCCCAGCTAAGGGGCTCTGGAACTGCTGCCTGATTTACCTTCTTTTGACCATGGGATTTGGAAAGCTGATTAAAGAAAAACATTATTGATTTGAATTTCTGACTCTTTATTTTTTATTTTTTGGTACCAGAGATCAAAATCAGGATCCTGTGTTTGCCAGGCAAGCACTTAATTTAAGCCCCTGAGCTACCTCTCTGGCCATTTTAACTCTTTTTAAAACATTATCTTAGATGTTGTAAAAATGGTTATGCTGGGCTTTTTTTCTCTATAGCTGAAATTAGTGAAAATAAATTTGGTTTACATTTTTTCAGTCTCCTTGCATTAAATGATCATCATTACTGGCAATAACACCAACCTTCAATTTTCCTCAATTTTACATGCTCCACCAAATGCCTTACTTGAGAACACATCTACTACTGATTTTTGCTGAAAAATGCCTTATTTCCAGTGAAAATTACTAAAAAATGTTTGGGTTGAGTATTCTAAAGTATAGAGAAAGGGAAGGGAGGTAGGAAGAGAGACTGGTTCTGTTACATCAAAAATATATGATGGGGAAAAAAATATATGGTGGGGATGGGTAGATGGCTCAGTAGAATAAGTATTTCCCAGCCAAGTGCAAGGGCCTGAGTCCAATCCCTGGTTCTGAAAAAAAAAAAAAAAAGAGTATATGGTACAGTGGGTTGGGGAGATAGCTCAGTGGAATAAGTGCTTGTCTGGCAAGCACAGGGACCTGAGTGCAATCCCCACTACCACAAAAAAAAAAAGAGTATATGGTCCAATGTTATAATTTTTTAAAAATTTATTTGAAAGAAAAAGCAAAAGCAAATAATAAGAACAAAGACAAAAACAAAGCAACGTGAAACAATAAAAATGGTACAGAATTTCAAAACAAGAATAGAGAATTAAAAATAGTTGTTATATTACATATTGTTATCATCAAATTTGTTGCTCGGATTACCAGCTATAGGCATGCAAGACTGATCGAATAATTGAACATTAACTCTTCCTTTCAATAAACTTCGTCTTTTTTCTCATCCTTTTTTATTATTTCTAAAATTTATTTTAAAGAGAGCATAAAAATGATAGATAAGACATTAGAAATGATACGCATTTTAAAAACCAAAAGCGAGATGAAAGGTATTCAACAGTGGTTGATATATTGCACACTGCTGTCTTCAGTGTAGTTGCTTAGATTACAGCTATTCACCTATAAAATCGGTGAAGGTAAAATTTTTATTCTACTGAGCCATCTCCCCGGCCCATAAAATTTTTAAATATTAACAGCTACCTTCAAAAAACTGAAAGAAATTAGTAGTACAATCATCTTATCAATTCTATGTATATACTTAAATAATTTTCCCCTTCCTTTTTTCCAATCCTTTCTCCATTCCCTCATCTCAATTGTTTATGTCTTATGTTCAGTTTCTTTTGATTGTACTATATCTATTGTACCATTCAGATTTTATTTATTCCTTCAGGTTCTTACACTAGAGAGACAATATGATGTTTACACTTGTGGGTCTGATTTATTCCACTTATGAGTATCTAGTTGCATCCATTTACCCACAAAAGCCTGAAATTTACCTTTCTTTATAGCCAAGTAATACTCCATTGTACAAAAATACCACATCTTTTTGTCCATCCCTCAGGCGATGGGCATTTGGGTTGTTTCCATGATTTAGCTCTTACAAATCGTGCTGCTATAAACATCAGGGCACATATATCATTGTGGAATGATGTTATCCATTCTTTTGGAAAAATATCCAGAAGGGGAATAGCTGGGTCAGATGGGACCTCTAATACTAGCTCTTTAAGGAATCTCCACACTAACTTCCATAGTGGTTGTACCAGTCTACACTTCCACCAACAGTGGAGAAGCCTTCCTTTTTTTTTTTTTTTTTTAATTTTTATTTATTTGTGGGGGGAGGCCAGCTCAGCCCACCAGGGGGTGGGGCTGGCTGGCATGTGGTGCTGGGGGATTGAACCGTGGTCCCTGTGCTTTTTTGCTAAGCTTGTTCTAAGTAGGTGCTTTAGACCATTGAGCCATCTCACCAGCCCCGAAGCCTTCCTTTTTCCCCACAGCCTTTCCAGCATTTGTCATTACTTGACTTCTTTATGATAGCCATTCTTTCTGGAGTGAGATGGAATCTGTGTTGTTTTACTTTGCATTTCTTGAATGACCAGTGCTGTGGAACATTTTTTCATGTATTTATTTGCCATTTGTATTTGCTCCTTTGAGAAATATGTATTCATCTCAGATTCCCATTTTTGGATTACCCCTACAGCTTCAAGATTTCCACCTATTTTCTCTTCTAATACATTTAGTATTTCTGCTTTAATGTTTAGAACTTTAATCATTTTTACTTCAGTGCATGATGATAAACCTGTACCTAGTTTTAGTTTTGGAATATGGAAAGCCAGGTTGTTGGGGGGGGTTTTGTTTGTTTTTTTAGTTTTTGTTTTTGTTTTTTTTCCCTGTATTTTAGAGAAGGGTCTACAGGGTGTTCAGGGTCTCACTACTACATCGGACTCATAGTGATCTTCCTGTTTACAGCCTCCCAAGACCTGGGATTACAGGCATGTGCCACCACACCCAGACTTAGTTGTC
>NW_004524641.1:9947291-9972277 GCF_000260255.1 Octodon degus
ATTTCTTTAGATTTGTGAGGTATGCTTATGATGTTTTGATAGGTATTGCATTGAATCTCTATCAGAATTTGCAGAGTATGGCTATTTTCACTGTTTGTGCTTCATATCCAAAAGCAAGCAGTATCTTTCCATTTTCTGAAATCTTCTTCAATCTCTTTTTCAGAATACTGTAATTTTCATGTATAGATCTTTTGCTTCCTTTGTTAGATAATTCCTAGCTATTTTATTTTTTTGGATGCTATTGTGAAGGGTGTTGTTTCTCTAGTTTCTCAGTGGGCATTATAATTGTAATGGCTCAAAGATCTCTTCAAATTCCAAGAAAGACTATAGTGCATTTTTCTAGATTTCCAATTGTGCTCATGAGGCTCTAAATATGTTGGCTGCCAAGCTTTGCTTCTCAGACAAGTGGAGTTTTGGAAGAACAGAGGCTCCAAGGGGAAGACTTGCTTCAGACTGGTACCAGGAGTCTGAGTGTGGCATGGGAGTGGGAGTGGGGTGCAGACTAAGGGCAGCCATAGGCTTTAGGAACCTTCTGTGTGGCAAGCATCTTTGGCACTTTGTAAAGTAGTTGTGCAGGAATCATTAATTTACATGGGAACCCAGGAGTCATCTGTATGTAGTATGAGTACGTGCCTCTCTGTGTTTGTGTATGTGTGTGTGTGTGTGTGTGTGTCTGTCTGTCTGTCTGTCTGTTTTCACAGGCAGAATAAGGAAGAAGGGAGCAAGGCCAGTTGGGGAAAGCATGGCAGGTAACCAGTAAGAAATCTGCTTTTAAAGGTCACTGCTGCAGGTTGAGAAGACATTAAAACAAAACAGAAGTGAAGTCACTGTTTTACTCAGCCTCAGGCAAAGTACAAGGGCAGAATCAAAATCCATTAAACAGAGCAGAAAAAGAAAAAACCTAGCAACTTCCTCTACCGAGCAACACTTAAAGTAGACCTCTGGCATTTGTGGGTTTAACATTTGCCGTCTCAGCAAGGCCCAAGCCACCTGCGGGGGCAGAACATGGTGGAGCTTGTTCCCTTGAGGCTTACAGTTGAGCACATGGTCATGGCAGCTGACCAGGGCCTTCCCACACTCCAGGAAGTGGTGTTCTCTTCTCCCTGTAACTCTTATAAATAATAAAATGCATGATATCAAGTCTACTTCTTTGAACTTTAATAATGAGCTGACCACGTGATACTAATGAATTCAAAGATTTAAAAAGCTAATTTTTCGAAGAAGTCCTTTTGAAGGTCAAGCAATGAGGGGCTAATGTCAAGAAAATTAGCAAACTGCTTAAAAGCATCCCTGACAGTTGAAGCAAGGATGTAGTTTCAGACTACTGTTTATGAGATTTTAGAGCTTTTTATTCTCTGTTAAGAGAATTAGCCTTGGATGCATAACTGCTCTACCTAACTCAAATATTTGGTATGTGTCTTAGTTACTTTTCTCATTGTTGCAACAAAATACATGCTGCCCAAAGTTAAGGGAAGAAAAATTTATTTAGCTCATAGTTTGAGGAGGTTCCAGTCCATACTCAGCTGGCCCCAAGGCAGAGAAGCCCATGACAGAGCGTAGCAGTTCCTGGCAGTGGGAGACAGCAAAAGCAACAAGGGGGTGAGGAGAGAAAGAGCCCAAGACTAGCTTCTTTCTGTCCCTTATACAGTATGCCAGCAACCCACCCTGGTGCCTGGGTGACAGCCACAACTTTAATCCCAGCATTGGGCCATGAAGCAATCCCAAACTCTAGATTCAGCCACCCCTGAAAGCCTACCCTTCATGACTGCATGAGGCTTTGGCTGGGGGAAGCAGGCGTAGAACAAAGCATAGTACCATGGCAAAACTGGAAATGATGAGAAAATGTTAAATTCCAATGATTTCTGCACGCACTAGTACTAGTACCAAATAAAAAGTAATGCTCAAGTCTCCGGTACTGTGATGTCATTCATCTACAGGTGCCTCTGCCAGCAAACATCTATCTGTATGTACATCTGCAGCACATCTAGAGTAAAACAGGAATAGGTCAGCCACATCCTGGCTTTCCAATGGCTGCTGCCCTGAGAAGAGCTGAGAGGCTCAGACCCAGGAGAAGTGAGAGGAGCAGCACTACCCAAGCCCAGACCCCGTGTGCATGCACAGTGCACCTGCCTTATGTTCTGTACTAGCTCCTCATGATCCCTCGCTGTGTTTCTAAGTAATGTGTGTGTGTGTGTGTGTGTGTGTGTGTGTGTGTGTGTGCGTGTGTGTGTGTGTGTGTGTGTGTGTATTATGTACAGTAATGTGGTAATGTTTCACTGTGGGTCAAGTACATTTCTTATTTATTTGTGGAATTGAACCCAGGGCACTGAGCTAGCCTCAGCTCTTTGAATTTGTTTTTTGTTTGTTTGTTTTGTTTTTTTCTAGACAGCATCTTGCTAAGTTATACAGGCTGGGCTTGAACATGTGCTCTTCTTGCTTCAGCACCCCCCGAGCACTAGGATCACAGACATGAGTGGTACTACCCACCCTTCTGTTCCCCTTGGCCTTACCCAGCTTCTGCTCTCCCAAACCAACCTCTTTACAGTGTTCACACCGGCCTCAGATCTTCCTCTTATATCCTCCCCTGGAGCACCTGACTCCCAGCTTTCCTTTCTCCACAGCTTCTCCCTGCTACCGCCTTGGATTTTCCCTTGTCCTCACCAGTGACTTGTCCTTCCTCGCATAATCTACTCGCAGGGCTCCTCAACTTGTTAGTGCTTGAAAGGCTTTTGTTTGTATTGTGCTGAGGCTGTCAACCCTGACTAGTTGGTGTTTATCTCTTGAAAGTCCCTGAAATCTCAGTTCTACATCTCTCCTCACCAGCTTTCACTGAATCCACTCTTCACTTTCACACTGCCAGTGCCTCCCCATACCTAGATCAGCCTCTAGACCGATAAGCCACTGTGCCTTCTCCTCCTTCTCCCTCCTCCTGTCTGCTCTTGTTTCTCCACTGTGTCCACTGCAGCCAGGCTCTGTGCCGGGGAGGCCCTCAGAATCTGCAGCTCTACTCTTGCTCCTTGCTGCTAGGAGTCACTCAAGGTGACAAGTAGGAAAGGTGGTGGTGCCAATGATATATTTTCCGAGAGTTTCTGGTATCAAATACTGTTCTGAGTACTCTATGTGCAGTATCTTAAACACTCGTTAACTGCACTGCCCTGAAATATGGCTCAGTTGCTTTCTGCCTGGGTTTTTTTTTGAGTAATCCTGTGTCCACCTTTAGTTGATCTTTATCCAGTTCTAAGGTGGAGTACCTAAGGTGGAGTACCTCCCTAGAGTCCAAAGCCTACTCTCAACTCTGAGACCACATTTGCCTAATTTTTTTGAAACATAAAGACCTTTCAACATGAGTTTCCTCATAAGATTCCCTCTGTTCCCTCAAGTTTTCTGATGTTTTCATTTCAATGTTTTCTGCATTATTTCCTAACTTAGAGTTTCTTTGTCTTTAGCCTGCCAACCTCCCTTAGACCTTTGGTCCACTCCCCCCTCCTTCTTCTATTATCTGCTGTCTTCTGCTTTCAATGTGTGTCCTTCTGCATAACATCTTTTTTTCCATGTCCAATTCCTCCCCTCCCTTTGCCATCTTTCCTGTACCTCCTCCAACTACCAGCTTCTCTCTGCCCTGGGCTCAGTGCTAACTGGATAGGGCCTTTTCAGCCTTTGCAGGAACAGGCAGCATTCTGTGGGTGCTCATTCCTCAGGATCTGCTCTCAAAATCAAGTCACCCCAGTGCAGAGGTGGTGAGTAGGACTGTTTGGACCACTGAAGAACCCTACTTTGGGCAGAATGTTGGAATTCTGGGCAGAAAATTGGAATCTGTGTAAGTACTTGCTTGGCATTACTTTCAATAGCTAGGTAGAAGGAGCAACACTGTTTTGACTAGTCTCTGCCTGTTAATGTGAGGAAATTTCTGTTGGATTGTAGTGGGAACCAAGACGAGAGGTGGCTCTGACTGGCTAACCCTTGACATTCTTCTCCCTTTCCCTAATCTCCTCCAACCAATCCATAGTACTTCTGACAATACCATTCCCTCATATCCTCTGCCATTCATAACTGCACTGGCTGCTCTCGCCTGCCTGTGGTCCTCGCCTTGCCCTGCTCCATTCCATTCTCCACACTGTGCTCAGAATGGCCTGCAGGAACACATCCCTGCTTGAACCTTTTCAGTGACTCCCCACTGCCCAAAGAACAAAACCAAGCTCCCTGGCCCCATCAGGAGCTGACCCCTCCCTGCCTTGTCTCTCCTCCCACCTGGTTCTCCCTGAACTTCTGTGAGGCCAGCTAGTCCAGTGAGGCCATGCTCTCTCCAGCCCTGTGCCTCTGCTCCTTGCCCATTGCTCATTATTTTCCCTCTGCCTAGTATAGCTTCCTTCCCTCTGTTTGTTCTCCAGGGCAGCTCAAGGACGCTGTCCCCACCAGCTCCTGGGGGTCTTCCCCAAGCATCCCAGCCCAGAGCTGTCCTAGATGTCCCTTCCCAAGGGCTCTGTAGTAGCCCAGGCATTTCATGTGAGCTGCACTTATCTGATTCTTGCCTGTATCACACATCAGACTATTAGCTCGCTATCGTGACCCTATCTGATCTGCCTTTGTAGTTCCCATGTGTAGCATAGGACCTGATACAATGTCTCTACAAAGAATAAATGAATAAATTAGATTTTAAGTAAGAGATAGAAGTGGGTGCTTTCTACATTACCTCCAGACTGTTTATTGTCATGATCTTCTAAAGTAAATAAGAAGATACATTCTCACAGATTGAGGGCAAGAGGAAGTTAGTGTTTTGCAAATATGTTTTTTGTTGTTGTTTGTTTGTTTGTTGTTGTTGTTGTTTTGCAGAACTGGGGATTGAACTCAGGCCCTTATGCTTACCAGGGAAGTGCTTATTCCACTGAGCCATCTCCCTGGTGCGGAAGCTAGTGTTAAAAAGAAATGAAAGGATCTAAGTTAAGCAGACTGTATACTGCCATTTGGGTTTTTTAAATTTTGTTTTGTTCTTTATTTCTTTATTTATTTTTTTTTTTTGGTGGAACTGGGGATTGAACTCAGGCCCTTGCACTTGCCAGGGAAGCGCTTATTCCACTGAGCCATCTCCCCAGCCCTGCCATTTGTTGAAAGATGATAGCCTGTACCAAATACATTAAGAGCACTGTTACAATCATTTTATAGCAGCCTCCACCCTCAAAACAATGTCCATTTTATAGAAGAAACTTCAAAAAAGAAAAGGTCAGTAACAACCAATGAGTAGCAGAGCCGGGACTCAAACCTGGCCGACTCAGTGGTCTAACTACCACTGGTCTTGCCTGCTCTATGGAGGTCACTTGCAAAAAAGACGAGCACCCATGTGCCTCACTTATCTGTCCTCTCAGCTCAATTATTTTTTGTCCTTTCCACAAGTTGGAGAAGCTCATGACCCTAAACACATTGATTTATTGACATCAAATGATGGCTGAGAGTGTACCTAGGTGGGCTTTAAAAACATCCACGTGGGCCAGTGAGAGAGCTCAGCAGACTAAGTGTGTGCTTAGGCAAGCACAGGGACTGGGGTTCAATCCTGGGTACCACATGAGCACAGGCCCTACCCCTTGGCATGTTGAGCCAGCCACCGAGCCCAGGCATGGTGGCACACACTTGTAATCCCAGTGCTGGGGAGGCTGAAAACAGTAGGATCACTACTAGTCTGAACTGCATGGTGAGACCCTGTACCAAATACATTTAAAAAAAATACATTAAAAAAAACCTATGAGATGTGATCAAAATATACAGTGAATGCTAAAATTTTAAAGTATTTATTCCACTTAGGCAGCATGCAGCAGCTAGGGCCTGATCCCTGGCATACCATGGCGGCTCCGCCCCTGGGGCGCGCTGAGACTGCATTGAGACTGGGCGTTGTGGCACTCGCCTGTAATCCCAGCACTTGGGAGGCTGAAAAGGAGAGTCACTATAAGTCTGATCTACATAGTGAGACCCTGTAGACCCTGTACCCTGTAGACCCTGTACTAAAAAATAAAATAAAATATTTATCCTAACAGAAGACACACTGCCTTTAATTCTCCTCATAATCCTCCCTCTTGCTTGAAACACACTTATTCCACTGTTCTTGCCACTTCCTGAGGCAGCTTCTGCTTCCCAGGTACTTTAAGAGGCATGATAAAACCTACAATGAATGTTGCTGCACACGCCACCCAACAAAAAGGTAGTTCATATAATACGACAATGCATCCTCTTCCACCTTATTTGCTGGACCTGGCACCATGCAACCTCTGGCTCTTCTCCAAAGCCAAATTGACCATGAAAGATGAATGTTTTAAATCAATTCAGGACACTGAGGCAATCACAGCAGCACGCTAAAGACAACCGGAAAGGAGGACTTCCACAACCCCTTCAGAAAGGGGCAAGGCTTATGAGAGCCCTTCCTGGTCCTCATCGTGGTCTGAGAAGTGGATACTTATAATCCTGTGGAAAAGTGTTTGGTATTCCAGCGAGTTAATTCCAATCTACCATTTTCATGCAATCCTTGGCGAGAATAAAGACACAAAACGTATTTGTAGTTGTGGGGAGCCAAGGGGTCCTAAATGCACCTAGGGTGATTCCTAACGGGAACCAATGCCTGCACCCAGAGTCACACCCAGGTTTATTAACTCATGAAGAACACAGTGGCTCCAGGATGAGTGACTGTGAGAACGGTAGGAAGTGAGCGCTGTGAGCTGGGCTAGGTAGGAGGCCTGCAATCACTTCTGCAATTTCCAGAGAGAAGGATATACAGAGGGAGTAATCTGCGAATCACAGTTTGAGGTAGTATCTAATGCTTTGGGGTCAGTGTTTTAGCTCTGATATCCTGGGAAGTCAGAGCCTCAAGGCAAGGCTAGATCCAGCCAATAAGCAGTGTAAAGTGTGGCTCAAACAGGTTTTGGGGGATATAGGGAGCTAGGTGGGGTAACACTGGCCTGCTGCCTTGCTTTGCAGACTATACATCAGCACCTGGCTGGACCAATC
This sequence comes from Octodon degus, assembly GCF_000260255.1. Lineage (NCBI taxonomy): Eukaryota > Metazoa > Chordata > Mammalia > Rodentia > Octodontidae > Octodon > Octodon degus. The sequence continues at coordinate 9,954,279 of NW_004524641.1, forward strand.
TGCATTGCTTAAATCCAGTTGAAGGGATGAAGAAAAGTCCTAGCTAGCTCTGCACGTTACATGGAAACAGGGCCAGGTTTAGGCAAAGCAGAGATGACTGCTCTTCTCTCAAGGAGAGTCATCCAGGTGAGCCTTCACAAAAAATGATGGGATAAGGAGTTTCAAAGTAAAGGGGGAATTTTGGTGGTGATTAATGTCAATGTGTCTTTTGCTGTCATAATTATTTTTGAAGAACCAAATAAATAGTCACCATATTTTCATTACACTTCATACATAGCCAACATTTCAGCAGCTGCTAATCAGAAGTGATTCTGTAGAATTAGAAGTCATCTTGTTTTTTATGTATTTAGTACAGGGTCTACCCTGTAGAATTAGTAGCATGGCAACTATTGATTACATGTATTGTATTCCCTTCGGAATTAATTCCCCTGCCTCTTAAAAAGGAGGCCATTTAAAGTCTTGACATCTATTTGTGAGGCTGTATTTTTTGTGACTGTGCAAAGAAACATAAACTGCTGCAAGAAACTCAGAATTACAAAGACTCTGTGAGAAGCCTTTGCCATCCTGTCAGGCTTTTGACGTCAAAAGAGTTAACAAAGAAAGAAAAATTAGAGCGAGGGAATGGGAGAGCACGTAGTTATGATTTTTCAGTGGCAAAGAAGAAAAGTTGTTGTTGTTCCGGTTGTTGTTTTTAAGAGCACAGATCTGTCCAGGTGAAATAAGGCAGACGTAGCTAACTTTGCAGTTGAAACCTGGCAGCAGATCTCCAAACGAGAAGACGAAGGGGACAGGACTTGACTTAGAGCATTTAAGCGCTGGGCTTATGTCTCACTGTACTTCATCTTCATTTTGGGTGGTAGTGCCACATGAGTGTGTGTGTGTGTGTGTGTGTGTGTGTGTGTGTCTGTCTGTCTGTCTGTCTGTTTGTCTGAGTGTACACTACAACAGGTTGTAGAGGACTCTCTGTTGACTGGTACAGAGACAAAGGCCGCAGGAAGAAAGGAGACATCAGCTTCCAGGGTTTAATCACAAGTTCCTAGTGCTTTAAAAAGACACCAAATTACAAGAATGTTTCTGTTTCTCCACTCTATAGAGAAGTCATAGAAACAAACTCGCACCGTGTAGGAAAAGATGTGTTTTGAACTGTCTAAAAGGAAAGCTGGTTGTGGTGGAGAAAAATTGCCTCAATATTATGCCTCTGGCTAGCTGGAGGTCTGTTGTCTGTTTGGCTTCTTGCTTTGGAACCCATTTTCTGCAGAATACATGGATAGTTCCACAACTTGTGACTTAACAAGACTTAATTTTCTTCACCTCCAGTACTTTGAATGTTTATTCAGTAATAATGGACTGGAACTTATTGTATCCTGACCAGTTTTATAAAACCAAATACTTGCTGAGCAGAAGTAGGCTTATTTATAGTTCTTTTTTTTTTCTTAAAGAGAAATTCTGCCACCCTCTGGACAGAAACCAGTGATCTTTGTTTGGCATTCACCACAAAACACTGTTTTAAGTACTTGTCCCTGAAAATAAACATTTTTTAAAGATCTATCATTTTTTAAAAGGGGGATAGATAGGATGGAGTAAGAATCACAGTTGCTTTAGACAAGAGCTGAAATAATTATCTAAAATATTAAGTTGACTCTAGAATTTTTAACTAAAGTAGAAACAGTCTCTGAGAGTATTAAAGAAAACCCCTCTATTATTAAATACATAACCTTTCCACAATCACTTTTCAGCCTATATTTTGATTCTCTGGTTTGCAAGAGCTAGGTAGAGATTTTTCAGACAATCTCAGCTGTGGCTGCTTTTGTAGTTACCCTTTTTGGCTTCAAAATATCCACATTTATATTACATATAAACATATATATGTCTCTAAATTTTTACCTAGAGCTAACTGAACAGGAGGTGAAGCTTCAGCCATCGGAGGGACACTAGCCACCAAGGACACACAGGCTGTTGGTCTGTGCAGGCTGCCTGCTCTCCCTCCCGGCAGGGAGTGCTCCGTGTCACATCGATGCACCTGCGCCACGCGCAGCAGCGTGATCCTTCTCAGTGACAGGGCCAGGAAAATCCAAACGCGTGCCACGCCATTTTTATAAATAACAGGAGGGAAGATGCAGAAAGCCCCGGGGAACTGTACCTGGTTTTAGCAACAGGGTTCAGATGCTTCTGGTCTTGAAGCACTGTGGCCAGCTGTTTTTGCAGAAGCATAACCTTTCCGTGAGCTTCTTTAATAAACGGGTGGTCCAGGAGCTGTGTGACCGAAGGCCGCTTTTCGAAATCCTTAATAAGACACCTGTTGGTAAAAATCAACAACAATCCAAAGTAGAGCCCGAGACTCCCTCCTCCCTGGTGAACAGGACGAGAGGAGGTGAGAGCACTCAGTTATAAAACCTCATTATTCGCCGTACACAACTCTTTCTTTATTAATACCAGAAAATACAAAAAATATTAGTTGAATCAAACCATCAGAAATTATTTAGTTTGTTTTAAGTAAATATTTAATGCACAGTCAATTTTTACCATCAATTTACTTGGAAGTATTGAAAACATTGAAAAATACACTGCTTAGACAATTTTCTAATTTTCATGACAGATTTTTTTCAATAGAGGAAAGTTCAGGAGGCTATAGGTTTTTACTTTCGAGACATCTAGAATTGAGTATCATTACTTCAAGCAAATCTTAAAATATGAAACAGCCATTACTTAGTAGTGGGAAAAGTACATTTGCAAAAAAAACAGAAACAAGTATTAAAGAAACAGCAGCCTAATTTCTGATGTCTTTTGAAGAAGCAGAAAAACACCAGGACAGGAAGTGACTAGCATATAATTCAGATGAATTGGGATGAAATTACATAAACAGGGAACAAAAAGTCCATTCAAAGAGGTAAAATTCAGGTTGCTTTTAAACTCCTCTGTGGTTAATTGGTTAAAACCACAAGGGGCAACCACTTTCTGCTTCACGCTCAGTGCCCTTTTCAAAGAAAACAATGACTTAATACATTTTGCTGTACGCTTTCCGTGCCACTAAAGATGATCCTGACACACAGAAATTCCTAATGAAATGAAATTGCCATCACACTTCTAGTCTGAGGAGCTGCCCTTGGTGAGGGGAGGCAATTTCAACAGCTGTCCTGTTCAGTTTCAATCTTCAGCTCCCACTGCAGGGTCTGAACCAACACTGGTACCGTTCCGCCCACTCCATGAACCAAATGACATCTAAAATATCACATTTTGAAAATCAAATGCACTGACAAATGGTAAAAAGCACCACCCTGAACATCTTTCCAGAACACTGAAGCAGAATTCCTGAAGCAATCCTTAATAGTTAGACTTACCAGAAAAGCTTTACGTAACCTTTGCAGTTTTTACTCCAAAACTCCTTTACATCCCTCACCTTCTAATCCCAAAGGCCATTCGGTTACTTTCCCAGTTAGTTCAGTTCAACACTGATGCACAGCCCTCCTTGTCTTGTAGAGCTGCAGCTAGGAAAAGCAACAGTACCTAGGTCCCCTTTGTGCTGCCCTCACCATGGGAAGAAATTAATCACTTGACTTTTACAGGTTCAGGGCCTTTTATGTAACCTATTATATTTCCTATCAATAACGCAAAATCAGTGTATAGGCTTAAAAAAAAAAAAGACTGTTTCTGTCTTTGTGTCACCAATCTTCTCTTGACATCAGGTATATTCATCTGTCTCTGGAACTGACAAAAGAAAACAAATGTTTCCTGAGGACGGAGGAACCCAAGAGGTGGCAATGAAATCAATAATACAAGTGACAGCACTGCCCTCCTAGCTTGGGAGATGGTATATGAAAACTCCTCAAATAAAATTAGCCACACATTCCTTGAAAGCTTCTAGTGAAGACAAACCCGCCACAACATCCATGGTGCCTGCAAGGAAACGGATGAAACAGCAGTCCACGCACAATCTGCTGGATGACAGGTAGGACTGCTTGGGGACAGTGGTCAAGTTACACTGTCTTTCTCATCACCACATACCTGGGCTGAAGTGTTTCTCTAACACTACACAGAAAATTCTTTTTTTAAAAATATTTTTATTGAGAAACAAATAGCAATGAGACAGTTTCATAACCGATTACTAGCACATTTTCAATAATTAATACATTACATATTGTTGTCTTAGTGGTTATTCATTGCACAAGATGCAGACCTGATGTCCTGTCTCAAACACTATTAGAACAAGCTTTTCTATTAACTGGATTAAGAGAATGGAGCTGTATATCTATCCTAACTACTTTGAGAATACAGATACAAAATGATCGCTCATTTGTATCCCCTTTTTTGGTTAGTTTTGTCAGAGAAGGGCATTCCATTGTCATTTAAATACTGTACATACATGAAGTCAGCAAACTATCCCAATATAGTCCAATAGTCCATAATAGTAGTGGGTTTTCCATAAAACTGCCAATGTCTGAAGTTGTTGACTTGAGCCTTTTACAGCTCATCATATTAATATGGCTTTACTTTTTATACTTCATTTTCATACTTTTCTGCTGAATGGTTAAGACCAAGAAAGAGCAAGACCTATATAACAAGAAATGTAACTTTTGTATAAGGTCAGTCAAATCCCCTCAGGATTTAACCTGAAACCCTATCCTCAGTTTGTAGATCCTTTGTGAGTGTCAGCCATATGGATGAGTCACAGCCATTGGTTGACCAATTTGCTCTCTGTGAAAGCTTGAGAGAATGTTTTCTCTCCATGTGACTCTCCTTAGGCACACTCTATATCATCAATCACTTTCCTCTGTGGCCCCAAAATCTCCTTAATCAGAAAATTTGTGACATAATTGAGTTACAGGATGTTACAGTATAGGTTCTCCTATTTCCTGAGTCCTTACTGACCTTGAAAGGCTAGGGCCAAAATGTTGGCTGCCCTTGTAGCCCTTCTTTTTCTTTAATTTTGGTCTGCAAATTTAAATTGTTAATCCTCCAGAAGAGAAGCTTAATGATATTATTACCCTATAACATAGGCAGTTGAGCTTAACCTCAGTGTCTGTCTCCATCTCAAACATCTCAGACATAACTTGGAACAGGTATTGATATGTTAAACTTCGATAGGAGAGAGAATTCTTGTTTCTCCAAAAAAACACATTTGGTTTCTCACTCTTCCTATGAAGTTTTTTCTGCTAGTAGGACTCACAGAAAAGGAAAAAAAGAAAAACCAAGAGACCTGGAGCAGCTGTCCTTGCTTTCGGACTTGTGCCAAAGTAAGGGGTCTGAGGCTGAACGGAAGAGTGGCAATTGGAAAAAATTTCATGGCATATGAGGGGACAGGAACCCAGGCCCAGGTAGGGTCCTAAAGATAGGCTCCTTTGGGTACTTCAAGAAGCAAAGCTCTGGAATAGGATATGAGAGAGACAGGAGCCTTATACTTCATCTAGCTTTAAGCCTAGGTCTCTCCTGGAGTCCAGGGATGCAGTTGAAAGTGATCTGAATTAATCCCAATTTTAGCACCCACTGGAGAAGCAAGGCTTCTAAGAAGGTTGTAAGGTCACTTGGTATGTTACAGAAGGTCTCTCTGTTTCAGAGGGAGTAAGAATAAAGTGTGAATAAGAAAGTGACCAAATCAGACAAGCAAGAAACCAACAAGTTAGTCTGCTGTCCTGCGAGGATCCATAAAAAAGGAAGACACTGCACAATGCTTTCTGGGAGCGATGAGCTAGAGGATTTGTTTAGATTTCTTGGTAAGACTGGACTGTACTGAATGTCACACTACAGGATCAGCAAAACTAAATCCATGTGTATGGGAGGAATGCTAAGCAGCACTGTAACATTGGAAGGTTTTCAGGTGAAAGGCAAGAAGACCTTGAAAGCATACTGAAACACTATTTTCTTGTGGATCTTAAGAGACAGTCTAAAAGGAGATCATTCCTGTTTTGGTCAACAGAAGAAAGTTCTCCCTTATGAGCAGATAGTGCCAAACATCATGCATTGCTAGAAATGGGAGATTTATTCAGCAAATGTTATTGCGCAACATCAGAATAACCTAAAAGTAGTGCATAAAAATTTGCATTGTTAAAATCCTGGCCTTAAGAAAATGCTTAATTTTGTTTGATTCCATGTCTCTGAAATTACTTGTCTACAGACTGTTTTCTCATTTTCACTCCAGATCTACAACCGATTAGAAAGATGGAAGGAACAGAGAAACAGCAAAACCAGTGTTTGCATATATATTTAGAGTGAGGCCTAAGAACTCAAAACACATAATAACAAAAAGTGGAGTTTCAGAGCCAGAGGGATTAAGATTTCCTGCTCTAACCTTCTGTTTTCGTAGGCGAGAAAACTGAGGTCAAGTCCTGAGAGTGACGAGGCTAATGCCCCAGCTGCCATGGTGGCCTCTTCCTACTTGGCTGTGTTGTTAAAAATGGTGCAACTACAATGCATAAAACAATACAGAGTGAGAAGCATGTCACTGAGGAGTTCCAGTATGAAAGCCTTCCTAGAGCTGGTAAGATTGGAGCCAAGTCTCGGAAGAACTGAAGTGAGTGAGCTTGGTGGACAGAGGAAGAAGACATTTCAGATTTGGGAAACAGGGCCAAGCGATTCATGAACCAAGACTTGGGCAATGACTGAAGAACCAGCAGAATATTTACCTCTGCAAGTTGACACTTTGAAACACCTAAGAGCAATTAATTGTTGGCTTTAGTCCCTTTATCAATTCTTACTGTTTCAAGTTTGTCAGGTCAGCATTTCCATTCTCTTCTTCTAGGCAGAGATTTAGAGGCTGAAGAAAGAACTTTTGGGATCATTAAAATTCCTTAAAGCCTCCACATAATCTTTCTTTCTTTCTTTCTTTCTTTCTTTCTTTCTTTCTTTCTTTCTTTCTTTCTTTCTTTTTTATTCTAGGGATCGAACTCAGGACTTTGCGGTTGCCTGGCAGGCGCTTATGCCACTGAGCTATCTCCCTGGCCCTTCCATATGCTCTTCAAGCTGAGGATGTGGAGAACACACGATGTAAACACACCTTTCTCCTGATTTGGATAACAAATATATAAAATTAAGCAAGTGGAGTATACATACTCATTTCAGGATTGCTTATTACATCAGGAATTACAAATTCCAGATACAGAACATCCAGCCAGACACTGAGCAAAGTTTTCAAAAGATACATAAAATATTCAATTGTCCTGGGCAACAGGGCCAGCCTGTGCAAGGGGAGGTGGGTAAAGCACTGTACCTGGGAGCTATTCCATGGAAGAACACTAGTTTTCTGGTCAAGGAAGACTGGGGACATCAATGATTATCTAAATCAAGTCACTCTGGAGACTCAAGATGCACAAGAGCATGTTAAAATCCTGGGCTTAAGAAAAGGCTAAATTTTGTTTGATTCCATGTCTCCGAAGTTACTCTTCTACAGACTGTTTTCGTCAATAAGCCCCCAAATGACATTCTCAGAAGCTCTGTTGTAAGAATGAGGAACAGAGATGAAGTTGGAATGAGGGACCTGGCAGTAAACTGTGGGGAGACCTACAGAACCCAATTACCCCCTCATCTGCAACATCTAGGGGCTGCTGTTTCTATAGGAGACAGTGTCTCACACTGTGGAAATCTATTCCCCATCTCTTGCTCTAGAAAAGGAAATTAAACATAGATTGCCTTTAGAAAAACCACTTTCCCCTCTCCAAACTGTAAGTAAATCTTTCATTGCAAGGTATTTTTTCTTGTTTAAAATTTGGTTTTAGGTGCAGTTTTCTGTGTTAAGGAACAGAACAAAACAACAGAATGAAAACTTCTTCATACCCTCAGACATATATGAGAACCTAAATGTATAATGCTATGGTGATTGCTTTGAGTATGATAGAAAAAGCCAACAGGAGGAAAAAGGAGCAACTTTCAGCCTCAGAGGAAATCAATCTACTACCTAATTTGAAATTCTAGTACTTTCCATCATGCTTTCTTGGCTGAAGATTAATTCTAAGAATTCATTAGTGTTACCACATTAAACACAGGTTGTTGCAGTCATTTGCAGCAATCTTCCAGACTGGCTGATGCCAGAAACAGGCAAGGAGGGGATATTTCTTAGCAAGAGGCAAGGTCAGGCTCTAGGGCAGAAGCTCCCTGCGCAGTTCCTGCTTACAGACAGAATCTCACAGGGCCACTCTGTCACCACTAAATGCTATTTCATAATAAAAAACCGGATGTCTACAAGGGAGAGCCAGTTATCACAAGTCACAGGCTGATGTTTACCCATGAATAAATGTGCTTGATATAGAGCAGCTGAAAAAGCAAAAACTGAAAATACTGGTGAGCTTGGCGAGAAGACTGAGTGACAGCCATCTTATCCCACTTGGAGGGACAGAACTAGATCAGAACTCAGGGTTCTCCTCTCTTCTCACCCCCCATCTGTCGTCTGTCATGCAGCCTTTCAGCTGTTTTCTTCTAGGCTCGCAACTTGTTAAGTGTCCCCATTGGTACAGAATACCTAAATGTTTTCAATTTGAGCAAGGCTTCGCTGCCCCGTGATTCACCACGCATCGTGCCGGCCCGAGGCTCCTGCCATCATCACACAGCAGCCTGACTGACAAAGAGCCCTCCTCTTCAAGGGGAGAAAATTCTCCAGAGGCTGCACTAATTATAGGCTAAATAGCAGAGGAGCCCCGTACTCTGTCTCAGAAGAAAATTTCCATTCTGGAAGACAAGACGATGACAAACAGACATTTTCCCAAAATGACTAATGCCTCAAAAGAAAAAAAGCAGGCTAAGAAATTTGACATTGCATATGTATTTTAATGAATGTTTGCCTCTGTTTGTTGGATTATTTCACTCTATTTCCGTTTTCCTGAATCATAAAAATAAGTTGTTTGGTGATGTGTACAGTCTCACTGTTAATAACTGAAACTGTGTTCTAACTCCCCACCTGAGGCAGGGGTGGGGGTCCCTAATGATGCATTTAAATACATCAAGATGTAGCCTATTGATGTATTTAAATAATATACTTAATCACCAAACTCATTGTTCTCCTAAGTATCAAACAGTAGTCATTCATTTAAAGACGTATTGGGCAATTATACAGAAAAGATTAGGAGTCCAGTATTGGGGACAAACCTAGTGCTACCTTTTAGGGGCATATGATAACATTTGAGTTTTACTTAAATTCATGGTCAGTATTGAAGGTCAGGAGTGGACCCAGGCTCACAGGTGAATCTAGTGAGGAAACGCAGGGGAGAAATTTTTCAGTTTTTTTGTTTTAATCTATAAAATAATCATAAATGTTACTGTGGGAGTAAATCAATTGATTGATATGCAGTGCTTGGTACATAGCAAGCACTCAATGAATGCCAGCTCTCTGGGTGGTCACAGTACCAGGCGCTGGGGCTACAGGACACTAGTCTACTGGAAGGAGACAGACACAACACACCCAGTCAGCAGGATGAGAGCACAAGAATGTCTTAGAGCAGTGCTGCTATAACAAAACACCTGAGGCTGGATACTTTAAATGAACAGTATTTTCTTTCTCATGGTTCTGTGGGTGAGAGGCGAGTTTCGTGGTGTGTGGTATGAATGTCTGTTTCTAAGATGATTTCTCCAGAGATAGGAGACAGCAGAAAGCGATGAGCTTCTTCCATCAAGCCCTATTAGAGGGGTACTGACCCCATTCACATGAGAGGAGTCCTCCTGACCTGACACCCCTCTTTGGGGGAGCACTACTGGGTGTTCTACCATTGAGCTACATCCCCAAACACTCTCTCTCTCTCTCTCTCTCTCTCTCTCTCTCTCTCTCTCTCTCTCCTTTCTAATAATGACTACATTCCAGTCCTCACTGCAGCCCAGGAAGTTTATATTTATAATCCCATGGCAACATTATTGGAATTCTAGTGAGTTAATTCTAATCTACCACTTCCAGTGCAACCCATGGCGAGAATATAGACACTAAGGCATATTTGTAGTTATGTGGAGCCAAGGGGTCCTAAGTCCAGCTAGGATGATGGCTAACTGGAACAAAGTCCTCAATCCAGGGTAGAACCCAGTTTTTATTAATTCATGAAGAAGAAAGTGACTTGAGGATGAATGACTGTGGGAATGATAGGTTCCCATAACAAGAAGGGAATGACAATGTTGAATGGCCCTTGAGTCAGATTCAAACACTATACCCACCAGGTACATTCTCTCAGTGTGATTCCTATCACTGAGGATAACATGCCTGTTTGACAGATGTCCTAGCCAGAACTTGGAAGATCTGGATGGAAGGAAACATTTAAGGTCATACATTTCAGCACAAAGCAAAAAACATCGGCATTTTCAAGTTCAAGTCTTAGAGTACTTTTATTTTTGAACATCTGGCTAATTTCTTTGATTCAAAAATCAATTTCCATTTTGACAAACAGCCATGGTCTGCTTCTTAGCCCACTTTAAGGGCCTGGAGACATATGAATTGTATTCTTTCACTTGATCTACTTGCCACCTTATCCTGAATTCAATCCATAATTCTCATTTGTATGCATTTTTCTCCCTGCAAGATGAAGAAATGGATAATACAGATAATATGCCAACATTCCCTGGAAGAAAAGAGCAACAAGCTCCACAATGCCTGAGCATTGTCTGCTCAGCACCTCTCCAGGATTGGTGCAGGGAATTAGAGAGTGAAAATCAAACAAAAGATGTCATATACATCTGTAAGGAAGCTATCATCTCCTGGGGGAACACCGAACTTACATATAGGACATATTTAGACCGAGGTTCAATGCACTGGTTCATTGAAAAGTGCGTTAGGTGTGGGCTGTGAACAGCACTATACCAAGTATTTAAAAGGCAAATATGCCTAGAGTGAGACATGGACATTGCTTTTATGGATTTGAGAAATAGTGTAAATATGGACATGGACATAAACAAGCATGCTTGAAGGCTAGAAAGTATAGGCACTAGAACAACTGAGACAAAGCAAGCAATTCTAGCTAAGAGAACAAGTGTTTCTTGAGAGATGGACTTAGGTCTTAAAGGACAAAATGAACATTGGAAGGAAGTACAAGGAAGAGTAATTCAGGTGAAGTTTACAGGGGTCCCTTGGGGAGACCCATAAGTGTAAAATGCAAGGCTCACTTAGGGAACAGAGTAGACCATTGCTGAAGTCCCAATAAAGATGGAGGAGATAATCTGGAGTCATTCATTCATTCATTCATTCATTCATTCATTCATTCATTCAACATAGAAAGCCCTGCCCAGTGAGCTTAGGCTGCTGGTATATTTGTTTATTTTATTTATTCATTCATTTACTAAAACCCAGCCCTTGTACAGCTAGGCAAATGCTGTGCCACTGTGCTATATCCCCAGCTCAGGACCTGCTTCCTTAGCCAGGCATCACCAGACTTTTGAGCAGAAAGATGACAGAAGTAACTATTTGCTTTACAAAACAAATGAGCCACATTACACAGGTGACTGGAAGGAAAGAAGGGCACCTTTAAGGAAATAGACAGCCTGAGTTAAGGAAATTCAAAGACAAAGGTTGCAGTTCTTGGTGTGGAACTTGAAGACAAGTGTAGTATAGAAAGGAACCAGGAAAGGCCACTGGAATATTGGACAGACTTAAATTTAATAGATGGGTGTGCTGCTATGTCTTTATCAACATAAGCATCTCTACCTTTCTTGCCCACTGAAACGTCTCTCAAAAGACCCAAAAGCTTGAAGTTACTAGTTCCATGGTCTCTTTAGTTCTCATTTGATCTAATGCTCTGACTGAGCCCTCAACACTCTGATGGCAGCTATGGACCTGGCCACCTTCCAGAATATTCTCTTTGCTTGCTTGCAATACTGCCTCATCTCTCATTTATCCTCTTATTTCCTTATCACTCTTGTTCATTTGCACTCACTGTGAGTTAGGGTAAGTAGACAAGGGCAGAGGAGACAGTGTACACAAACATTAGGACCAGTGGATGCAGAACGGACAGCATTTATGCCCACAGGCTTCGAGCATGCTTGAGAGCCACTGTGGAGTTTTCTAGTGACTCAAATGTACTAGACTCAATAATAGAGAGGGGATTCGCATACTGTGGGGAAAGCTGTCTCTCGCCTTGGAGACTTGTGAGCCCAAGCTGGTGTGTAGAAGTTACTGCATATGAGTGGGCTTAACTACAATGTTTATATCTGGCACTAAGTAAATACTAAAAGCCTAAGAAGACTAGCAAAACCTACGCCAATAGGCACAGGGACCAGGGGTTCAATCCCCAGGCCTGCCGTGCCATCCCTGCCCCCGGGGGCGTGCTGAGACGGCAATTGAGCCTGGGCGTGGCAGTGCTCTCCTGTAATCCTAGCACTTAGGAGGCTGTAAACAGGAGAATCACTACAAGTCTGATCTAGTAGTGAGACCCTGAACACCCCGTAGACCCTTTCCTAAAATACAGGGGAAAAAAAGCAACTCCATAAAATTTACCACTAATTACTGCACATGATTTTTATAACAGCTTTAATAATTCACACACCATACAGTTCACCCATTTAAAATGTACAATTCAAAGATTTTTAGCATGTTCACCTAGTTGTAGAATCATGGCCACTATCAACTTTAGAACTTTTTCATCACCCCCAAAGAAACCTCGTACCCATTAGCAATCATTCCTTACTTTTCTTCCACTCCCTTGGTTATGGGAAACTACTAATCTCTTTCCTGTTTCTAAATATGTGTTTAATCTGGACATTTCACATAGTGTGTGTGACTTGAAGTAACTCACTCCTTTCACTTAGCATGTTTCCTAGATTTATCAATGTCCTAGCCTATATTAATATTTCTTTTATTCTCATTGCTAAACAATAATGTTCCTTGTATGGATATATCATGTTTGTTTTCTACTTTCCTTTCTTTTTTCCATTTTATTTATTTATTTATTTTTGTTTATTTATTTATTTATTTATTTTTGAGGTACCAGGGATTGAACTCAGGACCCTGTGCTTGCCAGGCCAGCACTTATTCTACTGAGCTATCTTCGCGGCCCTCTATTTTATATTATTTTAATTTTTATTTTACTTTTGCAGCCCTGGGGATAGAACTCAGGTCTTTTGCACACCCAGCAAGTGTCCTACCACTGAACTCCCTCCCAACCTTTTACGTGCTAGGCTGTCATTAATTCATACTGTTATAAATGTTTCTGCACTTGTTTCTCCGTGGACACCTCTTGGGCATATACCTAGATGTAGAACTGCTGTCTTACCTGTTAACTTTATATTCACCTTTTGAAAACCTAGCAAACTGCTTTCCAGAGCAGCTGTCATCATCCCCGGCGGCAGCACAGGCAGCTGGCCCCGAGTATTGCATCTTGTCCTAGAAATAATTTAAGGCACCCCTCAATGGCACATGCATAAATAAGGTAGATGCAGAAAGGCAAGTAAAAAATAATTACAGGCAGAAGAGAAGCATGAAGCAAAGGCGAAATCTTAGGAAATTAAAAACAAAAGTAAGGACTTTAAGGGGGCCACATATTTGGCTCTGGAATTCTTTATAGGCAATGTGAAAGGAAAAATTAACATCCTGTATTTCTTAAATCCATAATACACAAACAGATTTGCTGTTTTGAAAACTATAATCCAAAGATGATCATTGCTAATAGACTAAAGATACAATTTCTCTGGGTTCTCATAGAAATGACCACATACAATACGAACACTATTGTCCTGTGCATCTCAGAGGCTTTTGTGTGTGGGTGGGGTACGGGTACTAGTGGGGATTGAATCCAGGGCCCTCACCCCTATCTCTAGATCAGAGTGCTGAGATCATAGGCACTCACCAACCAACACATCTAGCTTCACTGGCTGTTTCCTATAATGCTCTTCAGTCCCAACTGATGCCTAGTGTCAGACAGCCAGTTAGTGAAAAGTCCCCATAGGTGGCCAATACACAGAGGCACTGAGTTCTGACCCAGGATAACCCTCCCAGATGCTTGGTGAACTGCATAGAGTCATTCCTTGATTCCAAACTGTAGAATGAATGCCCAAAAGTTGCATAGCTCAAGTAAAGGAAAAGCAGATGCCAAGCTACCATTCACTGTTCATTGCAAAGAATGCCAAGGAGATTGCAGAAGTACAGTCTATGGAGCCAGCAAGGTAGCTCCACAGTCTAAAGCACCTACTTAGGCAAGCTTAGGCAGATACAGGGGACAGCAGTTCCATCCCCTGCACCCCATGCCACTCCAGCACCCCCCTCAGAGTAGGCTGAGACAGCGAAGAAGAAGAAGAAGAAGAAGAAGAAGAAGAAGAAGAAGAAGAAGAAGAAGAAGAAGAAGAAGAAGAAGAAGAAGAAGAAGAAGAAGAAGGGGGAGGGGGAGGAGGAGGAGGAGGAAGAGGAAGAGGAGGAGGGAGGAGGAGCCTATGGATTGAAAAACAGCTCAAAGGAGGTAGCAATTTAATCCCAACAGTGGGTTGAGGGAAGGGGAGAGGACTGGACCATCACACAAATGGGTGGAAGCAACAGGACATCAAATTTGCCTCCTAAATGATGATAATGATGGTTCCAACTAGAATTTCAGGGCGTAATACATAGTGGGGGGGATCCACTTAAGAGGAAAGCTAATAGCCTGCAGCTGCAGCAGCCCTGATGGCACTGTCACCCACATTTCGTGCCCTTCCCTTAATGTGTGTTCTTTTGCTAAAGATGTAAAAGGACTAAACACTCCTTTGGCTGATTGCCAATTACATGACTATTACAGATGATAGGAACACAAAATTGGGGAAAATAAACCAAGCCAGGCTTTTGTAACAACTTAACCACTACTGAAAATTTTTTTTAAGATAATAGGTAAATTTTTTCCCGCCTGGGAAAAATTTTTTTTAAGATAATAGGTAAATGTTTTATGCAAAGTTGGATTTTTCGCAGCTAGTAGTTGCCACAGTCCATATTCCTGAGGAACACACAGCACCACTGTACTGGCACCTGCTATTGTTTCTGTCTGCCTTCTGAGCCCAAAGCTTCAAAAGGTAATAAGCAACATGGCCATAATTAGGACTGCTGTATCTCTTTGGACAGAGGAAGTGGCTACCCAAGGAAGCCAGGAAGAACAGCTTCTGTGTGCTCTTAGACCAAGAAATGAACATTTCACCACCCACTCAGGGATGCCAATCCAGTTCCTTGTTCAAGCGCTAAATTTTCTTAAGATAAAATATTTTTTTCTATTTTAGGCAAGGGAATGAATAAAGACACGCACTGTCAAAGAGAGTCTGGGGAGTCCTTAAAACTCCTCCATTAGCATGATGAAGCAGAACAGCTCCATCTATTACATCAAAGCCTCATCAGAGACTCTAATCCTTTCTGAAAGGAACTCTCAAGCAGCCAAGCCTTTAATTTTCTGAATAATAGGCCATCTGATTAACCCTTGCAAAGCAAAGCACAGATGCCCAGTGGACTGAAAAAGAAGGGAGGAAGGTGCTTGGAATGGTTTCCACTCTTCCTGTCACAGAGCTAACTCCATGTGGGTTTTACACATGGTTAGCTTTCTGGTTTCCCTTCTCATCTTCCTCATTTTCTCTTCCCAGAGGACAGACTGCTTTCCTTCCTTAGTACTGGGGTGTGTCCTGTGTGCTGAGCCACTGTAGCTCAGTGACATGCAGAGATAGGTGATATGGAATGACTGTGTCTCACATTATACTCATAACTGAATCAGGGACAATAAAGGTGCTTTTAAAACATTTGCCCACCCACCTCTATCCTAAGGCAGATCACTTGTGTCTGGGGGAGAAAAGGAGGCAGAAACCACAACTGGGAGAAAGCAAAGAGAAGCAGTAACACTACCTTAGACATGCTTAGATCTCTACAAGAGATGTCTAACACTGAACCAGGTTGTTTGATTCTCTCTGGCATCCTGTTACTGAGGTGGACAACTGTGTATTGTGTTGCCAAGACAGGAACAGGTAAGCCGAGTGCAGGATTTCACACCACCGTCCATTAATAAATCACATACACATATTAGCCTTCTTGCTAGTTATCAGCTAATGAGATGAATGATTGAACGCATGACACAGTGGTCAATTATCATGTGGATGATATAAATTCTATTGTGCTGAGGACATTTATCTCTGTATTGATCCGGCTTCGCTAGTAAGGATCATAAATTACTAGCCTTTCATAACTGTGTGATAAATACTCTAATAACAATACCACCAACTCCTGTTTCCCAGTAAGTCCCCTTATGATTTCTTCTCTAGCTGAATGTGTTAGAAAGTGTGTTTCATTTCATTTCGTTTTACTTTGTTTTATTTTTCATAGCAAAACTGAGAGGAAGGTGCAGCAGTTCCCCTTCGACCTCCTGCCCCCACGCACGCATCACCTCCCTCCCTGTTACCATCCCCCAACAGCATGGCACACTTATTACAACTGATGAACCCACCCACACTGACACACCATAATTACCTGAAGTCTATAGTTTACCTCAAGTTCACTCTTCGTGTCACACATTCTATGGGTTTGGACAAATGTATAACGACACATTTCCACTCTGATAATATCACACAGCATATCTTCATGGTCCTAGAAAACCTGTGTTTCTCCTTTTCTGCCCTACTCCAGTTCCTGACAACCACAGCTCTTTTTACTTCCCCCACAGTCTTTCATTTGCCAGAATATCATATGGCACTGCTCTCATTTAGTCATATACACTTAAGATTCCCCTGTCTTCTTCATAAGGTGACAGCTCATTTCTTTTTAGCATTGCATGATATTCCTCTGTCTGAGTGTACCACAGTTTATCAATTTGCTACTCCAAGAATCTTGGTTGCTTCTGGGTTTGACAGTTATAATAGGACAGAGGTGGGTGGGCAAATGTTTTAAAAGCAAATGTTTTATTGTCCCTGATTCAGTTATGAGTATAATGTGAGACACAGTCATTCCATATCACCTATCTCTGCATGTCACTGAGCTACAGTGGCTCAGCACACAGGACACACCCCAGTACTAAGGAAGGAAAGCAATCTGTCCTCTGGGAAGAGAAAATGAGGAAGATGAGAAGGGAAACCAGAAAGCTAACCATGTGTAAAACCACAGCTATGAACAGCTCCACAGCCTCACCAGCATTCGGTGTTGCCAATGTGTCAGAGGCAGGTCATCTGAACAGTAGTATCTCATTGTTATTGAATCTGTCTAATCTTTATTTTATTATCAAAAGTTATACGTACTATGTAGATCATGAGAAAAATAAAAAAGCCTGTCTGTCCCAAATAGATAGTGGTACTATGCAGCCAGCACACACGGGCTCCCTAGACATTGAGGTTATAGTTCTAGAAATTTTAGCAACTGGTTGATGTCCCATTGGAAGCCTGAAATTGGGCACAGTGGGAATATTTATACCACAGAAACCAGTTATCACTATAACTGGGCCCAGGCCCACCTCCACCAGCCAGATGTTAAAGATGAGCCAGTGCACCCTGCTTGGGTACTAGAGAGGGGGAGCAGGAGGAAAACACAAACTGACTTGCAGTAATTCAAACCACTGCCATCCGAGTACTCTCCTCTTCATCTAATTCTGTTTTCTCACCTCCTGCCTTCAGCTGCTAAAATACCTACTTTTTCTTTCTGTTGGTTTTGAAACTAGACATTGTTTTCTATCATTTTAGTGACTACTCTATGTGTTTAACATATTAACTCAAGTACAAATTTTCCACTCATTTTATCCTCATATTTTTGGAGGGGATTGAACCTCGGGCCTTTGGACTAGGCTAAATCTCCAATCCCTTTTTTATTTTGAGATGGCATCTCAATAAACTGCTAAATTGCCAGGCTGGTCTCAAACTTCGGACCCTCCTGTCTCAGCCTCCCAGGGTGCTGGGGTAGTAGGAAGATGCTACCACATTGACCTTCTATCCCCCTTTTGGGCACAAAAGTCTATTCATGCCTAAACCATACCTGGAGTACTTACTGCCCTTTTCCCTATCTTATGATGCTAGGGTTTATGTCTAGTTGTCCCCCAATGCCTCATACAGTCATGGGGCAGCTTCTCGAGTTTGTGATTAACTCGTGATCTAGAGCTCAGATTATGAATGTGAGTGTGATTCCCACCCTGGGG